>NW_026136704.1:744773-1017273 GCF_905237075.1 Dicentrarchus labrax
ACCACAAACCTAACCCCGACCCCTTACCCTAAACCTAACCATTCCCCCCTCTGACCTGACCCTAAGCCCCTCTCCCCTACCCCTTGACTGGGCTTGGACCCCTACACAGGCCTGCCCTGGCCATAGCTAGGTCATTTAAAAATTAAAGGGACACCTGGGGCTCAATTAAGAGGTCTGATTTGGACAGGATTGGAGGCAAAGATATGTGTATATAGTTCCAGGTGATTCATACATGATTGATTGTTAATTACTATACATGATTGATTCGTTTTAGTTACATGATTAGTGTTAGTTATTGTTTATTACATACTTGTGAATCAAAACAGAGGTCCTAGGTGACAGAGTATCCAGAGGGACAGGCTCTGAGCTTCATGGTCAGACCTGATACACGGACAACGAGACTACACTCAAATCCCTCTCTAAAAATGATTCACACAGTATAAAAAATAGTTATTGTTAATGGTTTTACATGATTGGAGATTAATATGATTGATAAGAGGCTCTAAGTGGCAGAATATCCGGAGAAGGGCCAGGCTCTGAGCTCCTCGGCCAGGCCTGAGACACGGACAGTGAGACTGCAATTGAGTTCCTCTCAAACACGATTCACAAAGTGTATAAATATATTAACAGTTCATAATCTGTATGTACATGATCATTTATTTGACTGTAAATAAATTCAGAAATAGTTTAAGAAAAGTAGTTATAGTTATAGTAGGTCAGAGATTAAAAGAGGGTTGAAATAGCATAAAAAACTTAAAAACACTTCAAAAACATAGATAAAAAATACAAAAATCTTTACAAAAAAATTAAAAGTTCTTTATTTAGTAATACATAGTTCATTAATAGTTCCTAGAGTGTAAATAGAGTTAAAAATTAGGTTTTTGTATTTCATATGGGTGTCCACGAACCTTCAAAAATCAATTACTTCTTATTTTACTTTAATTTATAGTTTGACTTTATACCAACTTCAAATTGACAGTTCACAGGGACACACCTGAACATAATTTAACCCTTTATTTAACTTTAATTAACTTTAATTGCCCATAATTGGCTCATTGAGTTTGTGCATTCAGCTTCGAACACGAACTTTACAAAATAAAAGCACGCTCATGTAAATGCTCTTACTGCAGCAGTCAAAACCCAGCTACAGCAGTGGGCGGGTATAAATAGGAGTGGAGAGGGGACACAGCTCTCACTCTCACACTGATGTTGGTACGGACAGGAGCTCTGCCAAGTTAGAAAACAAGCCTTTTACATTTCAAAGTGTGTCTAAGCCTGAGGAAGACCTCTGACAGGTCGAAACGTCGCGATTTAGACACACACAATTGGACAAAAACTTTTCTAAAAATTATATAAATTTAAAAATAGTTTTTTCTAGACCTTTTGTCTACGCTTTTAATTCTTTCCTTTAATCATTTTTTTTGTTTTAAGATTGTAGTTGTTTAACATTATTAATAGATAACAAAGGCTACATTAATTCACATTATTACATAAATACACCACTTACCAGCATCATCATAAAAGTGGTGTATATATTTTTTTATTGTTTCTTGCTGTACAACGTGTACTTGACCCATCAGAGGGTCACATCTGACTGTGCTGTTCAGAGACAGTTTTATTAAAAATCATTTTCATGATCAAGCACATCAGACTGATAAGATACAACTGGGTATACACACACACAGCACGTGATACAGACATGGACTACCACGATGACGGGGAATGGCAGACTGTTAGGAGAGGAAGGAGACAGGATCGCGCTAGAGAGTGTGCTTATCAGACATATGATGATGATCGCGTACGAGCGAGGGCCGGACGGAGGATGGACCGCGCACCGCCTCATCCTCATTCAGCGAGGGTGGGGCCTCAGTCCTATCATAGGACTAATTCCCACATCCTAACCCTAACCCAACCCTAACCCTAACCCAGAGGACATGGACGGAGGGACGACTACCCACAACGCTACCGTTCCACGGAGTATGGCCATAGGCCACAATTTTTTGGCAATCCGGGACGTCGTACGGCCCCGTACAACCAACCTGCAATGCAGAATAACAGTTACAAACCCTACAGGGACACACGCAACACAACATGGAACACAGGGAGAAACACATGGAACACAGGGAGAAATACATGGAACACAGGGAGGAATACAGGAAACACAGGGAGAAACACATGAAACACAGGGAGAAACACATGGAATACAGGGAGAAACACAGGCAACACAGGGAGAAATACAGGCAACACAGGGAGCAACACACATGGGGGAAAGAGGGAGAGAAACAGAAATGAGAAATACAGGCAACACAGGGAGCAACACACATGGGGGAAAGAGGGAGAGAAACAGAAATGAGAACAGACAACAGTCTGATGATCCTGATTTTGGCATTAAAGCCAGAATAATGTAAAGGATTATTACATTGGCCCACAACTTGAAAAATGTCTCAACCGACAAGCCCCCTCCCATCGATCCACAAATTGACAACCAATTTGGCCACCATTATTAAACCAGCCAGCCCCAGTGAGGGGGCCTTACTCCTCATTGAGAGCAATGCAAAAAACTGGGAATATACAACAATCCTTATTCTCAGAGACCACTACATTGACTCCATTGATAAAGAGTTTAACACTTTATCTGCACTGCCCAAACGGGATTGGCTTGCCCCCTTTCAAGTGGCCTCCACCTGGGCAAAGAGACACCTGGGGAGGAGACTCCAGGCTGAGACCCTGGAGCAGGTTGAGGCCCTCATGGTCGTGCAGCTCGACCCAAACACGGTCGGGGGAAAGCCTGATGGCCCGCCGCCACCACCACCCCCTGCCACAGCTCCACCACCTGTGTTCGATAAACAAAAAACACAAACACAACACATTGTTCAGGCACAAACCCACACAAACAGGGAGAACAGGGAACTGATGGCACTGGAAACACAGGCCCACTCACCAGTAACACCAGCTCACCCCCTGAAAAACCCAGGCCCCCGAGGGTGACACAACCGTCATTGCAGACCCCATAACACCCCAGGGGCCCCCCCCTCCCCCTCCTCCTCCAGCTGCCTCCTGGGACCTCCTCGGTTTCTTTCAGCGGCAACCGAAACCCCAGAGAGTCCTGAGGTTAGCACCTGTGGCACAGTTACCTGCAAAAAAGGAAAAAAATGATAACTTACCTGAAAATCCTCCTCCGGTGACGACGGCTGCTCCCGCGGTGGCGACTGCTCCGTTGCAGCTGACCGCTCCAGCACCGGCAACTCCTCCTTTGCAGCTGGCCACTCCAACGCTGGCAACTGCTCCCGTGCAGCTGGCCGCTGCAGCACCAGCGGTTGCGCCGGGACAGCTGGCCGCTCCAGCGCCAGCAGTCTCTCCAGCGCTGGCAGCCCCTCTGGCGCTGACGGTTGCTCCTTTTAACCCGTGTGTGAACCACAGCCCAGACTCCATCACCTGCCTTTCAGCAGACGGGGAGCTGGGAGAGCCCCAGAAAGGCCCGGTTGAGGTCTCCACCGCTCAGTCCACTCCAGTTAAATTTAGGATCCTTAGAAGAGCAACTCAGAGCAGACTCACGCTGCGTCCTAGACCGGCAGCGCCGACCCCAGTGCCATTGGCCAATACCAAGAGGCCTACAAAACACATTAACACACAGAACAAAATGCAGGATTGGGGCCTCAGCATTGGCAAAGAGTGGGCCTTCATTGGAGACTCTAACTTAGCCAAAATGCCTCCATTTGAAAGCACCAACCTACAAGTTGACAGCTACCCAGGAGCTACATTAGCACACGCCAAAACGCTAATTGACAAGGCTACCAAACAATAGAAACGCTGCATCCAAAACAATCCTGACACAGCAGCTATTAGCCACAGTTGAGGCAGCGGAGGCTAAATTCCCTCAAGCGGCAGTTTGGGTGCCCTTAATTAATTATTCCCGTCACTCTCAAAGAGCAGTCCTGCCTGGTCCACCTCAACGCACATATCCAGAAAAACTGCCTCTTCATCCCCAGATTGCCCTCCAAATCTTTTGAAACTGGGGCAGATACCATACACTGGACAAAGGCCACCGCCAAACACATGTTTGACCACTGGACGGGGTATTTAAAATGCTCATCCCAATAAGCCTGCACTCTCAGGAGGGGTCAAAAAATGTACTGGTGTTATCACAGACATTCAAATTAACCCAGGCCCAGTTCACACTCCTGGACAGGGGCCTCTCTTTCATCCCCACTAGGGGGAGCCAGAGCAACATCATTGAGCAGAGCAGATGGACTTGCAGCAATATCATAGGAGAATTAAACTCTATGTTTATTTTCAAAACAAAAAAGATGTGATTTTCACCCCCTTTACCCAAAAATCTGATTGGAGCCCCCCCTGTCTAAATTGCCACCAGAAATCACTGACCTCATCCAAGCGGATATTCATTATTTTGAAAACAATTTCCAGCCAATCCCAATCAGGAACAACTTGAACCGGGAGGAAATTGAAGCCCTCAAGGAACTAAAAGAAAACAAAAATATCATCATAAAACCAGCAGATAAAGGCAGTGCAGTAGTGGTGATGGACAGGGAACAATATTTATTTGAGGGCAACAGACAGCTAACAGACAAAAAGTATTATTCTGTCTTAAAGGAACCTATCTACCCTGAAACTAAAAAAATGGTGCAACCAATTATCAAATCATTATTAGACAAAAAATTCATAAACAAAAAACAATATACTTACCTGCTGGGTAATCCGATCCCCCAGCCCAGACTGTTTTACCTGCTGCCCAAGATACATAAAGAGCCCTCAAAGTGGAGCGTCCCCTTTGAAATCCCACCTGGGAGGCCGATTGTCTCTGATTGTGACAGTGAGACCTACTACACGGCCCAATTTATTGAATATTATATCAATCCACTTTCTAACAGACACTTCGGCTATCTCAAGGACACTTACCACTTTGTTAATACGGTCAAACAACTCCATATCCCCCCCGACTCCATCCTGTTCACTATGGATGTTGACAGTTTATACACCAATATTGACATTGATGAAGGCATACAGGCCATAAAAAACATATTTACAAAATTTCCAGACAAAAAGAGATCTGATAAGGAACTATTACAACTCCTTGCAATTAACCTGAGGAGGAATGATTTTGAATTTGACAATACATTTTATTTACAAATAAAAGGCACTGCCATGGGCAAAAAATTTGCACCGGCATATGCCAACATCTTCATGGCCGAATGAGAGACCACCGCCCTGGCAACCTGCAACAAAAAACCATTGCATTATTATAGATATCTGGATGACATCTGGGGGGTCTGGCCCCACTCTATGGAAGAATTTGACCAATTTGTACTCACCTTGAACAATCACAACCCGTCCATCACACTGAAGTCCACCACCAGCACCACGTCGGTCGACTTCCTGGATACCACCACCTACAAGGGGATCAATTTCCAGCATACAAACAAATTAGACATTAAAGTTTTCTTCAAAGAAACAGACACCCATGCCCTGCTCTATAAGACCAGCCACCACCCCAAACACACATACAGGGGCCTACTGAAATCACAATTACTCCGTTTCCACCGTATCTGCACCCACAAAAGCGACTTCATGGCGGCCACAAAAACACTTTTCAGAGCTCTCGCCACCAGGGGCTATGTACGGTCCTTCCGGCGGAAGGCCCTCAGCACCTTTCTGGAAACAAAGCCAGTAGACACGTCGGATGTCCTCCCCTTCGTTACCACCTATTCCAAGCCAGCAATCGCTCTGTGCAGAAAAATCAAGGACAATTTTCAACAAAAAATCATTGCTCCAGGACACCTAAATAACCACAGATTCATAGTAGCCTATAGGAAAAACAAAAACTTCCAGTACTATCTGGTGGCAGCCAAAATTAAGCCCCTATCGACCTCATAACCCAGAGGCTACGGCCAATTTTTCAAACATGCCACCTGGATCCGCAGCCATGTTAATAAAACAGTCCATAGGACTATGGCATGTGGAAATCCGCACTCCAAAAATTGCGTGATTCTTATTTCATGTCTCATGTGCGGCCTACAGTATGTGGGCGAGACCAGAAACACGCTCTTACAGCGGTTCACCCAACACCGTTACAACATCCAGAGACGGAGGGTAACCCACACGCCTCTGGTCAGCCATTTTCTGGCCCATGGATGGTCGTCTGTCCGGGCCACGATCATCCAGATGGACCCCAGCTGGAACGCCACACAGAGAACCCGAGCTGAAAGGACATGGATAAGAAAATTAGAAACAATACACCCCAAAGGCCTCAACCTTAAATAAGAGCTTTCCTGATCTGGAGCAGGATGGCCCGTGCATGGAGCCTCGACACCGCTGCACGGTGCCGAGACTCATCCACTTTCTCGATCCTTGCCGAGATACAAGGATTTTCATGTGTATTTCCGGAATTACGCCCACTTCCGGTTATCACCCAAAGAAGCGGAAGGAAAAAATGAACAGATTGAACCTGCTTTGAACTCTCTACAACCTTCCTGTGAGGAGAAACATGCTCATTAGACCAATGTCTAATGTTGCACTTACCCCAATTCCTTTAATGCCAATTTGATGCTCAAGTCTCTGTAATAGAATATCATGGTCAATGGTGTCAAATGCAGCACTAAGATCTAATAATACAAGTACAGAGACAAGTCCATTGTCGGAAGCAATCAAAAGGTCATTATTAACTTTAACCAGTGCTGTCACTGTGCTGTGATGAACTCTAAATGAAACTGAAAATCCTCAAATAAGCTATTGCTATGTAGAAAGTCACACAACTGCTTAGCAACTACTTTCTCCAGGATGTTAGAGAGGAAGGAAAGGTTAGAAATCGGTCTATAGTTGGTTAAAAATTTGGCATCCAAAAAAAATTGGCATTAAAAACAAAACCAGTACTGAAAGCCTAAATGAATCCACCCCCCCCAGTCATATTAATACTCACATTCCTCGAGGCACAGGCCGAGGAGGTGGAGTAGCAGCTATATATGATTCGAGCGTTTTAATGGACCCTAAACCTAAACTAAATTATAATTCATTTGAAAGCCTTGTTCTTAGTCTTTCTCACCCAAACTGGAAAACACTGCAGCCAGTTCTATTTGTTATAGTGTACCGCGCTCCTGGACCGTACTCTGATTTTATATCTGAATTTTCAGAGTTTCTATCAAGCTTAGTCCTTAAATCAGATAAAGTAATTATTGTAGGTGATTTTAATATTCATGTGGATGTTGACAATGACAGCCTTAGTAATGCATTTATATCATTAATAGACTCAATTGGCTTCTGTCAGAGTGTAAATAAACCAACTCATTGTTTTAATCACACTCTTGACCTTGTTTTATCATATGGCATTGATATTGAACATTTAATAGTCTTCCCACATAATCCTTTCCTATCTGACCATTATTTAGTAACTTTTGAATTCATACTATTAGATTATAAGCCATTAGGCAAAACTTCCTACAGCAGATGTCTATCTGACAGTGCTGTAGCTAAATTTAAGGAGGAGATTCCTTCAGTGTTTAATTCAATGCCATGTCTGAATTTAACAGAGTCCTATAACAACTTTAGTCCCTCTGAAATTGATAATCTTGTCGATAGTGCTACAGGCTCACTACGATCAACATTAGACTCTATCGCTCCTATAAAAGGAAATTATTAAAACATAGGAGACTAGCACCTTGGTATAACCACCAAACCCGCCAGTTAAAGCAAATAGCTAGGAAATCTGAAAGGAAATGGCGCTCTTCCAAATTATCAGAATATCGCTCAAATTGGCAAGATGATCTTAAGATTTATAGAAAGGCCCTCCGTAATGCCAGAGGAGCCTATTACTCAGCACTAATAGAAGAAAATAAGAACAACCCTAGGTTCCTCTTCAGCACTGTAGCCAGGCTGACGAGAGTCACAGCTCTATCGAGCCACATATCCCCATAAACTTAAGTAGCAATGACTTCATGAGCTTCTTCTATAATAAAATTATTACTATTAGAGAAAAATTAATCACCAACTGCCATCAACAGTTATCAGTGGCTCTCCAAGTTCAGGGACTTCTGTCAATGTAAACTTAGATGTATATTTAGACTGTTTTTCTGCTATCGATCTTCATCAGTTAACTTCAATCATTTCTTCATCGAAGCCATCAACCTGTCTGTTAGACCCGATCCCAACTAGGCTGCTTAAAGAAGTTGTTCCCTTAATTGGCACTTCTTTACTGGATATGATTAATCTTTCTTTATTATCAGGATATGTACCACAGTCCTTTAAAGTAGCTGTAATTAAACCCCTTCTTAAAAGTCTACTCTTGACCCAGGGGTTTTAGCCAACTATAGACCGATTTCTAACCTCCCGTTCCTCTCTAAGATTCTGGAGAAAGTAGTCGCCAAAGAGTTGTGTGACTTTCTACATAACAATAGTTTATTTGAGGATTTTCAGTCAGGATTTAGAGTTCATCATAGCACAGAGACAGCTCTGGTTAAAGTTAATAATGACCTTCTGATTGCTTCTGACAATGGACTTGTCTCTGTACTTGTATTATTAGATCTTAGTGCTGCATTTGACACCATTGACCATGATATTCTTTTACAGAGACTTGAGCATCAAATTGGCATTAAAGGAACTGCCCTAACCTGGTTTAAGTCATACTTATCAGATCGTTCTCAGTTTGTACATGTTAACGATGAATCCTCCATAAATACTAAAGTTAGTCATGGAGTTCCACAAGGTTCTGTACTTGGACCAATACTATTTACTTTATATATGCTCCCTTTAGGCAACATTATTAGGAATCACTCCATTAACTTTCACTGTTATGCAGATGATACGCAGTTATATCTATCAATCAAACCCAATGAAATTAATCAATTATCTAAATTACAAACATGTCTTAAGGACATAAAATCCTGGATGAGCTGCAATTTTCTGATGTTAAACTCAGAAAAACCGAAATTCTTGTTCTTGGCCCCAAAACCTTAGAGACTCATTGTCTAAAGATATAGTCACTCTAGATGGCATTAACTTGGCCTCTAGCACCACTGTCAGGAATCTTGGAGTTATCTTTGATCAGGATTTGTCATTTAACTCCCACATAAAGCAGACCTCTAGGACTGCCTTCTTTCATTTACGTAATATTAGAAAATTAGACACATACTATCACAGACAGATGCAGAAAACTAATCCATGCATTTGTTACTTCAAGGCTGGATTACTGCAACTCTTTATTATCAGGTTGCCCCAATAAGTCCATTAAAACGCTCCAATTAATTCAGAACGCTGCAGCACGAGTACTGACAGGAACTAGAAAAAGAGATCACATCTCTCCTGTACTAGCTACTCTGCATTGGCTCCCTATAAAATGTAGAATTGAATTTAAAATACTCCTCCTCACCTATAAAGCTCTTCATGGTCAGGCCCCTTCATATCTTAAAGAGCTCATAGTACCCTATTACCCCACTAGAACACTACGTTCTCTGAATGCTGGGCTACTTGTGGTTCCTATAGTCTCTAAAGTAGAACAGGAGCCAGAGCCTTCAGTTACCAAGCTCCTCTCCTGTGGAACCAGCTTCCAGTTGTGGTTCGGGAGGCAGACACCCTCACCACATTCAAGAGTAGGCTTAAGACATTCCTCTTTGATAAAGCTTATAGTTAGGGCTGGATCAGGTGAGTCCTGAACCATCCCTTAGTTATGCTGCTATAGGCCTAGACTATCGGGGGATTTCCATGGTGCACTGAGCTACTCTCTCTCTCTCTTTCTGCACTCATTCATGTCCCTTTAATGCATGTTACTAACTCCACTTCTTCCCCGGAGTTCTTGTGCTTTCTCGTCTCGCAGGTTCTCGTGGATCCTGGTGGAGCCTCCTGCCATGGTCCTGCTTGACTGCCATTGCCAATACTGTTGTTGCTGTGCGTCTGTCTGTCTGTCTGTCGCTCTCTCTCTCTCTCTCTCTCTCTCTCTCTCTCTCTCTCACCCCAACTGGTCGAGACAGACGACCACCCACCTAGAGCCGGAGGATCTGTCCTAGGTTTCTGCCTTTTAACAGGCAGTTTTTCCTTGCCCTTGTCGCCAAGTGCTTGCTCATGGTGGTACTGTTGGGTCTCTGTAAATAATGTTATAAAGAGTTCGGTCTAGACCTGCTCTATTTGAAAAGTGTCCTGAGATAACTTCTGTTATGAATTGGCGCTATACAAATAAAATTGAATTGAATTGAATTGAAAAAGGAAACATTGGCATTGAAGCATTTGTATTGGCATTGAAACAAGTATTGCCACTGAAAAAAGAAACAAATTAAAACAATTAAAATCTTATTTTATTTTATTGGGATTCTTTTGTGTTTTTCAATGACAATCTTCAGATTTTATTTTCACTCTTTTTTCAGTGACAGATTTTTTTTTTTGTCAGTTTTTTTTTTTGTATTCAAAAAAATCCCAATAAAATAAAATAATAAGATTTTAAGATTTCAATTATTTTAATTAGTTTCTTTTTTCAGTGCCAATGTCAGGGAGGATGTCGATGGGTTAGTTGAGGAGGCCGAGCAGCGAGAGAAGTTGTTTAGTGCATCTTTGAGCCAGATTTAACATGAAAGGTAGTTGCCTTGCTGTTTGGAACAGTGGTGGACAGTGCATATAATTCTGACACTGCAGATCCAAAATCTTCAATCCTGCCAGAATTCCTGATGCTTAAGGCCATCACACATCACCTAATTTGATGGCTCTTTCTGTTACCATAAAGAAGTTATAGATTGATGCCCAATCAGCCATCCTGGTTATTATCCAATTAACTTTATTGACATCTTAACAGTGCAATGCTGTGGGGTGAAATTTATGTGTAACAGTAATGGAAACACATTTTTTAAATAAATGATGACATTACAAGCTCTTTATGTTTTATTTGTAGCATTAGATAATTCATCAATCTTGTTTCCAGTTCCCTCAGCAGACATAAACATAAATAATAAAACTACATTTCATTCATTCAGGATAGAAACAATTAAAACAACATGAAGACATGATGATGAAACTGATTTACTGAAGACGGATTGGTTTTCTGCTGATGATGTCATCTTGTTCAATAATCACACGACACTAGTTGTTGGAATCACACTCAAATTCACATTTAAAAAACTGCAACATCTGTTTGTACAATTGGAGTTATATATTCATAAAGTATATTTCAAAGTCTTTACTCTGAAAAACTGACAAATATTTGTGTTGACATGATGACGGATGAAAAACCATCAATATGGAGGGATCCATAAGGTGAAAGTACACCAGAGTCCAAGTGGACCTGAACAGTCAAGGGTTTGGTGGTGGGTAGGGGTCCCAGCAGGTAGAGCGTTCTACTTCACAGTGCAATGTTAATCCTCTAGAGGGCGCTATCATTATCATCATTACTATTAGCAATAATTGACTCAATTACAGTGTTTTTTACAGTTCATGTGACACAAGGACAACAGTTTCTTGTAAACTGCAGACTAGCATTAGCATTCAGGTGGAATTTACTAACCCTAAACCATCTATGAAAGGTTTATGCAGACATAATACATTTTCTTTTGGCAGTTTTGAATCAGTTGCAATATTGTTAAATTTTAAAACATTCTCATGCAGGCAATAATCAGATTACGGTCATACCACCCTGCTGTTACACCGAACTGTTCTGGTCTGGACTTTTAGGCTGTTTACAGCTGCTATTAACATCATGGGGGATCAGATCAAAAGTGGACAGCTTTAAGAACATCAGTTTAAACTCTAGTGATCAGATCTCACTTGCACCACAATAAACACTCTTTGTTCAATTTTATTTTATTTATTGATTGTTATATATTATTATTTTATAACTGAACTTTATGGGCAGGGCACACACTTTTACTTCCTCTGACTGTATGGAAATCTGATGTTTAACCTCACAAATGATTACGAAGAAAGGCATTAATGCCAGAGAGTAAAACTGTGCATCCTGCTCACACCACAGACTGTAATCCTGTATCCTGCAAGGCTACACCCTACCCTTACACTAAGAAAGAAATATCTTGATGTGTTATGTTTCCCCAATTTACAAGAAGGCCCTAATAAACAACATACCGCCATAGACACCTTTCAAACAGTTTAGTTTCTCCTCAGTCAACTCCTCTTAGAATTATGGGATTGTTTTAAGGGAGTCTGGTGATATTACAGTTAGTAATACCAGTTTGTTCACAAACATCTGCTGCTGATCTCTGCAGGTAAAATAACACAAATCAGATCCAATCAGACTGCATATTACTGTGTCCTTCAATGTGGGCCTAGACTCATTAGAGTTGACACTACAAAAGATATGTGGTCAAATGAGTCCCAGACAACCTCAGCAAGTGGATTACGTGATCACAATAAGTCTCTATGGTCATTTACAGGCTATTGAAACGTTTACATGGTCCAAGTTGCAAAACTAAACTTTTCTGGTTAAATCTGGTTACCACTGAAAAATGAGAGAAATCACATCTTCAATGAAGCATTATGAATACTGTGAAGGCAGTTCCTGTAGCATTAAGGTTTCAGAGTGGAAGGACAGTTACCTGATTACTGACCAGCAGTTTTATAATAAAATCTGGACCGATTTCTGCTGCACTGCTCTGTTACAGACTGCTGGGATCATATTATATTTTTATTACATCACTATTATACACACATCTAAACACAACACGTCATTGTGCAGCTGGCTCACATGCTTCCACCACAGACCTGATTTTCTTAAACTGTCTGAACAGGCTCAACCAGAGTTACTCTGGTTTCTGTTTGGTCTACTCAGCAGCAGATCTAGACCACAAAGTACAACATTAGTTGGGTTAACCTGATGTAAACCAAATTTGGACAGAACCAGGATCTCAGCTAAAAGGTTCTGGCAGAATAGCCATATTTAGCTGTCAGTGGTCCAGATCTGGTTTCCTCAAGAGTCTAAACAGAATAAACCAGATTCAGACGTCCAGGATTAGATCAGGTCTGTATGTCCAGAACTGGAGATTTTTTCCCAGTTTAAATCAGTTTGTGGTATCCATGGCAACTGGTGGGTCTGGTTACTCCAACACTTTGACCCGGAAAGTGACGCGACCCATAAACCTGTCCCGGTCATCATTGTTACGCAGATCTGTACCTTCAACTTTACACTCTATCGTCTGCTCAATGTTATAGTCTTCTTTTGTTAACAGCAACTGTACCGCGACCACGGGCTGCACGTAGTCTGGCTGTGGACAGAGAGAGAGAGAGAGAGAGGTAATTAACATTGTGGGGGCTGGTGGGGTTATTGTTAAGGTTAGATTAGATTACTTATACAAGTAGGTAATCATTTTTAAATGGATAATAGACTGTACTTATATAGCGCTGTTCTACTCCACTCAATACGCTGTACACTACAGCCACACTCACCCCATTCACACACATTCATATACTGATGGCTGCCATGCAAGGTGCCAACTGCTCACCAGAACAGAAACTAATCATTCACACACACTCATACACCGATGCATCAGGAATTTAGGGTTCAATGTCTTGCCCAAGGACACTTGCAGCAAGAGGAGCCGGGGATCGAACTGCCAACTTTCCAATTAGTGGAAGACCCACTCTACCTCTGAGCCGCAGCCACCCCTTTAACATTATAGATGCAACTACATCGGTACACCTACCCCTGGATGGATCTAAATATACCACAAACTGGTCGATGATCTGATTCTAAAGCTATGAATCTGTTGACTGAAGCTTTGCTGCTTACAACATCTTCACTCATGTAAAAAGTCAAAGGTCAATACCAGGGTCTCGCCACAAGAGTGAAGAGAGTAACATTAGCCCAGCATGGCTCACCAACAACGCTAACAAGATTTACAGTGTACCATCAAATCTAAAATCCGGAAGACATTTGGATTCTATAAGAAGGAAGGAGAGTTGGACAAAAGTCTGTCCTTCTGTAAGATCTATCAGATGGTGATTAAATGCAGCGGTAGCACGACAGATCTTAACTCTCACCTGGAGAGACGGCATGGTGACACCTGTGCATGCGAAGAGGAGTCTGTGGATGCTAATACAGTTAGCACACGCAAGATATTAAACACTTTCCTGACACAATCAAACTCCAACTGAGCGAGGTCTAAGGTAATCACAGCAGAAAGACTTTTTTGTCTGTCTGTTGGAAAAACAAACACGACAAATTTGACATGTAACTTTTATTGAACTATTGAATTGAATTTTAATTTAGAATGGAAACATTTTTTTTTATTACATCAAACAAATGTATCATATTGTTCCATATTAAAATGTTGGTATCTGATCCCCTCAGAAAAGGGACGGATTCACACCCCTAGAAACAAAGAATGACCCTGACCAAATACAGGCTCAGTGACCAGCAGCTAGCCATAGAAACTGGAAGACACAGACAGACAGCTGCCAAGAGATGTTACAATATATATTTTGTTACTGTTTACTTATTCCACTCACATTCAGATATGCACAACATACTCCTGTTACCCCAGCTCTATACTACTACTATTACTACTACTACTACTACTACTACTACTGCATTAGACTAGGCAGACAAGATATACTTACATGAGCTTTCTTGCCGTAGTAGGGGAAAAACATTTTATCCAGACGACCTTCGGATGGGAAGTATTGCATCTGTAATGGAGTGTCTCTCTACCAGAGAAAGAGAATTATTTAAATATGAGGATATATGTTATGGTTTTGGGTTTTCTTTTGTCATTTTATTGTTTGATTTTTAATTCTCCTCTTTGTCTGTTTTCCCTCCAGTTTTTACTATCTGTGCTGCCCTGATTACTTTCACCTGTCTGTCGTTATCCTTCCCCTCACCTGTGTCTTTATGTTGCCTTGTTTCTGTGTCATTTACTCCTGGTTTTGTCCCTGGGGGTTCCTGGTTGTTTTGTCCTTGTGTTGCTCTGTTGTTTTTTTTACTTTTGCCTTTCCTGACCTGCCAGCCTGCCCCACATGTAAGCTTTATCTTTTTAAATAACTAAAGCCATTTTGCTGCTGTTTTGTGTTTGAGTCCAATCCTAAGTTTCCAGTGTTGTAACAATACATTAAACTTCCTGCTGTGTTCTATGAACCCCATGTAGCCCATTATCTAATTAACAAACTTTATTATCACTGATTTATTAAAGTTATTCAGCTGTACATTTATTTAATTTTATTATTCACACCATTCTTATTCAGTCTCTGATTGGTTAACAAGCTGCTGATAATGATGTACAGGTACATGATGGGATACGGTTAGTAAAGTCTGTGTTACCTTAGCAGTACAGTTGATGTAGGGGTCTCCTCGTGGTTTCAGTCCAATGATCTACAGACAGACAGACAGACTGTTGATTTTATTTAGCCTATATACACTGATCAGCACTAACGGTATATAGACTGATATATTGATCACTAACAGTATATAGACTGATATATTGATCAGCACTAACAGTATATAGACTGATATGTTGATCAGCACTAACACTGAGCACTGGACTCCCTGACTGGTCCCAGACCAACAGACTGCTCTGCACTGTGTGTCTGACCCCTTTCTATCAGAACCAGCATTAACTGTTTCAGCAGTTTGAGCTACAGTAGCTCATCTGTTGGATCGGACCACACGGGCCAGCCCTACATGGAGAATGATGTCTTTCTGTTGTTCTTGTCAAAGGCATTGATCTTTGATCCTGACAAACTGTGTTTTACTGACCCGGTTCATCTTGATAATGATACATGGTTTCCCCTCAGCGTATCCAAAGCTGGTGTCGGGCAGACCAGAGCACTGACGCAGCATACTGCGCTTAAACTGACAAACTTTCTTTATCGGCTCATCGTCCTGCTCAGTGTATTCACCCACTAGACACAAGTCATTCTGCTCCTGAAGACTGTCATTATAATCTGCAGAGAAGAAGAAAACAACAAAACAACAAATATATATCAATCCTTTGAATACAAAAGTCTCTACTGGGCTTTTATTGTGATGATCACAATGCTCATCTTGAAAGGTATTTCCTGTTCTGAAGTTAAGAAGAAAACAAATCAGCATGTCTGCTGGATGTCCACAAAGTCACCTGTTCACAGATATGATTCACCTGTTCAGAGGTTTTTGAGGAAACAGTCAGATGAAACTAATGAACTATATATTAGCATACATTTGTTTTTGTGGTTCAAGTTTTCAGGTACAATGTCTTTGCTTTAGGAGGTCAGAATAATAAAGTTTAGTTTAAGGTTCTGTAGGTCAGAGCTGATGGTTCTGTTATAAACTCTGTCTATCAGTTGAAACATTTGTCTGATCTTTTCAGAACCTGATGCAAAGACTGTAAACAAAATGGCATATCAAGTATTTGGGAACGTGGAGCAGAACAGTGTCAGACCTAATTAAATATTTGGAATTTAATTTTAATTTACTAAAGACAACCTTGAGATTTTAACTGCAGAGCAGGATGTGTATGTGTACTCACTCTGCAGGAGGTCATGCAGTTGTTTGATGTACTGATTGTAGTTTGTCAAATCACTGTGGTTGAAGGAGATTTCCGCTGCGTGAGGACGAATCACCAAACCTGCACTCATAACAAATCTATAATCAACAAATCTATAATCAATAATGAAACACTGAAAATAAATAAATGAATGAAACAGAAATTATTTTCACATCCATACAATAACCAATAATTGTAATAATAATTTACATTTTATTGTTCAGAAAAGGGACAGACAGATTGCATTATAACATGGATACATTTACATACATCCCCCCCCCGTCCCTGTCTAGTGTTGATGTGCTGATGTGGTTGACCAGTGATTGTTTTGTCTTGTCCTTGAAGGTACCATCAGCAGAGTACGGATTTGGAGCACCTGGTTCAGGCACTCCTAAAAGGATAAAAACCCTGTCTCAACTCTGCTCTGGTCTCTCTCTCTCTCTCTCTCATTTGGCTGCATCCCCGCCAGCAGCAGCAGCAGATTCTCTTTGTTTGGTTTCTGATTTGTTTTCACTTTACAACATTTACACTTCATATTGCTCACACATCCACATTTACATTACTGATGTTACTGACTGACATACTTCACATTTGTACTTATAACCTCAGACAAGAGGAGAGGGGAGGAGAAAAAAAAGCAGCACCCATACTCTGCTCCTGTGGGGGAGTACAGTGTGGGATGGGGGGGGGGTAGAGGGGTGTGTTGCATATGCGCATGTGTAAGTGTCCATGGGTGCATGTGTGCACATAAGCCTGGAGAGTCACTTCATCTAGCCTCTCAATCAGTGTCTCAGTTCACATGGTGTCATCGCGATAACACAGCAGGTTCAAATCGATTAATTCTCCTTTGCAAAGCCGAAAACTTCTCCAAGATGTTTTCCATGTTGCGGTTAATGGCCTCAGTCTGAGCATTTACAGCTCTATCCAGGATGTTTTCCATGTTATGGTTAATGACCACAGTCTGAGCATTTACAGCTCTATCCAAGATGTTTCCCATGTTGTGGTGTATAACCACCGTCAGTGCGCTGACAGCTCTTTCGAAGGTGTTTTCCATGTTGCGGTTTATACCCACAGTCTGAGCACTAACAGCTCTGCTCACTCCATCAATCATGTCGGGCAGCTTCATGAGGCTTTGGACTGCTGACACCGTCTTCCGAATTTTCCGATACACCAGGGCAATGCCTAATCCAATCAGCAGATAGCCTGATATCATGAATGTCGTATTTGTCATAGCCTAGGAGCCAGGTTATGACATACAACATACACTGATCCACCATAACATTATTAGCACTGGGCTCACTGACTGGTCCCAGACCAACAGACTGCTCTGCACCGTGTTCTGACTCCTTTCTATCAGAACCAGCATTAACTGTTTCAGCAGTTTGAGCTACAGTAGCTCAGAGCTAGCCAAGAGCTGCAGGTTTGGAGATGTTCTGACCCAGTCGTCCATCACAATGTGGTTCTTGTTAAAGTGGCTCAGATCCACTTGAACATTGATTTTGGAAGCAGTGGTTGTAATATGGCACAGCTTGTTGTTGTTGTTGTTGCTGTTGTTGTTGTTGTTGTTGTAATAAAAACATGGAGAGTAGAGTATTATGCTGCATTCCCACCAAATGCAAATAAAATAATTTGCGCTAGTAGATTTTGGGATGAAAAAGTGGATTTATCCCCACTTCTATCCATCTGTGTGCACCCAGAGCTGTATGAGACTAGTGATCTTTACGAATGTGGAGTAAACAGGAAATGTAGTTAAACCTGCTGTACTGAGCTCACCTGGATTGGCCACTCGGTCCTGATAGCGAGGGACATTCTCGTCCAGAGTCTGTAACATCACCCACATGGTGAGAGTGAACATTCCTGCCAGGAAACCGTAGAAGATGAGGTAGAACAGGAGGATGAGTCCTGAGGGAGAGAATTCAAAAAGAGGACTGTAACGGCCTACAAACATCAAATACATACAACAGTGTAGCTTCCACCCAAAGCCTTTTCTCTACACTTGAGGATGTAACTACATTATGTAACTAACTAAATTATAAAAAACTAAATTATGTATGTAACTAAATACATTATGTAAATACACCAGTACTAAACTGGTGCAGTTTCCTGTCTTAAAGTGCTGCACGGTGACTGATGGTCTGCATCAGTGTTAAACGTATAAGAGTTTCAGATCATTGCTGTTTCAGGAGAATTCTTTTCTTTATTTTGTTGAGACTAAATTAGCTTAGTATGTGTCACATGCAGCCTGGGAGGAAGCTCTGCCTGAGAAGACAACATCAGGGGAACAAAATCCCTCAGATCCATGTTGTTAGTAAGAGAGAGAGAGAGAGAGAGAGAGATTCGCATGAACTGAGAGGCTTCAAGGCTCCAGCTAAATATAAACTATAAACTGGGGGGGTGGGGTTGGATGACCTCAGTGATTCACAGTAACGTTTTCATGTGATCTTTGTTAAACCCTCAACATAAAAAAATATAAAATAAAATAAAAAGAATATTGAGCTTCAGATGAATATGAAAATGTCCATCTCTTTGGGAAACATTTATTTGACTTTGATTGTCCCATCTGCTCATATGGAGGCAGCAGGCTTTATGAGCTATACTGCAGTCAGCCACCAGGGGGAGATAGAGAGAGTCTATACAGCAGTCAGCCACCAGGGGGTGTGTAGTTCATTCTTCATCTTTTCTGTCATTCCTAATCTGTCCACCTGGTGCCCTCATCAGACACCTGTACCAGGTCCAGGTCTATCTTACTACATCTATCAGCACCTGGGTCCCTGATCAGATGTTGAGCCACATCAGCTGATTCCTTTCAATATGAACCAGCAGTGGTGCTCCTCTGGGCTCCTCACCTTGTCTCTAAGCTTAAGTCCAGACACTACTCAGAGTAATAGGACCACAGCCTCAGGATCAGCTCCCTCCTGACTATCACAGTCTGATACAGAGTCCAGACCCATATCCACCTGTTAATCCCACTTTCCATCTGTCCTTCTGCTGAAGAAGACCCTGACATACTCCCAGTGCTAAATGGTGGTCCCAGTCTGATGAAACCAACAGAACCACATCATCTGCAAAGAGCAGGGATAAAATCCTGAGACCAGCATACCGACTGCACCTTTAGATCCTGTGATAGACGTAGCCCAGTCCCTCCATACTCAGTCTGAAGACCAGTTCTGGCCCTCTATGAAGGTCCTCCAAGTGTTCTTGTACCATGTCTGACATTATCCTCAGTTCAGGTCAGCGGTTCTCCTCCCTGCTGATGACTACCACCATCCTCACTACCTGTTTGGGTTTACAAGGTCTGTCCATCAGCCTCCAGGTGATTGACAGTAGAAAGCTCTTTACCCAATTATGCAAAACAATTGTTCAATTAATGATCTTTTGCCTTCGGTATTCTTGACCCTGCTAAAGTTTAACCTGAACAAAATAAATGTATTCAGGTTCAGATCAAGCAGGTTTGTCCTACCATTGACCGTATTTATAACGGACAGAGCTTCTGGGTCTGTTAAGTGTCTTAAACCTGGATTCTATGTAAGGTCCAGCAGGGGGCAGCTCCACTCTGATAGTATTGAGTCTTATGGAGAAGTTGATTAATGAGCACAGTAAACGAAGAACTAACGTTGTAACTGATTCTAACTAAATTCTGCAATTCAGGCGTTGAGGGATGACTTTGTGTCAAGGTTTGATGGGCTTCTAAATGCGATGAAAGGGCTAAAGGCTGACGTGAAAGCGATTACAGTCCGTGTAACAGAGGCTGAGGACAGAGTTAGCACCAACCAAGATGACATCGCCTTGCTGCTAGCAGGTAACATGGACATGAAAGTTACCATTAAGGAGCCAGCGTTCAAGGTTGATGACCTCGAAAACCGCAGTCAACTGCCCAACCTGTGCCTGGTGGGCATTTCCGAAGGTAAGGAAGGGACAGAGATGTGCATGTTTCTTGAGGGATGGCTACCGAAGGTGCTTGGTGCCGATACTTTCCCTGGACCCCTGCTAATCGAGCGAGCCCACAGGCTCGGTAAAGCTAACAAGGCTAGCATGGCTAACAGAGCTGGATCGCAGCAATCGGCACAGCCCAGGGTGGTGATAATGAAGCTAGTCAACTACGCGGACAAGACACGAATCATGAGAGCGGCTGGGCTGAAGGGACCCATACTGCTGGACAACCAGAGAATAATGTTTTTTCCCGACGTCTCTGCTGACCTTCTCAAACACAGGAAAGCCTTTGACCCAGTGAAAAAAGACTTGGCTGCCCTCTCCATCCCGACCCTGCAATACGGAGTCGCTCACCCGGCTACACTTCTGATCACCTACAAGGGGAAACACCACACTTTTGACGCGGTGAGGACGGCGGAGGATTTTGTGAAGGAAATGAAGAGCCAGCAACATGGAGAATGTGGGTAAAAGAGGCATATCACCACAGCACGCCCTTTGCAATACTTTTCGGTCCTGTATTGTTTTGACTGGCACATTTAACATTCAATATGTCATTACCATGTTGGCCACATGACTAACCCTGCTGGTCGAACTTTGACTGCTTGGCTGTTATTGCCTACAATATTGCAGTACGGAGGATAACGGGGGGGCTCCATGCTGATTGCCGGGCATGTTCTTCCTCCTATGATGCTTGCTCAGGTGGACCAGCACAGCTCCATGATTGAGCTCAGTTTAGAGCTCCTTTGGATGTGTGTACTTTGGGATGGGTGGGTGTATTTCAGTTGGGGAAGTACACTCTGTTTTGTTTACATTTTTTCTTTGATATTGTGTGGGGATTTGTTTTTGTCTTCTGTTTTCTTCCGGCATTTTTTAATGTATTTTTTTATGTTTGCGGCCACTTTGCATATATCTCAGGGCATTAATGAGGTGAAAGTTCTCAGCTATGGCCTCTGATCTTCAGTTCACGTCCTGGAATGTGAGAGGACTAAATAAAGCTTAAACAGGTTATTAACAGGCTCCGACAGCTTAAAGCCAAAATAATTTTTCTCCAAGAGACTCATTTGAGAAGATGTAATAAGGGTGAGGAGAAGATGGCCTGGTCAGGTGTTTTCAGCCTCCCTCAGCTCTAACTCAAGAGGGGTAATAACTCTTATACACAAAACTGTGCCCTTTTAGCTTATACGTGTCATTGAAGACCAACTTGGCAGGTACCTTCTTTCAGTCAAAGTAAATTTGGTTAATGTATACGGGACAAATATAGATAATCCAACCTTCTTTAGACAGCTTTTCTTGATGTTAGCTGCTTTGCCTGGCCAAATTATCATAGGTGGAGACTTAAATTGTACAATCCAACCTGGAATTGGACAGATCCACCGGTGTTGACACCTCTCACCCCTTGACTAGAAAAGAACTGCTTCAGTGCATAAAAGGTTTTAATCTGGTAGATGTATGGAGAAGTAAATATTCTAACCAGAGGACATTTTCATGTTACTCCGGCACTCATCTGAACTTTTCTAGAATTGATTATTATCTGGTCTCAGCAGAGTTGATTCCAAAAATTTCAAAATGCTAGTATGATAGTATCCTAATCTCGGATCATGCTCCAACCTCACTTCTTATTAGATTTTTGAATGTGGTACCGCGGATGTGGAACTTTTAGACCCATTTGACTGCAACCTTGAGACTGTGGAAATATCTGAGGCCATATCCGGCTTGGGGGAGGTAAAACACCAGGGCCAGATGCAATACCAATTGAAATATATAAAATCCAAATGAATACCGCCCCTACTTAATATGTACAAGGAATCATTTGATAATGGATCCCTCCCTCCTTTGCTAAACACAGTAATAATTTTATTGTTCCTGAAGCCTGGAAAGACGCCAACGCAGTGTGGGTCCTATAGACCGATCTCGCTTCTAAATAACGACCTTAAGATTTTATGCAAAGTGCTGGGGAGGAGGTTGGAACCAGCCTTACCTCAAATGGTCCATTTGAACCAGAGTGGATTTGTACAGGGCAGACAGGGCTTCCACAATACAAGGAGGTTGCTTAATATTCTATTTAAAAAGTGGCAATACCTTTTTGATGTCCTGCAAAGATTTGGTATGGGTGTAAATTTTCTCAGATGGGTTCAGCTTTTGTACTCCAACCCACAAGCTGAAATACTAACTAATGGACTTGTGTCAACGCCATTTAGGCTTAACCAAGGAACAAGACAGGCCTGCCCCCTCTCTCCCTTACACTTCGTCCTGGCTATTGAGCCACTTGCCATGGCAATTCGCAAGCATGCTTATATTACAGGATTAAAGTCGGAGATATAGAACATCGTATCTCATTGTACGCGGATGACGTCATTTTATTTTGTTCCAGATTGGAGAAAACACTACCTAGTCTGCTGAATTTGTTGAGAACATTTGGTAAATTTTCAGGATATAAAATAAACAATAGTAATTCAGTGATAATGTTTCTGACAGAAAATGAGAGAAATAATCCCCTGATCCCTACAACATTTACTGTGTCAAAACAGGTATTTACTTATTTAGGTGTCTAAATTACCCCTACTATTGACAAATTTATTTCAGTTAATTATGACCCCCTTGTGGATAACGTCACATAATTGATAAATAGATGGACCAAATTACCCATATCCTTAATCGGACGCATTAATATCCTAAAAATGTAAATTTTAAGTAAATTTTTATACCTCTTCCAGTCAATTCCACTCTCTCCAGCTCTTTCCTTCTTTAAATTGCTTAACAAAACATTTCACAAATTTCATCTGGAATAACAAACGGCCTAGACTCAGACTTTCCTTGTTGTATTTACCATACGACATAGCTGGACTGCAATTTCCGAATTTCTTATGGAACTTTATTATGCAAATTAGGGCCGGTATGTTTTATTTTGTCAACTGTTTATCTGGAATACCAGATCCTGTGTGAGCAGGTGTTCTAAGGTAACAAAGACAAAACGATTTTCATTCTCAGGTGATTATACACTAATGAAAACACACCAATTACATTACATTGATATTATTATATTACAGTAATGTTACACACTGAATGAATCAATCATTATAATATAGTTGGTTATTTTTACCATCACACACGTTATATCATGATATTAAATATATTGATAATATATACACTACTTTTACTCATTTATTTTCTGTTGGTGACATACTGTGGCATACATTTACTCTGTATGTATTAGCATATACTGTTGTATTTTATTACAAAAAGGTTCACACTTAGGCTCCCATGATATTTCTACTTTTGCTATTTTTCTATTTTCTAGTATTATTTCTATTCTTTAGCATTGTGTGAGCACCTTGAGCAACTGTAACTAACTCAATTCCTCCAGGCGTTCAATAATGTATCCATAATGATGTATTGACCCATAACTCTGAATCATCATTTTGTTTCAACTACACAGACGGAACCAGGAAATGACCCAAACTGGTCATTAGTTAAAATGTTCTTATTATTAATGCTCTAATACTGTTAGAATAATATTATTTCAGAATCAGAAATATAGATCATAATCAGTCATTGATCTCACACACACAAGTCCTGATCCTCTGTTCAAAATGTCCCTGTGCAGTTCAGCTCGGTTCGGATCCTGAAGCTCAGTGCGATCAGAACTGTGCCGGACCGGGTCAGCACCACCGTGACCTGGTTTGTGAAGCCTCCTTATCATCAGATGGACAGACAGACAGACAGACACTGATCTGGGTCTCTGAGCTCCAGAGCCGGTCTTACCCCAGCTGCTGGCGGTCCGGCCCATGAACTCTCCAGTTCGTGGGTTGTAAAAAAAATCCTTCCAGGATTCATTCTTCTCCTCCGTCTTCTCCTTTTTTTTCTCCTCTTTCTTCTCCTCCTTTTTCTCCTCTTTCACCTCGTCCTTCACCTCCTCCTTCGGCTCTTTTTTCGGCTCTTCTTTCGGCTCTTCTTTCGGTTCCTGGTTCAGCTCCTGCGGGCTGGACATGCTGGTGCAGCGGATCGTACCGGACTGAGCAGAGCCGGGCTAATCAACACGCGTTAAATCCGGGTTTAACCGATCTGTCAGAGAGCGGAGCTCGTGCTGTGGTCTCTCTCTCTCTCGCTCTCTCTCTCTCTCTCTCTCTCTCTTACTCACACACACACACACACACACACACACGGACTACTGCAGAACGAGGCGCATGCGCAGTAGGCCTGCATGCTGAGGTTGGGGGTGTACAGTGATGATGAGCTGCTGTAAAATAATTCCCTGATATCAGTATAAATCCTAGATTATCTTTATTAATACTTATCTTATTATCTGATTATTATTACAGCTGATCATCAATAATACAGCTGATCATCAATAATTACAGCTGATTTACAGGGTCTAAACAATATAATATATTGATATTTAATATTATTAGTGATATATTATATATGTATGTTACTGATGGATGTTTTTCAGTAATCTGAATATTGAAAATAAGATGAATATATACTATCATATACTATTATTGGTACTTAATCCTGTTATATATTTTATACATTATACTGTTGATGATATTTAATATTATTTGTGACATTTCTTACTATTTTATACAGTAAGTTATATATTATACTGTTATATCTAATATATACTGTATATTGCTGAAGGATGTTTTTCGGTAATCTGAATATTGAAATTACAATAATAAAATATAAACTTCTGTTTGTTCAATCAGTAACTTAATAAATAAAACAAACAGCTGCTCTGAATCTGACATTATGTAATCAGCCCACAGCTGACAGCTCGTCACATGACCTCAGAGAGGACACATCATTGGATAAAAGCAGGATGACGTCATAATAATGTCACACACAGAGAGGGAGGGAGGAAGGCACATGAGGAAGACGAGGAGGAGAGGAGACAAGGAGAGGAGACGAGGAGGAGAAGAGTTTTTGGTTTTAACATCCCTTTATTGGACCATTGAATCCAGATCACTGTCACATCATCAGCCAGATCGCCAACTTGGCAAAACCAGATAAAAAGTTCACCAGTGTTATTACAACTTTATTTGTTGCACAATATTTCAGACCAAAAATCTTCCCCAGACCCTGAAACCACCTTTTTAAAAGCTTGAACAGCAGCGACAGCCAAGTCTAACACTTCACACACAGTCACTTGCGGTGTCCCCCAGGGGTCAGTCCTTGGCCCCATCCTCTTCATCCTCTACCTCACCCCCCTTGGCCAAATCATCAGCCGTCACAAAATTTCATTCCACTGCTATGCCGATGACACACAGCTCTATGTAAATGCCACAGCTGCAACCCCACCCTCACAGTCATCCCCATCTAAACTCACCACCTGTCTGGAGGAGATAAAGGTATGGATGGAGCACAACTTCCTTCAACTCAACAGCTCCAAAACCGAAGCCATCCTAGTTGGCACCCCTCACCAGACCAAATCATCATCCATAACCAGCATCACCTTTTCTGGCTCCAACATCCCCCTCTCATCAATAGTCACAAATCTTGGTGTAAAAATTGACTCTCAACTCCCTTTTGAAGCCCATATAAATCACCTATGCAAGACTTCCTTCTACCACCTCTGTAACATTTCCACACTCCGCCCCATTCTCTCCCTCTCAGATGCCGAAAAGCTGGTTCATGCCTTTGTCTCCTCCAGACTGGACTACTGTAACGCACTTCTCACGGGATTCCTGGCAAGAGTCTGCAGAGGCTTCAGTACATCCAAAACTGTGCAGCTAGGATCCTGATGAGAGTGCGGAAACATAAGCACATTACCCCCATTCTCCACTCACTCCAATGTTTCTCTCCTCACACATCAATGCATCCATGGACATGCCCCCCCCCACCTCAAAGAACTTATCAACCCACAAAACACAACACGCTCCCTCCGCTCCACTCACTCAAACCTCCTCCACATACCCAGAACCAGACTCAGGACCATGGGAGATAGGGCCTTTTGTGCTGCCGCCCCACGTCTGTGGAATGCCCTCCCTGACACCTTGAGGGCACCACAATCCACTGACTGTTTTAAAAAAGGATCTTAAGACATTTCTTTTTAGCAAAGCTTTTGGTCCCTATTAGATGTTTTTTTTTTCTTTTTTAAAAAACCTTTTTTATTTTTTGTTCTTTTCTCCTTTTCTTATTTTTTAAAACTGTTTTTTTGTTTCTAACCTGTAACACTTTGAGATCTTTTGATGAAAAGGGCATTATGAATAAAATGTATTATTATTATCATTATTATTATTATTAACCCTATCACTGTTATGCAGATAATACCCAGTTATACCTGTTGATCAAGCCTGATGAAATTAATCAATTATCTAAATTACAAACATGTCTTAAGGACATAAAATCCTGGATGAGCTGCAATTTTCTGATGTTAAACTCAGAAAAAAATGAAATTCTTGTGCTTGCCCCCAAAAACCTCTGAGACTCAAATCTAAAGATATAGTTACTCTAGATGGTATTACCTTGGCCTCTAGCACCACTGTCAGGAATCTTGGAGTTATCTTTGATCAGGATTTGTCATTTAATTCCCACATAAAGCAAACCTCTAGGGCTGCCTTCTTTCATTTACGTAATATTACAAAAATTACTCTTTGCTACTGCTCTCCCTATATTGTGGTCATCCATCATTTTAACATTCTATGTTCAAACACATTTTAATAATAAGTCAAATATTTGTATAAAAACTTTGAACAATGATGTATAAGGGGGGGAGACTGAAGATAATCCAACAGAACAACAGAGGAGGTCCCAGAGGAACAGGTCCAAACTGAGGACCAGTGGAATCAGCAGGGACAGATAGGACAGGCTCATCAGACTGGCCTCTGCAGGTGAATTCATGTAATTGATGGAGACACAGCAGAGAGGGAAGAGAACACAAACAGTATTATAATGCTGAGGACCCCAGTCCACCACCCTCCTCTTCTCGAGTGAAGGGTCAATCCACACTGGACTGAGGACCCTAACCCTGTTGGACACAGGAATGTCATCTGGAGTGGAGGACTGGACTTGGAGGGGTCCAGGTCTGGATGAGACTGTCCTACAAAATAAAAGTCTCATCAGGGCTTTTGTTTTGTATTCGTCATGTTCTGCAGACTTCCTGCCTACAGCAGTCAAAATCTTTGACATCACATGAGTTAGTTGTTATAAAACATTATGTGACATCATCATACCAGTTAACACACACACACACTCACACAAATCCTCTCTCTCTCTCTCTCTCTCTCTCTCTCTCTCTCTCTCTCTCTGTCTATCTCTCTGTGTGTGTGTCTCTCTCTCTCTCTCTCTCTCTGTCTGTCTGTCTGTCGCTCTCTCTGTCACTCTCTCTATCTCTCTCTCTGTCTCTCTCTCTCTCTCTCTTTCAAAAGCAAGGGGAGGAGTCAGCAGGGTGAGGATGCTGTCAGGTTGCCGTGGTTTCAGCCTGTCGTTTCTTGTGGCGACTCTCGTCGGGGATGTGTGTGTGTGTGTGGCTGACGGGTGTGTGAATGAGTGAATGTGTGTGTGTGTGTGTGTGTGTGTGTGTGTGAGCCGTGATTCTTACAGCTGTGAGGATTTATGACAAGAGGAAGAGAAGAAGAGAGGAAGGAAGAGAGGAAGGAAGAGAGGAAGGAGGTGTTGAAGGGTAGATGTGGATTAACATCGCTGCAGACGAGAATCACAGCGAGTCATCGTTTCCTCTGAGCTGCAGACGTCTTCATCATCAACCTTCATCACTCCATCTTTGTCTGCACAAGAAGGACTGAAGGAGGGAAAAAAGAGGGAAGGAAGGAGGCAGTGAAGAAGGGATGGAGGGAGTTTAAGTCCTTGCTGATCCTCCGGTAAGCCTCAGCTCAGTCTGTCGTCTTTCACGTGTTTCTTCTTCTGGTTTTATTCATTTGTTCCGTCGACTTTTTCTTTTTCTGCTGCTGAAAAATCTGTTTGTGATCGAGTCGCTGTTGCCACTGCCGACAGTGTCAAAAAAGTCTGTTCAAACACACCTTCACACCCTGATTGTATTTCAAACAAACAGCAACATCTCACTTCAACATGGCAGCCATCTTGGATCAGATCAGAGAACAAGTTACCGATTAAAGAACTGCAGTTATTCACAACCAGACTTTTATTTTGAAAGAGTTGTCCACCAGGTGGATGAAGGTGAACGGACCTGAAATGTTTTTAATAATCCTTAAACAGGAAGTGGCTTTGTGTCAGGCATGTGCAAACACAGCTGCTCATTTAATCTGATCAATATTATTGATTAACCACAAACACTGAACTGTCTCTGTCTCACCTAAAACACAAAAATAAAAGTAAACCAGACTTTGGGCATAACTCAGACAAACAAATATAATCTTTTCCTGTTTTCAGAACAGAGATGGATCAATACAAATGATTGATAGGTGTGACTAGGAGTTATGTTTCAGGGTCAAAGGTCATCAGCAGAGGTAAACCTTTAGATTGTTAAAGAGAGATTGAAACATTAACAGAAACTGTATTTTAATTCATATTTACAATCTAAATAATAATAACCAGAAACAGTTTGATTTGAAGTGTTTTAATGTGAAAATATCAGACGGAAAAACTCGAGTTTCATGTTTGAATCACAAAGATTTTAAAATTAAATAGAAAGAACTCCTCCTCTCCTCTCCTCTTCTCCACCTCCTCTCCTCTCCTATCCTTCTCTCCTCTCTTCCTCTCCTCCTCCTTTCCTCTCCTCCTCTCATCCTCATTCTCTCTTCCTCTTGTCTTTTCCTATCCTCCTTTTCTCTCTCTGCACTTCCTCACCCGTGGACAGGAAGAATTACATCATGCTCCTCTGAGAGATGCTGCTGTTGCTTGGTTACCACCAGCTGACTCCCTGTTCCATTTTTAGAAGGATGCTGAGAGACAGAGAGGTGGGGGAGGGGAACAATAGAGAGACATACATACAGAGAAAGAGAGAGAGAGAAATGTTGTTTCAGAAGCTCTTTATTTGCTCGTGACAATATTTATAATTAATTAGTTATAAATAATTAAAGCACCAGTGTGAAACATTACTGTAATATAATATTCATAAGTGTGTTTAATCAGCAGAAAATAGAAAGAAGTGTTTTTGTTACCTTAGAATGAGACGTTTTTATCCACAGAGGAAGTGGCTCCTCTTCTGGATCGGCTCTGCCATATTTAACCGCCATGTTTCTACAGTAGCCCAGAACATGAGACGTGGGTGGTATTCAGTTAGTTGTAATAATAAACTTCACTATTAGATGGCACAAATCCGAAAGTACACCTTATGGACAGAAACGAACACTGCAGTTCCTCTAACGTCCACTAGAGGCTCGAGCAGTGAGTCAGTCTCCATAAGGCCCCATATTAAAATGTCCAAGTTAAGAGCAGAAATAAACATGTTTACAGATCACACATATATAATTAATTACATTAAGTATTAAAGTTATGCATAATTAAGGGCATGGCTGCTTTGAGTAACAGATGGGTGTTGTCACAAACGGCTTCAGTAACTAGGCTTCATTCAGCCCTAGCTCCACCCCATTTTTGGAATAGCCGGGAGCCGGTGGAGGCAGGTCTGCCAAGATGGTGACGGTAGTCCAGACTGAGCTTCACAGACTTATGGGGGATGTCAGGAGAACAGGCTTTAATTATAGCAAATGGATCAGGATAAGCATGAACACAAAAATCATCAAGCAAAAAAAGGTGGTCAGGGCAGGTTTGTAGGCCTGAAACATGAAAGGAGTATGTTTTTTATGATTAATCCTCAGTGGAGGAAGTCTTTTTTTAAGGTCTAACATGAGCATGACATCAGAATAAAGGTTACTGTTTAAAAAGAGAATGCCTTGATCTTATTTCTTATGTTTTTATAAAATACTGCAGCAATAATTCAATCATCTTTGTGTTTCCCGACACTGACACAAACCCACAAACTGTAAACAGTTTGAACATACTGCAGGTTCATCGAAGATGGACATAAAAGCTTGGTGGTTAAACCAAACCAACATTGACTGCTGGTTGAAGTAAAGCAATCTATCTCTAGTGTCAAAATGATTTGTTCAATCAAGTGTTTATGTGTTCAGACTAAAACTAAACCATGTTCACACTAGAAAAGTGATTAAAAAAAGTTTCTCTTGAACAGGTTTAACAGCATTTACTTTATTTTATTTTATTTCATGTATCAGGGACAATGCACAATACACGTATTGTACCAAATATAGATAAAAGCTCATCTTCATCTGTAGTCCATGGGCAGAGGTCACTAGTGTGTAGGTTACAAATAATCAGTAATTTGACTAATACAGCTCCTCTCTGATCCTCCTCTCAGGTCTTTAGGGAGTCATGACGTCTCAGGAGGAGGCATCTTCCTTCAGGAGGTTTTTTCAGTATGTGGAAGACAGCGGCCTTCGAACATACGACGGTCTGGTGATCCAAAATGCCTCTGACATCGCAAGAGAGAGTGACCGCGTTCGCAACCAGACCAACTGGACTTACCTGCAGGAAAAACACCAGAAGAAGAGACGACAGGAAGAAGCCATCAAAAGGTAGAAAACACATGAACAGTGTTGGGCAGTAGTGAAGTAAATGTGTATACCGTCCTTGGTTAGGCTCTAGGGTTGGGCTCTTTGTTTAGGCTCTTGGTTTGATTGATTAATTGCATGATTGATTGATTTTATTTATGGTTTATCAGACACAGGAAAAGAAACACAAATGTCAAAAGGTCAAACTTATTTCCAACATGGTCCCAAGATGTTAGAAGACAAAAGAAAACACAAAGAAACACAATCAACATTCAACATTCAACCTTCAACATAAAAAACAACATACCAAACAACATACCGTAAAACGTCTTATAAACTCCTCCTTATTGTGGACAGGCGTTGATTCCCTTTAGCACAAAGCTCTTGCTCAGCACAAATGGAAATACTCTGTAACTAGAGCTTCTCTTGAGTTTTGTTCAGCAAATTTGACAACAAACAGCTTACGGTAAATTTCAGGTTGTTCTTTTTTCTCGGTGCTGCTGCCATGACACTTGAATGTGAACGTTGTTGTACGGCAGCCAATGCACAGACAGTGAGCAACAGACTGCACATGATAATATTCACTTATATATAACTCAGAATCATTTTAATGAAACCCTTTCATTGTTTTTATTGGTGGACCCTGACAGACCAAAGGACTATAAATAATGGAGGAACGGACACAGACCGTATGGACTTTATGATCGATTCAGAGGTTTTTTTTCCACCTCTCTTGTTAACAGTGCTAGTAAATCTGAATGAATTATACTTTGGTGTTCATAATTTCCGTAAAATGGCTCGAAGTGTGGAGAATCTAACTGATCTTACAATATGCAGCATCCATACTGACAAAAATGTAAACATTTAGATTTGTGTAGGAGATCTGAACAGCTTGGATAATAGCTTATTAGCAGTAAATTCACAGGAGCGTGACTGATCCAATATTATTCCTTATTACAAAACACCTGTCTGAAAAACAATTTCAGCTCCATTGCAAGACACATTGAATTTGTTCTTGACAGCTGCTTATTAGTTCCAAACAGGATTGACTCAGTTTTACCTAAAACCTTCTAATACATTACTGAGAGTGTTCCCAGTCTTACTGACATCTTTCCCAGATACCACTGATGGAGAATCATCAGCATAAAAGAGCTAACATGTCACGACAGCTGGCATTTCATTTATATACAGAACAAATAAAAAAGACCCCAAAATGGACTCTTCTGGCCCTCCACATGTACTATTGTGAAGTTCTGATGTAACCCATCAACATCAAAGACTTGATTGTTCTTCCAGTAAAATAAGAAGTGAACCATTTTACAGCAGTGTGTTCAAAACCCATGCATTATAGCTTTGACAGCAGTATAGTATGATTTACTGTGTCAAATCAAGCAAGATCTAGGTTTAAGCTTTTGGTTTAAGCTGTTGGTTTAGACTCTTAAAGTAAAGTAAACATGATATAGTGCTACTCATATCAAATCATACACAATGGTTATAAACCTAGACATTATCCCAGTCAGATTTCCATAAAGAGCAGCTGCAGTTCTTTTATACTGTTATAATTGATTATACGATTTTGTATGATACAGTAAAATAAAATACAGTGTAACAGAGTTTGATTAGTTTTGGTTTGTGACACCAACATAAAACTCATGTATATTTTATAAAGCACCGTGGGATTGTTTGTACTACAGATATTTCTTTCTTTTGGTCCATCCAGGATTGGGGAAGATGTTGCCATGGCAACAGACGGGGCATACTCTGGGAAACATTTTAGGATGGGTTTCATGACGATGCCGGCACCACAGGACCGTCTGCCACCCCCGAGTCAGGGGTTCACTGTCCGATCCCAGTCCCTCCACTCGGTGGGCGGAGGAGATGACGACTCCAACCACAACCGAAAACAACCCCCACCCAAACCCAAAAGAGACCCCAGCACCAAACTGAGCAGCAGCTCTGAGACGGTGAACGGAGGCACCGGAGTCACCAAGAGAGATGCCCAAGAAACCAATGAGACGCCAGAGCAGGCTGAAGGTGAGAACACAACACCTGCTGGTTAAACCCTATCGTGATGTCATCCATTGGATTGTGGGGAACACTTTTGAAGCCTCAAGTTCAGCGTTTTGGTTGCCGCCATGAAAGTTTTTTTGGGGGGGGTTTTGTGGCCTTTTTCATGCCTTTATTGGATAGGGACAGCCGAAGATTGACAGGAAATGGGCTAGAGAGAGAGGCACTCAGCAAAGGGCCACAGGTCGGACTTGAACCCGGGCCGCTGTAGCAACACCGTATATGGGTCGCCAGCTCTATCAACTGAGCTAACCGGGCACCTGCCTCCATGACAGTTATAAGGAGCCAGGGCAAGCTGATCTGTACTGATTGGCTGCGCAGTTTTGACTCGTCCGTAGCAGGAAAAAATGCTGGCTCATCTGGTCACACAGGATCCGGTATTCCAGATAAACATTCAAATGTGTTTGAGATTTGAGGAGAGAAATATTCAACACAGTAACAGAATCTGGATCCATAGCGCTGCCTAGTTTGACAGTTTGATCTGAGTTTGGTGCATTGAGCTCCCTGAGAATGACCTGTCAATCAATAGAGCTCCTCCTGCTGGCCTTTACACAGAATACAGGTTTCTGCTTCTGTCCAACACTTGCTTCTCTCCATTATATATACTGTCAATGGTTAAACCCGACACCTGCTGGTTAAAGCTCCAGTGTGTAAAATTACTGTAATATAATATCATTGGTATGTTTTCATTAGTGTATAACCACCTGAAAATAAGAATTGTTTTCATTACCTTAGAATGAGACATTTTTATCTACAGAGGGAGCAGGTCTTCTTCTACAGTCCATTATGTTGAACCACCATGTTTCTACAGTAGCCCAGAATGGCAAACCAAACATAGGGGCGCCTGTGTCTCAGAGGTAGAGTGTTGTCCATTAATCGTAAGGTTGTTGCTGTGATCCCCAGCTCCTCCCAACTGCATGTTGAAGTATCCTTGAGCTTTGAGTATCCTGAACTCCAAATTGCTCCTGATGCTGCGTCATTGGTGTGTGAATGTCAATGAATGAGTTAGTTTCTGTTCGATGGGCTTTGCCATCAGTGTGTGAGTGTGTGTAAAAGGGTGACTGTGGCTCTAGTGTAAAAGCGCTTTGAGTGGTCAGAAGACTAGAAAGAAACACAAATAAATATACAAATACAGTCCATTTATCTAGACAGGGGTTTTACTGTAGTTTCTCTTACACACTTGGAAGGCTGAGCTGTATCCAGTTTGTTATAATCTGCAATTTCACCAGTAGATGCCCCTAAATCCTACACATTGGACCTTTAAATATGAAGGGTAACTTGGGTATTTTTCAACTTTTGGCTTCAACTTTATTTTCACGTTTTTGTGGCAAAGTGACAAATTGGGACAGCAAGTTTTGAAAATGGTCCAGTATTGAGTGAGAGTACTGCAACCTCCAGCTGCAGAAGGAGCTATAACATAATCCTTAGGGACCATCATTAATGTACATCCATTAAAGTGCTTGTTATTGTCACTCACAGATTATTATTGTAAATGTCGGACAACAACAGAGAAATTAAATTACATTTGCTCAATCTGCTGTGTGTCTTGCTCAAGTCTGAGAAGTGAAGTGACAACAGTGGAAATGTGAGCGTAGTAATGCCAGGAAGAGTTTGTTGAGAGTACAGAAAATTAAGTTATGTAAAATATTTTCAGTGATACGGCTGAATATTGATGTGATTTTGACATTGTGGATGAGGTCTTTGAATTTGATGGCTGCCAGTATTTATTTGAGCCCAAGTATGAGAAAGAGGAGCTGCTACAAGAACTGTGGGTGCTGTGACTCTGACTACAAAGGAGATGTCACAGCTTGGATTGAAAGGAACTGAAAATGTTGTCAGACACCAATAAAGACAATCTGAGCCCGTCAGTGGATAAACACATGGACATAATTTGATGATGCAAGATTTAGTTTTTTAATTTGATTTATTTGACATCTTAAATATATGCATGTATATTTCCTCAAAAACTGCAACAAAGCTCAGGTTTAACCACTGTTTGCCTGTCTGTCTGTCTGTTTGTCTCTTTGTCTGTCTGCAGCTCGATGTCATCTCTACAGTGAGGACTACAAGAAGATGCCTCCACCCAAACCCAAAAGGAACCCAAACACTCAGCTCAGCACCTCCTTTGATGAATCTTACATCCATAACCATGGTAGCAAGAAGTCTTCCTTGCGATGGGACAAATCTTCATCCCAGAGTCAGAGTCCAGCGTCAAGAGACACAGACGATGAGGAACCTGTCTACATTGAGATGGTGGGAAACATCCTGCGAGAACTGAAAGGTCAGGAAGCCGTGGAGGATGAGCAGTGTGAGTCAGTGTATGAGGAGATGAAATACCCGATGTTGGAGGACTTCCTACAGGACACTCACTCTGCCGTCATGGATCCTGAAGCCTGGTCATCCCGCGGCTCTCTCTGCGACATCCCTCCACCTTTCCCCAATCTCCTGACTCACCGCCCACCACTGCTCATCTTCCCCCCAGCCCCCGCTCAGTGCTCCCCCAACTCTGATGAGTCCCCTCTCACCCCCTTAGATGTCACCCGGTTGCCCATGATAGAAAACGTCTCCTACAGTAAGTCGGGTGGTGTCGAACATCCTCAGAGCTCCAGCCACCACCGCAAGGAGCAGGGCCGGGATCGGGACCGGGATCTGCCCTCAACCCACACCATTACATCCTCCGGCCGCTCATCTGCTCCGCCTCTCCCCTCAAACTTCTACAAGTCCTCTGGCTCCGCCCACGGTGGTCATGGTTACCCCCGCAGCCAATCAGCATGTCCGTCTCCAGTCAGCATGGGTCGGTCACTGACTCCTCTGAGCCTGAAGAGGCCGCCACCGTACGACGCTCTGATGGCAGGAGGAAGTATGCCCCGCTCCTCATCTTCCTCTTCCTCATCCTCACACAGGGCTGGGGAGGGTGGGGCTAAACTCAGTAACTCCTCCTCCACACATGGTTCCATGCAGAACGTGTCGATGAGGTCACAGACTCCCACAAGCCCATTGGACGAACTCAACCTCTTTACCTCTGGTAGACAGATGATGAAGAAGGGATCCGGAGGCAGGAAGAGCCGAGAGAGTGAAGGTAAATACGTCAAAGGTACTGCATCAGTACTACATCATCATTATATCAGTTCTATATCAGTATAAGTTTAGGAAGACAAGTGATGAAGAACGGGTCAGAAGGAAGGAAGAGCCTTCAATAGTTTTATATTACAGTAAGTAGACACAAGCAGAAGGAAGGAGCAGGAGGAACAGGGGTGTGGTCAGTAAACCGTAACTCTCAGTATTACATCTGTACTGCAACATTACTGCATCAATTTAAATCAGTATTCATCAGGTAGATACAGTTTTACATCTGTACAATATCAGTATTACACAAGTATCACATCTGTACTAATACTACACCAAAAACATGAGGGAGGAGAAGGTAAGGACACCACTCAGTACTACATCGCTGCTACACCAGTGTTACAGTACTGTACTGTATGTACATTACATAATGATAAAACTGCTGTAAAACCAGATGCTGATACCTGAACGACCATAATGGCAGTTTCAGATGTTAACTTTAGACACAAACATGTACATATGTTTATCAGTTTTTCTCTCTGCATGTTCATCATCATTCAGTGTTTCAGGTTCATCTTTACACCAACATGTTAAATCAGATTCACATACTGAGTGCACATCTGAGAGACTCAGATCAGGTTCACTGTCCTCAAACCTTTAACCACAGCCAGCAACATTAACATAATCAAATACCTCAGCTGACTAACATTCATTCTGTTGGAGCCATTTTTGTACTATGTTCTTTTATGTGTGTGTATAAAAGGGAATTCATTGACTTGTTATACTTCCCTTGTTGCACACTAGGTGGTATGTGGAATATGGAAGGACAAACAGGTGAAGTGGTAATCATAGAGCAGGTGTGTTGTTACCGGGAGAAGCGTGTCATCAAGCCTGTTTTTGTTTGCTTGTTTGCATGTAAGTTATTGAGTTAAGAAGATGATGGTGTACAAATGAATACTCTTGAATATGCCTGAACTTTGAAAGCCGGTTTGTTTGGTCAAACCATACAGATTCAATATATGGAAAAGTCTATCTGAGAAGGTGTGACTTTATTGAACTAATGAGCAGAGACAGACAGATGAACAGATGACTGACAATTGACACACTATTATGTTGAAATATGTCTCTACTTTTTGTCTCGTCCGTGAGTCTGACTGCAGCCAGATCGACTCACTGAAGATGTAATGAACAGACATAGAGTGTCGAGGGTTACAGAGGTTGAATGTCGACTGCAGTCTCTGTAAAGGATCAGCATCAGTTCATTTTGTCTCCATGGAGACTTAGTTGCCATGGTGACGACTGTCAGTCAGCTGTCTGACTGAAGATCATTTAATTAAATAAATGAGGTGCTGAATGTGTTCACTGCAGCAGACAGGTAGCAATGTTGTCACATCAGTTAAAACCATCTTCACTTAATTTCAACAGCACATTTCTTCCATTTATAAGAAATAAATATTTCTATACAACAGTAATAAAAAATGGAAGATAAATAAAGTCAGAATACAGCTCAGGTCAAATAAAATCAAACCCCACCTTTAACAATGAAACTCTCAACAATTTGTTAATGACCTTTTGTCCCTGAAATCATCCTGACCCAACAAGCTCTATCGATCACATCTCAGAACCACCAGGTCGTTTTTATTATTTTCAACATTAGCTTACTTAAGATGTGACTACATATAGATATTTATAGCTAGTTAGCTAGCATTTTACTAAAATTAGCTAACTTAAGATGTGACTATATACACTGATCACTCATAACATTATGACCACTGACAGGTGAAGTGACTAACACTGATTATCTGGTTATCAGGGCTCCTGTCAGTGGGGGGGTATATCAGGCAGACAGTGAACATTTGGTCCTCTGAGTTGATGTGTTAGAAGCAGGAAAAATGGGCAGTGTGAGGATCTGAGCCACTTTGACAAGAACCACATTGTGATGGACGTCTAGGTCAGAACATCTCCAAACCTGTAGCTCTTGTGGGGTGTTCCTGGTCTGCAGAGATCAAAAGTGGTCCAAGTAAGGAAAAGAACCAGAGACAGGTCATGGGGGGCCGAGGCTCATTGATGCATGTGACTGCTCAGTGTATGTCTCTTTTTGTCTTTTCAACATAGATTAGCTTAGCACATAGCATATCTAAGAACAGGAAAGGAGGAATCAGATCAGGAATCAGAAATACTTTATTGAAGATGAAGTTGAAGTTGACTAAGGTTCTGACTGAGGCTTGCTCTCCTAGCCCACACCTTCTGAGCTTCAATCATTCATTTAGAAACAGGCTCCTGACACTAACCGCTGATGATCACAGAGACCCTATGTGTCTCTATAATAACCTTTAATAATACAATTTTATTAAACCAGGATCTGATGTGCCAGGAAATTATCTATCAGTGTCTCTGTGACTTCCTGTAAAAAACGGTCACTGTGCTGCTGCAGCCTCCTGATCTTATACTCTTTCATCTCCAACAAGCATAATCACTTTGGTTCAGGTCATTAAATCTCATTAGAAAGAGCCTTTAAGTAAATTTTCTTTCTGTAACTTCCAGGTTCTCATACATTCTTTATTATTTTCTTTATATTAAGTTCTATCTTCTTTTGCACCTATTTGTTTCAGGTTCCTGTCCGTCTCTCTCTGACGTTCTTGTCTCACAGATTGAGTTGTACAAAACCTTGCTATTGACAGAAACAAAGCAGAATGTCGTTTCATTGTCTGTCTCTCCTGTCTCTGTGTCTCTGTAGGAGACTTCAGGTCTCTGCCCAGACACGACACTAAAGACAGAGATGGGCAGTCCAGTCCAGTCTCCAGCAGGATGGGGAGGTCATCTGTCAGCCCAACCATGATGCTGTCCGGAGGAGGAGGAGCAGGAGGTGAGTCAGTCCACAACAACACTACAGAGATGTATAGAGGACATCAAGTTTATGTTTCAGAAGAGAATGAAGCAGGTTAATGTGAAGAGAGGGTGAATAACAGTTTGTGTTGATTATCTGCAGAATCAAAGTCTGCGTGTAAACTTGGCCGTTCAGCCTCGACATCAGGAGTTCCTTCACCAGGTGGGACTCCACAACGTCATCTACATGAGCCACATCACCCCGCCCTCAGCCAGGTACAGTACATGTAAATCACCTGTGTTTTTACCGCTTGTATACCTGTCTGTCAGTCTAACTTCCTGTCTGTAAAACACTTGTGTTTTTACTGCTTGTATACCTGTCTGTCAGTCTAACTTCCTGTCTGTCCATGAGATCTCAGATCAGAAATTTAAACAGCAGTTTTATTTTAAATAGAAAATAAACTTTATATTTCACACAGGATTCAACTTCACTGATCGACAGATCGTAAAACATTTTACAGACGAACAGAAACTTCAATCATCAGCTGACTGACGTCTGAAATGTAAACATGTAAGCAAATAACCATGCTACCATGTAAACAGTGTTTTCTTTATTATTTACTATTAATAATACATATGTTCACAAGACCATTTGTAATTTCAGCTTTGCGTAAAATATTTGGTGTTTAAATGTTTTTATTGTTTCTCAACCTTTAACACTGACTCATGTGAACATTAATGTGTAGATGTTAACAGTGAAGTAACTTTAATACTAATACTAACAAAGTTTCATTATTGGTACTAACATTAAACTAACTGCACACAAACATTAAACTAACTGTATGCTAACATTAAACTTACTTTACCCAAACATTAACTGTATGTTAACATTTAACTAACATCAAACCAGTCAAATTTGAACTCACACTGAAGCACTTTAATGATTTAAATCTCATTAAAACGATAATTTCAATTATAAAATTACGTCTTGAAAAATATAATAAATCCTCTAACCCCCCACTCATATACTTATATATTGCTATTTAACTCCAGTCACTATACCATTTTACCGGGGAATTAATACATTTTTAAGCATTTCTTTTTTATTTGTTTGTTATTCTACCTTTTTTAAATGTCTTCTGTTTCTTTTGAACTCCCTCGACTCATATCGATGTGAACTTTGTGCGTAAATGTTTCCGACCATATTTAAAACATCAGACAGTGGGAAAACTCTTTTAATTATAATCTGCTTCAAAACTTTCACATTGAACTATCTGAATGTTAAACTGGGCTAAATCAACTGTTGTGATAATTTAAGTGTAAGTAAAATCAGTGTGAACCAGGAATTATACTGACAACCTGAGAGTGAACAATAAACTCTAGTCCATCTCTCAGTCTGTCTGTCTGTCTGTCAGTCTGTCAGTCTGTCTGTCTGTCTGTCTGTCTTTCTGTCTGGTTTCCGACAGCATTCAGCTCTGCAGTAAAAAACTGGATATAAAGTGAAGTAAAACAACTGCAATGCATTTTACCATGAATGATTGAGTGATTTCATGTGGATGAATGGGTGGTGCCAGGATCTCAGTAGTTGCTATATGACTGCAGGAGTATGAGCAAGCAGCCTGTGCATAGAGTTAGAGTAAGAGGAAGGATGGCCTAGTGGGAAAAGAGACCGGTCAGTAACCGAACAGATTCAATCCCTAACCCCAGTACGAAGAGGAGGGTGTGTACCAGCTGCGAGCTGGGGACTGGTATCACGTCTATGGTTCGTACCATCGCTTTCCTTAACTTGAATTCAGACTGTGCGTCCATAGAACATTTTTGGCCAGCACTCACATTATGTGCATTGCATTTTCAATTCAATTCAATTCAATTCGATTTTATTTGTATAGCGCCAATTCCTAACAGAAGTTTTCTCAGGACACTTTTCAAATAGAGCAGGTCTAGACCGAACTCGTTCTAACATTATTTACAGAGACCAAACAGTTCCCACCATGAGCAAGCACTTGGCGATGGGGGCGAGGAAAAACTTCCTTTTAAGAGGCAGAAACCTAGGACAGACCCTGGCTCTAGGTGGGTGGGAGAGAGAGAGAGAGAGCGAGAGAGAGAGAGAGAGAGAGAGAGAGAGAGAGCGAGAGAGAGAACAGAGCTAATGACAGAAGGAAAGAGACAGACAAAGGTCCACAGCCACAACAGTGGCAACAACTACACTAATAGTAGTGACTGATGATGATGAACATGAAGAAGATGGCAACGACAACGATGGGGTACAATGAGCAGTAATTATAGTAATAATAGTATCTGTAGTAATAATATCAGTAATAATAATAATAACACTAATATCAGTGATATTAGCAATGGCAGTCAAGCAGGACCATGGCAGGAGGCTCCACCAGGATCCATGAGAACCTGCGAGACGAGAAAGCACAAGAACTCCGGGAAGAAGTGAAGTTAGTAACATGAATTAATGGGACATGAATGAGTGCAGGAAGAGAGGAGCTCAGTGCACCATGGGAAATCCCCCAATAGTCTAGGCCTATAGCAGCCTAACTAAGGGTTGGTCCAGGACTCACCTGATCTAGCCCTAACTATAAGCTTTATCAAAGAGGAACGTCTTAAGCCTACTCTTGAATGTGGTGAGGGTGTCTGCCTCCCGAACCACAACTGGAAGCTGATTCCACAGGAGAGGAGCTTGGTAACTGAAGGCTCTTGCTCCTGTTCTACTTTTAGAGACTATAGGAACCACAGGTAACCCTGCATTCAGAGAACGTAGTGTTCTAGAGAGGTAATAGGGTACTATGAGCTCTTTAAGATATGAAGGGGCCTGACCATGAAGAGCTTTGTAGGTGAGGAGGAGGATTTTGAATTCTATTCTAAATTTTACAGGGAGCCAGTGCAGAGAAGCTAATACAGGAGATATATGAATTTTTTTCCTAGTTCCTGTCAGTACTCGTGCTGCAGCGTTCTGAATTAATTGGAGCGCCTTAATGGACTTATTGGAGCAACCTGATAATAATTGCAGTAATCCAGCCCAGAAGTAACAAATGCATGGATTAGTTTTTCTGCATCCGTCTGTGATAGGATGTGTCTAATTTTTGTAATATTATGTAAATGAAAGAAGGCAGTCCTAGAGGTTTGCTTTATGTGGGAATTAAAGGACATGTCCTGATCAAAGATAACTCCAGAATTCCTGACAGTGGTGCTAGAGGCCAAGGTAATGCCATCTAGAGTAACTATATCTTTAGACAGTGAGGTTTTTATGTCCTTCAGACACGTTTGTAAGTTCTATAACTTATGTAATTTTAAATTCAGTTTTATTTGTATAGCGCCAATAGAGCAGGTCCAGACCATACTCCTTAAAACATTATTTACAGAGACCCAACAGTTTCCACCATGAGCAACACCTTGGCGACAGTGGGCCTCATGCAGGAACATTTGCTTCTAACTTCAGATTTAGGACTATCACCTGAGGGTCGGACTGGTGCTGAAATCAAGAAGAGCAGGTTTGATATGAAAAGGAAGGTGATGGATAAGTGCATACAACTTGTTCTTGCATTGAATGATTGTGTAGCTTTTAACCCAAAGGCTGAAGCCATCATGGGTTCATGCTGCTTCTCCATTAAATATTTACACAGGTTTGCACAGAAAACAGAAACTCAGACTCCTTAAAATAATCCATGTGCAACAAGGACAATTGAAACACCTCAACTGAAATCCAAACTTAAATAAATTACAGTGTTGAAACTCCAGTGAAGTTTTGAAGAAAACGCAGTAAGTGACCATTGACAAACGCAGTAAGTGACCACTGAGTGACAAACGCAGTAAGTGACCATTGAGAGACAAATGCAGTAAGTGACCATTGACAAACACAGTAAGTGACCACTGAGTGACAAATGCAGTAAGTGACCATTGACAAACACAATAAGTGACCATTGTGTGACAAACGCAGTAAGTGACCATTGAGTGACAAACGCAGTAAGTGACCATTGAGTGACAAACACAGTTAAGTGACCATTCAATGACAAGAGAACATCGAATAAAAGGTTTTAGATATGTGACGCTCCATGGGAAAACCAGCAACAAGTCGGCTGGGAGGAATTCACATAAACAAAGAAACTATAGTTTTTTTCAAAATTTGTGATTTTCGTTTTTTTTTTACAGAATGTGCAAGTTGAGATCATGAAGAAGCCACTCCATGTTTCAGATAACAGTATTGGTTGCCTTAAAAGTATACATTTTGTGTTTGAAATCGCGTATAGTTTCAGGAAAGGCTGGCGCTTCGTTGGGCGATACAGGTAATTTTCATACTGGCTACCTGTGACCATTCACGTGCTTTTGTTATTTTTTTCGGCCAATCAGGGGCACGTTAGTAGCGAACCACATGGCTACTTATGCAGCCCCCAGCATAAATTCTGCTACTAAATCGTGGCTGTACTTCAGTGAGACGACGGATACTTCTGGTTATTCCGACGCCAGTTTCACTTCTGATTCTGATGAGTGCACTGACGATGAAAGCGACTGTATTACACTGGAGAACATCCCTAATCTACAGCTGATCTTTGCCGAAGATGAAGACGAGGAAGAATCTCTCGGCCTCGCACCAGAGGAGCTGGAGCATAAGATATCAGACGCTATATCTACGGTAACATGTGAAGGGGATAAAGACAGCGAAATGGAGAAAATCCGTAACTTTGACTACAAATGCTATGGAAGAAGAAAGGAGAACTCTCTCATTGGGACACATTCGTGTAGGGACAAACTTTCTCCAGAGCTTATGTGCAGCCAGACGAAGAGAAAGCGCCCCCGGACCACTTATTCCATCGGAGGCAATGAAGTCTGCAGGAATACTATTCAATTTCTTATGGGGTGAGTTTCCATTAACATCCAAGTTATCTACTTTGCGTTATGTGTTCATTCAAAGTCGCAGTCAAAGTCACAGGGATTACAAACTGTTATCTCATGTTTTCTGTTTTCATGTTTATACCTTAGAACTGAGCTAGCTAATAACAATGTAGGCTGTTGTTTTAAAATGATATGCACATCGAAACTAAGCTGTAATGGGAGGTTTTGGCTAGTAATGTGAGCATCTGCTATTAATTTGAATAATGCGTGAATTGCTTGAATTGACTGTGATGCTTTTCTGTGCTGACGAGGCAAGAGACATCACATGCCCAGCGCCATGGGTCACAGCACAGAAGAGTCCACAGAAGAGTCCACAGAAGAGGATGCAGAAGAGGATGCGGATGTGATATCACCAAATAATTGGACTCTCCTTCACACCCTCTCCACAATGTGCTGATAAGCCACAGGAGCTCATTCAGCAACAGACTGATCCATCTACACTGCACTTCTAGATTTCAATTTCAATTTCAATTTAATTTCACTTATAGAGCACCAAAACAATACACACGTCTCATGGCGCTTTACATAGTGTTAAACAGATGTGGTTGTAGATGTGTAGATGTGGTTAATACCATGGATTATGGCACAATGGATTGTAACATCTTATCCTGTGTATTAATGAATATATATATATATATATATATATATATTCAGAGGCTTTTTGTAATAAAAGCATTTCCATTTCAATAAAGCACCTTCTAATTCTGATCAGTCCACTAAAGTGCTTAAGGAAAATAACACTACATCAACATTAACTACATGATAACTGCTTTTGACAACCATTGTTGGCTAACAGATACCAGATGTCACTGAGTGCAGGGGGTAGGGCTTATCTTAATGAGATGCAAATGAGCACTATTGTGTTGACTAGGGAGGGGTGTTTAGGTGAGAATTGTAAATGTTCCAGGGCTGTTTTCTCCCTAAAGGGTTTTGAGATGTGCATACATTCAAATGGCCACAACTTCTTCAAATATTATAAAGCTTAGAAACTACACTTTCAGAATCCGGAAATAACTCAAAATGCCTCTCGGGAGACTTGTTACTGGTTTTCTCGTGGCTGGTCACATATTTTGATGGCGAGCTGTTTTCTGTTTCCAGATGCCGTGGCTCTGCGGAGATGCCACCATGATGGAGATGATCGAGAAAAAAAGAATTTTGTGTCGAGAGATTAAAGCTCGTCAGCGGCCTGAGAAGAATCTCTGTAAACAGGACAGTATGCCCATCCTGCCCAGCTGGAAGAGGAAGCAACCGCCACCATATTCTGCCCCACCCACTGCCACCGCAACTGGACAGACCACGGTGTTCTGGGACACAGCCATCTGAAATTCACTACAACACAGAAACAATGAGGATGATGATGATGATAATATAATAATGATGATGAGACAGCCATCAGGCTACAGCCACAACACTGACACCTCTACCAAAACTAGATTTTCTTCTAGCTGGTTTTCTCTCATTGTTTTGATTGACAGTATCTAATGACGCTTCACTACTGTCAATAAAATGTCATTTAAGTTACATGTTCTTTAGCACCAAAAGCTGTTAGCGTTTACACATCAGGAATAAATTAGAGCAGAGATTGATCATTGCATATACGCATTTAGTTGTGTGTATCTGGTTATAGACAAAATACTGACACCTTCAAAGTAAAAGCACAGAGAAACAAATACAGAAAAAGAGACTCATGTCAAAGAGAGGCAAAAAAATGAACCCAACAACCACAAGATATAACAACATGATTTCATACAGTTTCAAATTTTATATAATTATTAATTAATTTAATTATTCAATTATTTTTTTCTCTATCAACTAATAAAACTGTCAACTAAACAATGACATTTATTTGTAATCATGAATCAAACAAATCTTATGAATAGTTTTATTAATGTCACATGAAACAACTTCAAGTGGGGTCTTGATCCAGATGTTGAGAAACTGTCAAAGAAACCATTTGAGAAAATCAGCAGAAAGATAAAACACAGTCTGAAAATTGACTTGAAACACACACACACACACACACACACACACACACACACACACACACACAGAGAGTTCTCCTGCCGTCCAATCAGAGCGCAAGGGGGGGTGGCCGTACAGGTGTAGCAGAGCTTTCTGTCGTTATTTTTCTATCTGACCACTGAAAAAGATTCAGATGTTTTTTAAGTCTGACCGTCGTGTAGCAGAAAGCTGTAAAAAGAAAAAATAATTTATAAACTCTTCTCTGTGTGAAAAAAACAACCTAAATCTGTCGGTCAAACATGTTTTTTATATTTAAAAAAGAATCTGTGACGATTGTCTGTGTGTGAAAGAAAAAGTCAGTAAGTGATGTTTTTATATTTAAAAATCTTTTATTATGATGAAAAAGCACTATTTTAAAATGAGAATATTTTGGCATGTTGTTGGTTGGTTTGGTCTCATCCACTGTCCCCGAAACACAGACTGGATTCCACTTTAACTCATCTGATACTGGGTCTCTTAGACAGCCGGAAATGTTTCATTCAAGACGGTTTGTTTCACTTTCTGATGATTGAAGAACATTAATGATCAGAAAGACTATCAACCACTGTTACTGTTCCACATGTTGTCTTAGCATCCGATCACACAGAGACACACAACTAGAAACACAACGCCTGTTGTTTTCCTGTGGAACAGCATGCCTGGCCTGCACATCTCTGTTGTACTGCAGTGTTCTAGCAGTTTTAAAATGCATACAAGTGCAGGGCATAGACTTGCTCGTCAATTTCATGACCCAGACAGGCAATTTTGATGCCGTCTGATAGCCTGCTAGCTAGCTGTTGGATTATGAGAGTGGAAGGGTTAGCAGCACGGTGTAGTGGGATAAAGTAACCTCAGTTATCATGTCTTTGGAAGGAAATTAGAGTTTACTCATACAGAGCTCAGCGTGTTGTCTGGTCGCCCGGGTTGCACACACTGCGTCTCCATAGGTGCACCAGCAGTTTTTTTACTGACACTCTGTGCTGAGCCGTTTCTGAAGTGGTGGTTGAGTGTTTTTTCCCACAAAAACATTATTTACATATATGTTACTGTACGTGCACATTGGCTTTCGAATGAACCAAACACACATGCACACACACCGACCTTTGAACTGGCCTTGAACCAATAGTAACAACTGTATCAACTCAGCTGTTTTAGATTGAATGTTTTCTTTTTGTCTTCAATCAGAACACCAACAGGAAGTGAAACAAAAACAAACTGAACTTCAATTTAAACTTAAGCAGCCAGACAGGAAGTCCATCAAGGTTACCTGAAAGTAACCTAAAGGTCAACTGAAGGTCATGTGACAGTGTGAGTTTTTGGGACAGTGGAAAGAAATTACTTGATGGATGCGGTGTATTGATTTATTGATGGATGTGAACAAGCTGATTGATTAGCATTATGTCAAATCAAAGGTGACATGTGCTGAAGCCAACCATTCTTGGATACGGTGGGAAATTTGATGTTTTAATATGCACACATTTATCTTCTGTTCTTCGTCTCATTAAATGAGATCAGCTGTGATTTAAAACAAAGTGCACTTCTTCAGTTTCTAAATCTTTATAACAAGAAGGTTTTATTGGATTATTCTGATCAATAATCATCTTTAATCTGCAGTGAGGACTGTTTGTGTGGATTTATGATCAATATTTATGTCTCCTTATGACTCTTCTGATCAGAGCTAAAGGTTTTATTTATTTCTTTTAATCTGTATCCATCCGACTCATCCACCCTAAAACCCGTTTGATGTTCAACCGGACAAACTGGACGATGAGGACACGATCAATACCAAACGTCTGATGAGCTGAACTGTAATCTGATTACTGTGACATTGCATTACATTGACAGTAACTGCAGATCAATAAATATCACAGAATCTTCAGTTTCCCAAAAACAGCGTAAGTGAAGACGTTAAAGAAGAAACAAGTGATTCCCCAACAACGACATGTTTGAGTTTTTAGTTTCTTTCTGACTTTTATCATTGGAACTGGTGTTCTTTGTTCAGTGACGTCAATGAGTGATCATGTTCCAATTAAATGAGAAAGAAATAAAATTTAACTGACACACAAACGACTGATTATTGAGTTCGTCATCCTCTCCTTTTTCCTCCTCTGATATCTTCATCTGCTAAGCTTAGGTTGGCGGGGCATGCTGATTATCTGTGTGACCTGCATTGCAGCAAGGAACAATATTGGCTACGGTAAGTGTACTGACTCATTTCCGGTTTACTTCCTGCTCTGTGTACACTGTTTGGTGCTGTAGCTCTGTCCAGTGAACGCTAAATCTAAATTTGTTTTACTTGTTACAGCGGTTATTTTCCAGCTTAACGATTAAACGTAGAGTCGTTTTATCTGAACACTCGGAGTTACTCCTTCTTTTAGCGACTGCTAAAACTATGTCGGACTCCCTAGTTTTCTCTGGACCCCTGCCCAATGTGACCAGTAATGACATGTATAGCCGCATGTCGGACTTCCACCGCTGGCTGTCGAGGTGGTGTCCAGAAAATTATGTGGGCTTCATTGATAACTGGAAGCATTTTTGGGGAAAACTTAGTCTGATTAGGAGAGACGGCATCCATCCCACTTTGGATGGAGCAGCTCTCTTATCTAGAAATATGGCAAAGTTTATTTCTAAAACCTGACAGTCCAGAGTTGGGACCAGGAAGCAGAGCTGCTGTCTTACACACTTCTCTGCATTTTCTTTAGAACAGTCACCCACCCAAAATCCCATAGAGACTGTGTCTGTCCCCCGACCACCTAAATTATTTAAAGAGATAAAAACAAGAGGAGTTAAACATAAAAATCGAATTCAATTCAATTCAATTCAATTTTATTTGTATAGCGCCAATTCATAACAGAAGTTATCTCAGGACACTTTTCAAATAGAGCAGGTCTAGACCAAACTCCTTATAACATTTACAGAGACCCAACAGTACCACCATGAGCAAGCACTTGGCGACAAGGGCAAGGAAAAACTGCCTGTTAAAAGGCAGAAACCTAGGACAGATCCTTCGGCTCTAGGTGGGTGGTCGTCTGTCTCGACCAGTTGGGGAGAGAGAGAGAGAGAGAGAGAGAGAGAGAGAGAGAGACAGACAGGTGCACAGCAACAACAGTATTGGCAATGGCAATCTAGCAGGACCATGGCAGGAGGCTCCACCAGGATCGATAAGAACCTGCGAGATGAGAAAGCACAAGAACTCCGGGGAAGAAGTGAAGTTAGTAACATGCATTAATGGGACATGAATGAGTGCAGGAAGAGAGAGGAAGAGAGGAGCTCAGTACACCATGGGAAATCCCCCGATAGTCTAGGCCTATAGCAGCATAACTAAGGGATGGTTCAGGACTCACCTGATCCAGCCCTAACTATAAGCTTTATCAAAGAGGAACGTCTTAAGCCTACTCTGGGGGATATGTTACTGCAGAGAGCCTCAGGACCAGCTGGCTGAGGGGACTCTTCTCTGGTTTCAGCTCCTGGTATGTTAGGGCTTTGTGATGGTATGTCTAGGGGTTAACTGATTTTAAGATTTGATTGTAAAACTTAATTAATCTTTTCTGTATTTTTAGTGTGGTCTTCACAGATTATTTGGTGTTTTTCTCTGCACCTGCAGGATGCTCTTGCAGAACTCGGTGTGGAAAGATTCTATGATTGTTTTGTCCCATTTGTCAAATTCATTATTTAGTTTTGGTCCCCAAATTTCGCTGCCATATAGAATTATTGGTTCTAGTACAATTTTTAAGCCAGATTTCGATTGGAATATAGATTTTAATGTTTCTCTTTATTGCATATGTAAGGTAGTAGCCTAAATACTTCACAGGGTGACACTGTTGCGCCCTCTATTCCTCTGTGAATACAGCAAATGTTGATGTTTGTCCCTTACGCAACACCGTAGTTCGGCTATTCATGCCGTGCAGGACGCCATCTTCAAAAAATGTTTTCATTCATTGTCCTGTAAGGTAAACAGTGTTAGTGGCGGCCTGCATCCTTTTAAAATATCTTATAATATACTTAAATCACCCATCTGGTCATTATGTTCATCTGATGTGTTAATTTACATGTTAGTTTACATTTCAGTGCGGGTTTGAGAAGCGAACACTTGTATTTTGTATGAAAACTTTGGCTGTAATGTTGGCTAGCTTGCTGTGCGTGAGTGGAGCACCTGTTCAGTGGAAATAGTGCAGGATGAAACATTATTCTTTCAGTTTGCTGTTTTAAGTCATTTAATTTATTTTTATGAAGTCATATGTTTATAGAGTGCCTTATTTAATTAAACTTCCTGTAATTTATCATTTTCAGTTGTAGAGTATTATTTTGACATGATATATTTGTTTATGTGCACTAGAATATAGTTTTTAAGAAAAAAAAACTATATAAAAAATGTTTTCATTCATTGTCCTGTAAGGGTGACGGAGCAAGCAGCCAGTGAAGAGCACCAGAGGTGAAAGCTGTCAATGTGTGCCAATAAAGTGTCTCCAGGTCTCAGCCACAATCCAGAACTCCTGTCTCCAGTGCTTCTCTTCCCTCCCCACGTAAACACCCTATCACCACCATAAACACAACGCAGAGTCTCTGGGTGTGTAGGGAGGCTTCAGCTCGTCCAGTGGGTTATACATAGAAAGCTCTCCTTGCTTTGTCCCTCAGATCTTTCACAGCCATGTTGAGGTTTCCTGTGTATGTAATGTTGAGACCAAGGTAAGTGTAGTTTTTTGTATGTTGTAATTTAGTGGTGTCTAAATAGAAATTGTGTGTAACCTGATTTCTGTATCATTTCTTAAAGATCATTATCTTAGTCTTTGCTGTGTTTACTGTCAGGGCCCAGGTCTGACAAAATCTCTGCAGGAGATTAAGGTGCTGCTGCAAACTTTCTTTAGTAGGTGAAAGCAACACTAAGTTATCTGCATATAGCAGACCTCTGATCTCTGTGTCGTTCAGGGTGAGGCCAGGTGCCGTGGAACGCTCTAGTTGGTTCACTAACTCATTGATATATAGATTGAAGAGAATTGGACTGAGATTGCATCCCTGCCTCACTCCCCGGCCCTGGGAGAAGAACGCTGTTTGTTTGTTTCCAATCTTTACGGCACATTCACTTTTTGTATACATGTTCTTAATCAGATCATATGTTTTTCCTCCAATGCCACTTTCAAGTAGCCTATAGAAAAGGCCCTTGTGCCAGATGGAATCAAAGGCTTTTTTGAAGTCAACGAAACATGCATATACCTTTCTTTTCTTAATTTTTAATTCTTGATCAATTAAAGTCTGGAGGGTAAATATATGGTCCGTTGTGCGGCAATTTGGCAAGAAACCAATCTGGCATTTATACAGAATATTGTGTCATCAAGAAAGTTGACAAGTCGTTTATTAATGATGTTGCAGAATATTTTTCCCAGGTTACTGGAGACACATATTCCTCTGTAGTTAGTTCCTCTGTCTCTCTCTTTCTGTCTGTCTCTCTGTCTCTCTCTCTCTCTCTCTCTCTCTCTCTCTCTCTCTCTCTCTCTCTCTCTGTGTCTGTCTGTGGATCCTGTCTACCTGCTTCTGTCCGGTAGGGGCGGTATAATGTAAAGCTGTAGGTGTACTACAGGATGTGTCCGGTAGGGGCGGTATAATGTAATACAAGAGGTGGCGCTCCAAAGAATAAGAAGAAGAAGACGAGTGAACCGGATGTAAACAGGCCGCCATGTTGTGTACAAAGACAGCAGATAACCATCCTAACTGTTAGAGTTTCACTCTTTCTGTTCCAGTCACACTGAACCGGGACCACTGATCTATTGATCTATTGATCTATTGATCTATTGATCTGTGTGAGAGGGCTCCGGCGGGCTCTCGGGCCGTGATGGAGTCGGTAGAAACTTTCCGCGGGCAGATGGAGCTGATCATGGAGGCGGCGGTGGAGTCCGCGGTGTCTGTCCTCCACCAGAGACTGCCACAGGATGGCGAGGACAGCGAGCACAGCGAGCACAGGAGGGTGAGGACACTGTGTTCACTAGTCATTATTATTGGTGTCCAGAGATTAAAGACCACAGGAGGACAATCGGCCCTCACTTCCTCGGTTGTCTGAGAGCGGAAATAACGCGAGACAAACTCACAGAAACACGACGTGAAATATTAATTATAAATTAAATGAATTAAAGCTGGAGATATTATCAATATTTAATCATTAACATATCGATTAACTACTGCTCACACATTGTGTTTAGCTGCGGCCACTGAACAGACAGCAGCACTTAATATTAGTTTTAATTAAATATTATTTTATTATTGACTATTGATTATTGTCAGTATTTCAGTTAATATTATTAATTAATAATATATACTATATTATTGACTGTTGATTATTGATTATTGTAGCTCCACTGAACAGACAGCAATTCAATTCAATTCAATTTTATTTGTATAGCGCCAATTCATAACAGAAGTTATCTCAGGACACTTTTCAAATAGAGCAGGTCTAGACCGAACTCCTTAACATTAATTACAGAGACCCAACAGTACCACCATGAGCAAGACCTTGGAGACAAGGGCAAGGAAAAACTGCCTGTTAAAAGGCAGAAACCTAGGACAGATCCTCCGGCTCTAGGTGGGTGGTCGTCTGTCTCGACCAGTTGGGGTGAGAGAGAGAGAGAGAGAGAGAGAGAGAGAGAGCGAGAGACAGACAGACAGACAGACAGACAGGTGCACAGCAACAACAGTATTGGTAATGGCAATCTAGCAGGACCATGGCAGGAGGCTCCACCAGGATCGATAAGAACCTGCGAGACGAGAAAGCACAAGAACTCCGGGGAAGAAGTGAAGTTAGTAACATGCATTAAAGGAACATGAATGAGTGCAGAAAGAGAGAGGAAGAGAGGAGCTCAGTGCACCATGGGAAATCCCCCGATAGTCTAGGCCTATAGCAGCATAACTAAGGGATGGTTCAGGACTCACCTGATCCAGCCCTAACTATAAGCTTTATCAAAGAGGAATGTCTTAAGCCTACTCTTGAATGTGGTGAGGGTGTCTGCCTCCCGAACCACAACTGGAAGCTGGTTCCACAGGAGAGGAGCTTGGTAACTGAAGGCTCTGGCTCCTGTTCTACTTTTAGAGACTATAGGAACCACAAGTAGCCCAGCATTCAGAGAACGTAGTGTTCTAGTGGGGTAATAGGGTACTATGAGCCCTTTAAGATATGAAGGGGCCTGACCATGAAGAGCTTTATAGGTGAGGAGGAGGATTTTAAATTCAATTCTACATTTTACAGGGAGCCAATGCAGAGAAGCTAGTACAGGAGAGATGTAATCTCTTTTTCTAGTTCCTGTCAGTACTCGTGCTGCAGCGTTCTGAATTAATTGGAGCGTTTTAATGGACTTATTGGGGCAACCTGATAATAAAGAGTTGCAGTAATCCAGCCTTGAAGTAACAAATGCATGGATTAGTTTTTCTGCATCTGTCTGTGATAGTATGTGTCTAATTTTTGTAATATTACGTAAATGAAAGAAGGCAGTCCTAGAGGTCTGCTTTATGTGGGAGTTAAATGACAAATCCTGATCAAAGAAAACTCCAAGATTCCTGACAGTGGTGCTAGAGGCCAGGTTAATGCCATCTAGAATAACTATATATAATATATACAGCAGCACTCCGTATCTCAATTATTATTAATTATACATTATTATTATTATTGATTATTGTTGCTCCACTGACCAGACAGCAGCACTCAGTATCGCAATTATTATTATTATTAATTATATATTATTATTATTGATTATTGATTATTGTAGCTCCAATGAACAGACAGCAGCACTCAGTATCTCAATTAATATTAATTATATATTATTATTATTGATTATTTATTATTGTAGCTCCATTGAACAGACAGCAGCACTCAGTATCGCAATTATTATTAATTATATAGTATATTATTGATTATTGATTATTGTAGCTCCACTGAACTCGGAGTTCGGACAGATAATGAGGGGAAAGGTTGTGGATGGCCTTAAACGGGAGGACTTTGAAGTCTATGCAGGGCTTGACTGGGAGCCAGTGGAGTTGCTGTAGAACGGGGGTGATGTGGTGGATGGAGTATATATTATATATTATAACAGTATATATCATATATATACATATAACAGTATATTATATATATAACAGTATAATAGCAGTGTGTATATATATATATATATATATATATATATATATATTATAACAGTATATAATATATAATAACTGTTGTCGGGTTAGGTATCACTCACTCTTGTACGAAATTAAATAGGCAAGCATATGTAAACACAAACATTTATTAACCAGATATAATAAAAGCAAACCGAGGAAAAATACACAATATACAATTGGACTTAAAATAACTAAGGAGTGTGTGTGTGTGTGTGTGTGTGTGTGTGTGTGTGTGTGTGTGTGTGTGTGTGTGTGTGTGTGTGTTTATGGGGGTCATAAAAGGCTTATGTCCTGTGTCCTCCGACCAGATGTTTCAGTGCGTGAAACACCTGCTGGTGAGACTGAGAGATATACGCGGCCTCACCCAATACGATGTCGTTTTGAAAAAAACTCTGTAAACAGAAATATCTGCGTCCACACGGATTCACTGAAACCGACCCAAAACGCTGTAGTACATAATGCCAGGCCTGTATGTGGCGCTGGGACGCCGCCACACCAATACACTAAAACCGGAAGAGAAGCCACGGAGCATATACTGTTTACAAATAAGTAGTAGTAGTCCGCCATTGTTGTTGTTGTTATGATGCGTCTAACAGCAGCGGCTGAGGTTAAAGGCTAGAGAGGCGGGGCTAATACGTCATCGTTTCGGAAAAAAATCTGTTTTCATCGTCCAGAAGACTCTGGGCCATCTGTCGTTTTCGGATTTTCCCACTCTGGGACACGTTTACAAAAAATACCGTTTTCACACACTGAAAACGCCGTATCCGTCTGAACGCGAGGTATTTATCCAGATTTCAAAAAAACTTTCAACTATGTGTGCACGGCCACATAGAGAGGACACAGGACATTAGCCTTTTATGACCCCCATAAACACACACACACACACACACACACACACTCCTTAGTTATTTTAAGTCCGATTGTATATAGTGTATTTTTCCTCGGTTGGCTTTTATTATATCTGGTTAATAAATGTTTGTGTTTACATATGCTGGCCTATTTCATTTTGTTCAAGAGTGAGTGATACCAACCTCTTCTATGTAACTCCAAAGCTCCCACTCTAGCTATTATTAATTAATATTAATTATTGATCTGACTTCTGAATTAATAGTTTAGAGTAATTTTTATGAGACTGATCAATCAATTATTGGTTATCGTTCACTTATGTAAGGGTGGTACCCCGAGGAACATAAATATTAACTAAAGTCATCTTCTATTATCTTTTGATAATTATAATTTTTGATAACCATTAAATGATTAAACCAATACAGTTAGACCACTCTAACACCCTACGTCGTAGAGCCCAACACAGTATATATCATATAATAGCAGTGTGTATGTATCTATATATATATATATATATGTGTGTGTTTGGTGAGCAGGCTCAGCTGACGGCCGTCCTTGATGTGATGAGCAGGGAGGCGGTGCGTCAGATCTGCAGAATCTTCAGAGAGCTGTACGAGAGTTTAATGAGAGAGAACCAAACTCTGAGGGACAGAGTGGGACACCTGGAGTCTGAACTGAGGTCAAAGGTCGTCAGAAACCGCGGAGCTGAGAAGACGGTTTATAAGATCAAACCATCAGGTCAGTCCCAGAGACCCTGAACGCATCATGAAACCTACAGACACAGGAAGTAATAATAACATTATCCTCTTTATTATAATTAACGTTTCTGATATCACTGTATTGATTATAATGTGTTTATTAGTTTCTGATATCACTGTATTGATTATAATGTATTGATTATAATGTGTATATTAGTTTCTAATATCACTGTATTGATTATAATGTGTTTATTAGTTTCTGATATCACTGTATTGATTATAATGTGTTTATTAGTTTCTGATATCACTGTATTGATTATAATGTATTGATTATAATGTGTATATTAGTTTCTAATATCACTGTATTGATTATAATGTGTTTATTAGTTTCTGATATCACTGTATTGATTATAATGTATTGATTATAATGTGTATATTAGTTTCTGATATCACTGTATTGATTATAATGTGTATATGTGAACAGTTTGACCTGTTAAACATTAACAGAAGCTGCAGTATTGATTCTGAATGTGTCAGAACAAGCAGCGAGGAGGAGGAAGAGGAGGAAGAGTGTGCATAAGAATTACAATCAAGCTATAAAAATCTAAATAAAAATAAAAGACAATAAGAAGGAGCCACTATAGAAATATAATGAGTGAGAGAATATGAACAAAATGGCCGGATACTTAAATAAATGAGTGAAGAGCTGAATTAATTCATTAATTCCAACACAGTGTAACATCTCACAGTCCGGTTGTTCAGTAACTTCCAACTTCTCTGAAACTAATCAGACTGATCGATACGATGGATGGTTGATAACGTTAACAGTTACTGACTAATTAACTGGCTACAAACTGGCTGCTCTTCCTCCTCTTCCTCTCCTGTCACTGCCTGAACCCGCCGGGTCTTCATCCCCAGAGTCAGAGTCCTGGTAAAAAGCACAGCCACGCACCTTACTTCCTGTCTCCTCCAGATGGACCCGCCCTCTCACTGGACATCAACCAACCAGCTGCCAACCCTGCCGCCCTCGCCATGGCCATCCTCAACTCCACCAAATCCAGACACAGAGCCAGCAGCAGTCCTCAGGTCCCTCTGGTCATCATCAGCCAGCCCGTCCCAGGACCAATCACAGGCCAGACTGACTCCGCCTCCCGGGAACCGCCACAGAAACCAGATCAAACCACCACTTACGCTAACGCTGCTGCTAGGAGTCCGACCGACCTTCAGACTGAGGTGGTGTTAGAAATGAACCAGATCTCCACAAACATGACTTCACTTCCTGTCGCTAATGATCAGCTAACCGGTGAGCTCGCAGCCAGTGAAGACACGCCCACACCTGAAGAAGAACCAGCGCTTGGTTTTGTAAGTGTTGAATATGCTGAATGTACAGTACAGTGTATAATACGTATATCTTATATATAATACATTACATTATAGATTATAGATTGTATATTGTACATATCATATTTACAGTGTGACATTGTTGTGAAGTTAAACAGCTGCATCAGTTGTGATTTTATTTTATATTTTGTATTATATTTGATGACATTTCACTCAGCACTCCCTCTAGATGCTTTTACTTTATAAAACTCAACACTTCCTGCAGATGTTTCACATTAAAAGCCTTCCATTGGCTCAGAGGGCAGAATGTGTCTCTTTTATTGTGAAAGTTGTTGACTTTTGTTTTACAGAATAAAACAGGAAGTGCAACATTAGGATCATTATTGATTAATCTGATGATTATTGTTTTTAGTGATCGTTGGGTCTATAAAATGTCCAACATACAAAACAATTGATCAGTTATCAGAGTAACTGTTGATGAGTTTTCTGTCAATCAACTAATTGTATAACTAAGATCAATCATTTGATTGATTACATTGATTGATCATTAAAGTGTGAGTGTGTTTTCCAGTTATTGTGGCTGGACGAGGAATAATAATGTTGAATTAAAGTAAATTATTAATATCTGATGACATAATAATCAATAATCAGTGGAATCTCTACGTGTTTTCCAGGAAGCGGAGGAGGTTGAACGGAAAGCTGAGGAGCAGACAGACAGTCAAACAGGTGAGACAAGTAACAGGCTGTAAATCAATAATGATTGGACAAACATTGATTAACTGTTGTATGAAACAGATTCAGCAGACTGTGTCCTAACTGGTGCTCTCTGTACCGCCATGTAAACAAACACAGAGTTCCCACAGGTCCTGGAAAACCAGTAAAAGACCAAATATCGTGGAAATAATCTGTGTTGTCCTGGAAATGTTAGCCGTATTTAATCCTGTGCTGTGGCCAAATAAATGTTACTGTTAGGAAACTTTAGTCAGTAGACCTTTTTCCCGGCAGCCATCTTTACATGAAATAGTAGGGTAAACACTGGTGTTAGCAATTAAGGTTACGTTCCTTGAGGTCAAACAGAGGCTCAATGGAAAGACTGCCACTAAGTATTTGATCTGAATGAAGCCCTCATTGGTATCATTTGCTGTGTTTACCCTACTATTTCATGTCAACATGGATGCTGTGAAAAAGGTCTATTTGGTAAAAAGGAAAAATCTGCTGTTGTGAGAAGCCAAGCTCGCCACGAAAGTAAGCGTCTCATAATTGATGACCACAGTTTGTGAGCGAGGGATGTCCTGTATTGTCAATAAAAGCTCCTGGAAAAGTCCTGGAAAAGTCCTGGAAACTGCAGCTGAGTGAGAGACGGTAGAGACGAATTGAGTTCATGAATGCAGTCAGACTGCAGGAGTTTCCTGTCTGAGAGTCTCAAACTACAAGTATAAATAACTTTAAAGACTATTCTTACATTAACTTTAAAGACTATTCTTACATTAAATAACCTTAAAGTCTATTCTTACATTAACTTTAAAGACTATTCTTACATAAATAACTTTAAAGACTATTCTTACATTAAATAACTTGAACTCCTCATCACTTCCTGTTGGTACCATAAACTTTAATCAATACACCCATTGGTTTGTGCCTTACCAGTTTGAAGCCTCCAGTCTGGCATCACGGCTGTCCCCAAGTTGGTATTTGGAACCAGAAGTAAATGGTAAATGGACCTGTATTTGTATAGCGCCTTTCTAGTCTTCCGACCACTCAAAGTGCTTTTACACTACGTGCCACATTCACCCTTTCACACACATTCACACAGCGATGGCAAAGCCCATCTAACAGAAACTAACACTTTCATACACCGATGCACGGCATCAGGAGCAATTTGGGGTTCAGTATCTTGCTCAAGGATACTTCGACATGTGGCACCAGGAGCCGGGGATTGAACCAACAACCAAAGTAGCCCCGCCCCATACCCTGCTTTATGGTCTATTTTACTCTAAATGGGACCATCAGTTACTAAATGAACATCATGCTGTATGGAAGAAGACTGAAACTAGAGACTGAGACCAGAAACTCATCAGGAAACCGTTTACTGAGCTCATTAATCAACTTCTCCATAAGACTCAATACTATTAGAGTGTAGCTGAGGAGGTATAGAGCAGGTAAGTTAGGGTTGATTCACATTTAAATCGGTACCAGCAGCCAACAGTACCTTTTTTCTCTACTTTACTCTTAATAACAAAACTTTAGTTGTAGAAAATAAGTCCAAACTTCTCTCATTACTGCTGTAAACTGTAATAATTCCCTGTAAAGAGTATGTTATTCACTATTATGTTCAGAACTATTATTATATCATAATAAACTCATAATAGCCTATTATATCATAATAACCTCTTAATAACTATTATTATATCATAATAACCTCTTAATAACTATTACTATATTATAGTAATCTCTTAATAACCTGTTACTAACTTTAACTATATCATAATAACCTGACGAGAGTCTGTGGCTAACGCTAGTAAAACTTTATGGTAACATCAACCCAAAGTGAAAAACTTTCCATTATCATCAACAACAACTTCTCCAACTAGCTAGTTAATTACCTGAACATGTCGATTAAGTTATCTTCAGCTAACGTTAGCTAAACTGCAGGCTCTCTCTTTGTCTGTCTGTCTGTCTGTCTGTCTCTCTATCTATACTCTAACATATTCTCTCAGGTACCAAAATATTGGTACTCTGCAGTACCAATGTAATCCGGTAAGTACCCTTGAAAGGAGCAAGTTTGTTACCCTAACCGTCGTTCAACAGATTGCTGAAGCTGACAGTTTTGTCTGTATTTACTGTAAGTGAATGATTAGTTGTTGACTCTCTGTAATCCTGTTTCCTGTGCAGGTCTGAATGAAGAGGAACAGAAGGAGCTGGAGAGGAAGAGGAGGAGGGAGCTGTACAAGGACAAGAGGTTCTTCTGTGAGCTGTGTAACAAAGGTTTCCATCAGAAACACCAGCTGAGGAAACATGTCTCCTGTCACCTCAAACCGTTCCCCTGCACCTCCTGCGATAAAGGTTTCTACAAGGCCAAGACTCTACAAAAGCACCTGCTGACCCACCAGCTGAGGGAGGCACAGGAGAACGACCCTGACAAGCTGCTGTGCTGCGATCAGTGTGACAAAAAGTTCAGACTGCTGCGGCAGCTCCGAGTCCACCAGGCGTCTCACCGGCTAGAGAAAACACCGCTCAAGTGCCAAATCTGCGACCGCACCTTTACCTCCGCTGGCGCGCTCCGCTACCACGAGGTGTCACACTCTCAGGTCAAACCCTTCATGTGCGACGTCTGCGGGAAAGGCTTCTCCAGGAAGAAGAGCCTCCGTGAGCACCAGACCGTCCACACCGGCGCCCGGCCGTACCCCTGCCCAACCTGCGGGAAAAGCTTCTCCACCGCCAGCAACCTGCGTGTCCACAGAAGATCGCACTCTGAGGAGCGGCCGTACAAGTGCTGTGACTGCGACAAGGCCTTCAAGTGTAAGATGGGACTGCTGCAGCACCGCGTGGTCCACTCCGGAGAGAAACCCTTTATGTGCCAGACGTGTGGACTGAGCTTTGGCCTCAAGTATAACTTCCAGAGACACCTCCGCCTCCACAATGGAGAGAAACCCTTCAGGTACAGATACTGCATACACAACACAAGGAACAGGATATATCATCACCTCAATAAATAATAACGTACAGGATCTCTTTTCCTAGTTCCTGTCAGTACTCGTGCTGCAGTGTTCTGAATTAATTGGAGCGTCTTAGTGGACTTACTGGGGCAGCCTGATAATGAGGAGTTGCAGTAATCCAGCCTAGAAGTAACAAATGCATGGATTAGTTTTTCTGCATCTGTCTGTGACAGGATGTGTCTAATTTTTGTAACGTTATGTAAATTAAAAAAGGCAGTCTTAGAGGTCTGCTTTATGTGGGAATTAAATGACATGCTAGAGGCCAAGGTAATACCATATAGAGTAACTATATCTTTAGACAGTGAGTCTCTGAGGTTTTTGTGGCCAAGTACAAGAAAGTTTTTTCTGAGTTTAACATCAGAAAATTGCAGCTCATCCAGGTTTTTATGTCCTTAAGACATGTTTGTAATTTAGATAACTGATTAATTTCATCGGGCTTGAGTGATAGATATAACTGGGTATCATCTGCATAGCAATGAAAGTTAATGGAGTGATTCCTAATAATGTTGCCTAAGGGAAGCATATATAAGGTGAATAGAATTGGTCCAAGTACAGAACCTTGTGGAACTCCATGACTAACTGTAGTATTTATGGAAGATTCATCGTTAACATGTACAAACTGAGAACAATCTGATAAGTATGACCTAAACCAGCTTAGTGCGGTTCCTTTATTGCTAATTTGATGCTCAAGTCTCTGTAAAAGAATATTATGGCCAATGGCGTCAAATGCAGCACTAAGATCTAATAATACAAGTACAGAGACAAGTCCATTGTCGGAAGCAATCAAAAGCTCATTATTAACTTTAACCAGTGCTGTCGCTGTGCTGTGATGAACTCTAAATCCTGACTGAAAATCCTCAAATAAGCTATTGTTATGTAGAAAGTCACACAACTGTTTGGCGACTACTCCGACCTGCGGCCCTTTACTGCGTGTCATCCCCTCTCTCTGCAACCCTTTCCTGTCTACCTTCGGCTGTCTCTATCAGTTAAAGGCAATAAAGGCCCCCCCCAAAAAAAAAAAAAAATAAAAATAACCTGTGTGTTTAAAAAATAAAAATAAAAATAAAAAAGAAATCGGTCAATAGTTGGCTAAAACCCCTGGGTCAAGAGTGGGCTTTTTAAGAAGGGGTTTAATTACAGCTACTTTAAAGGACTGTGGTACATATCCTGACAATAAAGAAAGATTAATCATATCCAGTAAAGAAGTGCCAATTAAGGGTAAGACTTCTTTAAGCAGCCTAGTTGGGATGGGGTCTAACAGTCAGGTTGATGGCTTCGATGTAGAAATGATTAAGTTACTTGATGAAGATCGATAGCAGAAAAAAAAGTATTATACTACTACTGATGTATGATTTGTGCATGAGGGTGGTTCATCAGTAATTCACTTTAATAAAGATGCTGCTATTCTTGCCATCACTATTGAAGCATGGCTGCACAATATCATTACCTTCAGTTTAAAAAATAAATCCATGGAATAGTTCGCACAGTGCTTACTGGTGCGTCTCCAGTTCAACATGCTCTCTGTTCTTGTCTCAGGTGTGATCAGTGTGGAGAGGGGTTCACAGGAACCTGGGCTTTGAAGACCCACATGCTGGTTCATGGTGTTGAGAAGCCATTCATGTGCGACCTGTGCGGGAAGACATTTTTCTACAACTGTCAGCTGCAGAAACACCAGCAGCTGGTCCACCACAACCAGGATAGGGTCAGAGGCGTGCCAGGCAGACGCAGGCCAACCGGGGTTAAGGCCTTCAGCTGTAAGATCTGTCTCAAGAGCTTCAGCAGCAACAGCACACTGCGTACACACGAGAAGAGCCACGCCGAAAACAAAGAGTTCACCTGCGACACCTGCGGGAAGTCCTTCCACCTGCGACACCTGTACCTGTACCACCTGAGGCAGCACAGCGGGGACAGGCCCTACGTCTGCACTGTCTGCCAGAAGGGCTTCCTGCTCATGTCGCAGCTGAAGCAGCACGAGCTCCTGCACACCGGAGTCAAACCGCACAAGTGCGAACAGTGCGGGAAGGAGTTCCGGACTCCGCAAAACTTCCACCGCCACCTGCTGGTCCACACCGGGGAGAAGCCCTACGAGTGCACCGTGTGCAGCAGGAAGTTCCGCCAGTCAAACCAGCTCAAGTCTCACATGCAGATCCACACAGGAGTGAAGCTGTACGCCTGCGAGCGTTGCGGCCGCGGATTCTCCGACTCCCGGCAGCTCAAGAAACACTGCTGTGGAGACGACTTCCGGAGCTTTGAGTCCAGCAGCAAACGCAGGAAACAGAAGACCGTGTTCCCGTGGACTGAGAGCTTCAATAACACCTAAATGTTTCCTCGGATCCTCTGATTCTCTCTGATGTTCACTACAGTGGTTAGCATAGCTCAGCATAAAGACTGGAAATGTGATGTTCTGTGTGTTCAGTACAGTACAGCCTAGCTTATTGGGGTGCGATTCTGTACCTTTCAGGACGATCCAATACCCAGATACATTACTGTGCTACGATACGCTTCAAGGACATTTTAATATGGAGCAACTGGATACGTTGCAGTCTGATACAGTTCTTCACATTTGTTTAATGTAGACATTTATTTTCTGTTGTACTTTAAAATAGGACAATTCTGCATCTGGACTGGAAACAGAAGGTTGTGTTCCTTCAATAACACCTGAATGCCCCCTGGAACTATTTCTGTGTATCCATCCGCCCAGGATAAACAGAGACGTGATTTAATTTTAATATTTAAAACCAAAACTCTGCTGATGATAAATATTGTTTGTAGTTTGACCGTCTGTTGTTGTTTTTTAATGGCTGATTGTTTGTGGAAGGTATTTCTCAGCTGTTTCCTTCAGTTTGACTCTTTGTCTCTGTTACCTTGGAGGAGAATACTGTTTAATTTGTGCTCTTTTCATAGGAACTACTTTCTGCTCAAGAAATAGTCCCTCAGTGTAGTTTGTGGAGAGTAGACACCATTAGTTCAACGCCTTGTATTAAAGTTGTGTCCCAGCTCTCTACTGTGTATTAATACGGCGTATTTATACTGCATATATTGAGCATAGAAGATTCATGAGATGATATAAATAAACTTTTTAATTATAATTCTTTGTTTTGCTCTTTTCATGTGAAATAATTGATTTACCTCCTCAGTTCTTCAGATCAATCAATTAGAGAATCAATAATGAATCCCTCCTTAACTGTGACCTGAGGTTACAGGTCAACCACAGAGTACTGCTCTCTATTGTTTTTCCTCGTCTGTTATGATTATATTTGGGTTTGATGTATTTTAATGAATGTCACTGGTTGTGGAGTTTGTAATCACTGTGGTGTATCGGGTAGAATACTTTACTGGGTGGCTGTACAGGGTTACACTGGAGCTGCGTGTGCTTCCTAGAATAACATACTAACAATCATCTAATACTCTACAAATTACAATCCTATACAGTCCTGTAAATCCTGTCCACAAGATACAGATTCACTCTGTTTGTAGTACTAACTAAGGATTAAGGAACGACTTGCGATTATCTCAAATTGTCACAAAAGAATAATTATAAATTAGTAGCACATGTTAATAACACCTTACAGTGAGAGCTGGACGGTTACAGATAAACCTACTGGCACTGTCTGATTAGTGACATTACACACATTAATTCACTAATTATTTACTCAGCCAATGTTTAATTCAATTCAATTTTCAATTCAGTTTTATTTTTATAGTACCAATTCATAACAGAAGTTATCTCAGGACACTTTTCAAATAGAGCAGGTCTAGACCGAACTCTTTATAACTTTATTTACAGAGACCCAACAGTTCCACCATGAGCAAGACCTTGGAGACAGCGGCAAGGAAAAACTTCATTTTAAGAGGCAGAAACTTAGGACAGATCCTTCGGCTCTAGGTGGGTAGGAGAGAGACTGAGAGAGAGACAGACAGAGAGTGAGACAGATAGACAGACAACAACAACGATGGGGGACAATGAGCAGTGACAATAGTAATAATAGTAACTGTAGTAATAATAATAATAATAATATCAGTGATATTAGCAATGGCAGTTAATCAGGACCATGGTACCAGGATCCATGAGAACCTGCGACAGAAACCACAAGAACTCCAGGGAAGAAGTAAAGTTAGTAACATGCATTAATGGGACATGAATGAGTGCAGAAAGAGAGAGAGAGGAAGAGAGGAGCTCAGTGCACCATGGGAAATATAGCAGCATAACTAAGGGATGGTTCAGGACTCACCTGATCCAGCCCTAACTATAAGCTTTATCAAAGAGGAATGTCTTAAGCCTACTCTTGAATGTGGTGAAGGTGTCTGCCTCCCGAACCACAACTGGAAGCTGGTTCCACAGGAGAGGAGCTTGGTAACTGAAGGCTCTGGCTCCTGTTCTACTTTTAGAGACTATAAGAACCTTAAATACAAGGAAGGCACAAATAAAGCATTCATATACAGCCAGCAACACATCCACAAACACATGAACGATAGAAACTAAAGGAGCCAATATACCAATTAACTGTGCCAAGTAGCTGATTGTCTTCTTAACATGAATTATTGTAAATAAATAAAATCATAATGTTTATTTAACCTGATATCAACAAACTAGAGAGGCCAAGTCAATAAATGATTGTGAGAAATGATAAGGTTATAATAATAATATTTTATTTTGAATTAATTTAAATTTTTAAACATTGAATAGACTTTATATGAAAGTATGTTTGTGTACTCTGAACAAAAAAGGGGTTGAGAAGATTTAAGGAGTCTCGTTGTTGTTTACTGTTTGTTGTTGTGTAAACAATAGTGATGTCAGTTAGATTTGTAGACCTATATGTGAAATTATTGATTATGTGTATCAGCCATAAGAAACAGGTAATTATCAGTAATCATATCAGCAATTCAATTCAGTTTTATTTGTATAGCACCAATTCATAACAGACCTAACTTCTTATAAAGTTTTCTTATTGTGTATCTTTAAAACAAATACTGTCTGTTAAACATCATTACTTTATATTTCTACTCTACATCTAGATCTAATAATATATAACATTATAATAATCACTTTATATTTCTACTCCACATCTAGATCTAACAATATATAACATTATAATAATCACTTTATATTTCTACTCCACATCTAGATCTAATAATAAATAACATTATAATAATCACTTTATATTTCTACTCCACATCTAGATCTAATAATATATAACATTATAATAATAACTTTATATTTCTACTCCACTACATTAATGATGTATAAATGTGCATATATAACTTAATAATAATTATATTCTCAATAATAAAAGCATTCTGCTGAGAACAGTTCCACACTTTATTTTAAATTTCAATTAATTGCAAAAACTAATATTACAATAATCAAATACTAATATTACAATGAATAAATACTAATATTACAATGAATAAATACTAATATTACAATGAAATAAATACTAATATTACAATGAATAAATATCTAATATTAGAATGAATAAATACTAATATTACAATGAAATAAATACTAATATTACAGTTAAATAAATACTAATATTACAATAAATAAATACTAATATTAAAATGAATATACTAATATTACAATTAAATAAATACTAATATTACAGTTAAATAAACACTAATATTACAATAAATAAATACTAATATTAAAATGAATATACTAATATTACAATTAAATAAATACTGATATTACAATAAATAAATACTAATATTACAATTAAGTAAATACTATATTTTACATAAATAAATACTAATATTACAATGAAATAAATACTAATATTACAATGAAATAAATACTAATATTACAATGAAATAAATACTAATATTACATAAATAAATACTAATATTACAGTTAAATAAATACTAATATTACAATAAATAAATACTAATATTACAATGAAATAAATACTAATATTACAATGAAATAAATACTAATATTACAGTTAAATAAATACTAATATTACAATAAATAAATACTAATATTACAATAAATAAATACTAATATTACAATGAAATAAATACTAATATTACAATGAAATAAATACTGATATTACAATAAATAAATACTAATATTACAATTAAATAAATACTAATATTACATAAATAAATACTAATATTACAATGAAATAAATACTAATATTACAATGAAATAAATACTAATATTACAATTAAATAAATACTAATATTACATAAATAAATACTAATATTACAGTTAAATAAATACTAATATTACAATGAAATAAATACTAATATTACAATGTTATAAATACTAATATTACAATGTTTAAATACTAATATTACATAAATAAATACTAATATTACAATGAAATAAATACTAATATTACAATTAAATAAATACTAATATTACAATAAATAAATACTAATATTACAGTTAAATAAATACTAATATTACAATGAAAGAAAAGATTGATAGAAAATAAAGAATAGAATAAATAAGAATATCTGGATGAATAAACTCCCGCGCTGGGGTGGAACAGTCGGACTGCAGCAGCCAGTAAGGATCTATATTCCACCGCGGAACAACCTGACAGTGAAACCAGTCTGCTGTGGGGCAGTCACATATCCTTCCGCAGTCACTGTGAGGAATATCTGTCCGCGGTTCCTTTAAGGCAGACATCTGCGCATGCGCATTATGTCAACGGTTGATTCACGCGGGTTGTCGGTGGAGGTCAGTGTCCGGTTCCGGTGAGTGTCGGTGAGGCCTGAAAGCTCCGGTAACATGAAGCCGTTGAACCGTTGAAGCGTTTAACGGGAGCTCCGTAGTGCTAACGGTTAGTTAGCGGTTAGCAGCGGTTAGCAGCGGTTAGCAGCAGCACTCCGTCTGCTGTACGTAAGTTTAGCTCTGAAGTTAGCCGGGAAGCTAAAGCTAACTGCCTGTTGTGGTTGTGAAGCCAACGTTAGCTTCAACGGTCACCGTCCAGGTGAGTTATTGATCACTATATGTGTAGTATTGATCACTATATGTGTAGTATTGGTCGTTATTGATCACTATATGTGTAGTATTGTCAGTATATGTGTAGTATTGGTCGTTATTGATCAGTATATGTGTAGTATTGGTCGTTATTGATCAGTATATGTGTAGTATTGGTCGTTATTGATCTGTGTTGGGGACCTGAAGAGAGAACAGTGATCCTAGCAGCTAACGTTAGTTTGCCTAGGCACTCTGTTTGTTGTTGTTGTTGTTGTTGTTGTTGATGATGATCTCAGTGTAAACTAACAGACTGTCAGACATTATTGATAAAGGATCAGATCATCATAGTGATCAATAATCAATATTATAAGACTTTAATTTACTGTCAAACAGCTGAAATCAATAAAACCGTGGATGTGACATCAGACAGGAAGTTGATGTCTGAGCTGTTTCTCCTCCTGCAGAGCTGTGACACCACAGAAGAAGAGGAGGAAGATGGTGTCAGGTAGCGGGGCAGGTAGCGGGGCAGGTAGCGGGGCAGGTAGCGGGGAGAGACTGTCTCTGGAGGACTGCCGCTGTCCGGTCTGTCTGGAGATCTTCATGGAGCCGGTTACACTGCCCTGTACACACACCTTCTGTAAGGTAATGTACTAATGCCCCCTGTACTGATGCCCCCTGTACTAATGCCCCCTGTACTAATGCCCCCTGTACTAATGCCCCCTGTACTGATGCCCCCTGTACTGATGCCCCCTGTACTAATGCCCCCTGTACTAATGCCCCCTGCCCCTGTACTAATGCCCCGCTAATGCCCCCTGTACTAATGCCCCCTGTACTAATGCCCCCTGTACTGATGCCCCCTGTACTGATGCCCCCTGTACTGATGCCCCCTGTACTAATGCCCCTGTACCCCTGTACTGATGCCCCCTGTACTAATGCCCCCTGTACTAATGCCCCCTGTACTAATGCCCCCCTGTACTAATGCCCCCTGTACTGATGCCCCCTGTACTAATGCCCCCCTGTACTAATGCCCCCTGCCCCTGTACTAATGCCCCCTGTACTAATGCCCCCTGTACTAATGCCCCCTGTGCCCCCTGTACTAATGCCCCCTGTACTAATGCCCCTGCCCCCTGTACTAATGCCCCCTGTACTGATGCCCCCTGTCTAATGCCCCCTGCCCCTGTACTATACTTTACAGTCACATTCACTCATTCATTGGTTCACTCAGTGATTCATCAGCAGCAGTTTGGGGTTCAGTGTCTGGCTCAAGGGCACTGCAGCAGAAGTTATTCTGTACTGATTGAGCAGCTTTAAAGAGGTCTGCTGTTAGTGAGACTGTGGCTGTGACGCCCCTCTAACAGGAAGTATCCACAGTCTGTCTGATCACACATCAGAAAGTAGATCTGTAACAGTAACTGTCATCTTTATATACAGTCTTTTGTTTATGTGTTAATGCTGTTAACTGTATCCAGGGCTGCTTCCTGGAGTCGGTGGATAAAGCCACGCTGTGCTGTCCGCTCTGCAGGAAGAGGGTCTCTACGTGGGCCCGACTGCACAGCAGGAACAACACTCTGGTTAACCAGACCCTGTGGACCCAGATCCAGACCTCCTTCCCTCTGCAGTGCCAGCGCCGCCTCAGCGGGCAGGACGCCATCTCTGATGACGACCCCGGAGGTACCCAAACACACACTGTCTGTCAATCAATCAGATCAATGAACCAGCATTGTTGTTGTTTTCACTGCAGTTCACTCACACTGTAGTTCTCACTGTAGTTCTCACTGTAGTTCTCACTGTAGTTCTCACTGTAGTTCACACTGTAGTTCTCACTGTAGTTCTCACTGTAGTTCTCACTGTAGTTCACACTGTAGTTCACACTGTAGTTCACACTGTAGTTCTCACTGTAGTTCACACTGTAGTTCACACTGTAGTTCTCACTGTAGTTCTCACTGTAGTTCACACTGTAGTTCACACTGTAGTTCTCACTGTAGTTCTCACTGTAGTTCTCACTGTAGTTCACACTGTAGTTCACACTGTAGTTCTCACTGTAGTTCACACTGTAGTTCTCACTGTAGTTCTCACTGTAGTTCTCACTGTAGTTCTCACTGTAGTTCTCACTGTAGTTCACACTGTAGTTCACACTGTAGTTCACACTGTAGTTCTCACTGTAGTTCACACTGTAGTTCACACTGTAGTTCTCACTGTAGTTCTCACTGTAGTTCACACTGTAGTTCTCACTGTAGTTCTCGTTTGTTCACACTGTAGTTCACACTGTAGTTCTCACTGTAGTTCACACTGTAGTTCTCACTGTAGTTCTCACTGTAGTTCTCACTGTAGTTCACACTAGTTCTCACTGTAGTTCTCCTGTAGTTCTCACTGTAGTTCCACTAGTTCTCACTGTAGTTCTCACTGTAGTTCTCACTGTAGTTCACACTGTAGTTCTCACTGTAGTTCTCACTGTAGTTCTCACTGTAGTTCTCACTGTAGTTCACACTGTAGTTCTCACTGTAGTTCACACTGTAGTTCTCACTGTAGTTCTCACTGTAGTTCACACTGTAGTTCACACTGTAGTTCTCACTGTAGTTCTCACTGTAGTTCACACTGTAGTTCACACTGTAGTTCTCACTGTAGTTCTCACTGTAGTTCACACTGTAGTTCTCACTGTAGTTCTCACTGTAGTTCTCGCTTTTGTTCACACTGTAGTTCACACTGTAGTTCTCACTGTAGTTCACACTGTAGTTCTCACTGTAGTTCTCACTGTAGTTCTCACTGTAGTTCACACTAGTTCTCACTGTAGTTCTCACTGTAGTTCTCACTGTAGTTCTCACTGTAGTTCTCACTGTAGTTCTCACTGTAGTTCTCACTTTTGTTCACACTGTAGTTCTCACTGTAGTTCACACTGTAGTTCTCACTTTTGTTCACACTGTAGTTCACACTGTAGTTCACACTGTAGTTCTCACTTTTGTAAACACTGTAGTTCTCACTCACTATCACTATCATCACTACTGTGCTGTATCTAATAATAATAATAATAATAATATTATCAATAGTCATCATTATCTACATACATACATTTTAGTAGTAGTAGTTCTCACTGTAGTTCACACTGTAGTTCACACTGTAGTTCTCACTGTAGTTCTCACTGTAGTTCACACTGTAGTTCTCACTGTAGTTCACACTGTAGTTCTCACTTTTGTTCACACTGTAGTTCTCACTGTAGTTCTCACTGTAGTTCTCACTGTAGTTCACACTGTAGTTCTCACTGTAGTTCTCACTTTTGTTCACACTGTAGTTCTCACTGTAGTTCACACTGTAGTTCACACTAGTTCTCACTGTAGTTCTCACTGTAGTTCACACTGTAGTTCTCACTAGTTCACACTGTAGTTCACATTGTAGTTCTCACTGTAGTTCTCACTGTAGTTCACACTAGTTCTCACTGTAGTTCTCACTGTAGTTCTCACTTTTGTTCACACTGTAGTTCTCACTGTAGTTCTCACTGTAGTTCTCACTAGTTCTCACTAGTTCACACTGTAGTTCTCACTGTAGTTCTCACTTTTGTTCACACTGTAGTTCACACTGTAGTTCTCACTGTAGTTCACACTGTAGTTCACACTGTAGTTCTCACTGTAGTTCACACTGTAGTTCTCACTGTAGTTCACACTGTAGTTCTCACTGTAGTTCTCACTGTAGTTCTCACTGTAGTTCTCACTGTAGTTCTCACTGTAGTTCTCACTTTTGTAAACACTGTAGTTCTCACTCACTATCACTATCATCACTACTGTGCTGTATCTAATAATAATAATAATAATATTATCAATAGTCATCATTATCTACATACATACATTTTACAATAATCGTGTGTGTGTGTGTGTGTGTGTGTGTGTGTGCGTGTGTGTGTGCGCAGTCTCTGTGTGTGTTCCCAGAGTCAGTCAGCCTGGAGAACTGAGACAGGAATATGAGGACCAGGTCACCAAAGTAAGTTCACTTCTTTATGTTGTTGTTGTTGTTGTTATTTTGGCCACAGACAGCTGTTGCTGATGATAGATTTTGATATGCAATCTTGATATATTGATTAAATGCAGCCTCATACACACATACTTTGTCTTGATCAGCCTCACTATTTGATCTGATTTGATGTAATGTGTGTTTAGAGCTGCACTCTACAGTATAAACATCGTATTGGGTTTATGTTAAATGGTAAATGGACCTGTACTTGTATTGCGCCTTTCTAGTCTTCCGACCACTCAAAGCGCTTTTACACTACGTGCCACATTCACCCTTTCACACACATTCACACAGTGATGGCAAAGTCCATCGAACAGAAACTAACATTCATACACCAATGCACGGCATCGGGAGCAGTTTGGGGTTCAGTATCTTGCTCAAGGATACTTCGACATGTGGCACCAGGAGCCGGGGATCGAACCCACAACCTTCCGATTAAGGAACGACCCGCTCTGCCTCTGCCCGGTTCAGTTCAGTTTTATTTGTTTAGCGCCAATGTATAACAGAAGTTCTCAGGACACTTTTCAAATAGAGCAGGTCTAGACCGAACTCCTTATAACATTATTAACAGAAACCCAACAGTACCACCATGAGCAATCTACTACTACACTATTATGTGCAGCCTGCACATTAAAAGTGTAGTAGTAAATGAAATAGAATAGAAATTATGTGATTTGAGTTCAGGTTATTGCAGCACAACAGAAACATTTATTTTGTAGGGGAAAGAAACAGAAAAAGCTGTGTGTGGGCGCATGTGGAGCCTTTGCTTTATTATTTTACACTCTTACATCAGTAGGTACCCAACCTAACTCACTCTTGGTGTTTTGCGTTAATCAGGTGGTGGTGGTGGCTTGGGATGGTTTCAAATTCCCTGCCTGAAGTATTGTCCCAGTCTGCCCCTGTATCACAGTCATGCAGGCGTAGTATGATTTTTTACTTTCCTTTTAACACACTGGTATCGGTTTCGGTACTCGGTATTGGCCGATACCCACAGCACGAGTACCTTTCTATAGGTTTTAAGATTATCTTGCCAAATTGAGCGATATTCTGATAATTTGGAAGAGCGCCATTTCCTTTCAGATTTCCTAGCTTTTTGTTTTAACTGGCGGGTTTGGTGGTTGTACCACGGTGCTAGTCTCCTATGTTTTGATAATTTCCTTTTTATAGGAGCGATAGAATCTAATCTAATGTTGGCAGACAGTGACATTCACTGTTACTGTGAGTGGTTAAATCCTGATGATGTGACATTAGTTAGTATGAACCAAAGAAACATTTAGTAAACTCTGATTTACAGAACTTCTCTATTATATTATTACGGATTATGTTGCTGTCTGTCACATGTGACCGTATTGAGTTCTGTAATATTTCTGGTGTACAGCTCTGAGTGTGACCAAACTCTTGTTGTTGTTGTTGTTGTTGTTGTTGTTGTTGTGGTCAGCTGACGGAGGCGAAGCGGGTTCTGGATGAGGAAGAGAGGAGGGCCAGTGAGGAATACATCCAGACACTGCTGCAGGAGGAGGAGCAGCTGCAGCAAGAGGAGAGGAGGAGGAGAGAGGAAGATGAGAGGCTGGCCAGAATGCTCAGCAACCAACTGGTCAGTTTCTATTTCAATAATCGTATCAATAATTGTATCAATAATATATTAATATATATGCTTCTTCTCCTCTCTCCTCCCCCTCCTCCTTCTTCCTCCTTCCTCTCTCCTCTCACCTTTCCTCTCCTTCTCCTCCTCCTCCTCCTCCTCCTCCTCCCTCTCCTCTTTCCTCTGTCCTCCTCTCCCATTTCCTCTGCTTCTCCTCCTCCTCCTCCTCTCTCCTTTTTCCTCTATCCTCCTCCTCCTCCTCTCTCCTTTTTCCTCTATCCTCCTCCTCTCTCCATTTTACTCTTTCCCTCTCTCCTCCTTCCTCTCTCCTCTTTCCTCTCTTTTCCTCCTACTCTCTCCTTTCTCCTTTTTTCCTCTCTCCTCTGTCCTCCTCCTCCTCTTTCCTCTCCCCTCTCCCCTTTCCTCTCCTCCTTCTACTCCTCCTTCTCCTATCTCCTTTTCCCTCTATCCTCCTCCTCTCTCCTCTCTCCATTTTCCTCTCTCCTTTTTCCTCTTTTTTCCTCTCCTCTATCCATTTTCTTCTCTCCCCCTCCTTTCTCCTCTCTCTTTTCTCCTCTCTCCTCTTTCTCTCCATTTTCCTCTCTCCCCCTCCTTTCTCCTCTCTCCTCTCTCTTTTCCTCTGTCCTCTTTCTCTCTCCTCTCTTCATTTTCCTTTCTCTCCTCTCACCTTTCCTCTCCTCCTCCTCCTCCTCCCTCTTCTCTTTCCTCTTTCCTCCTCTCCCATTTCCTCTCCTCCTCCTCCTCCTCTCTCCTTTTTCCTCTATTCTCCTCCTCTCTCCATTTAACTCTTCCCCTCCTTTCTCCTCTCTCCTCCTCCTCCTTCCTCTCTCCTCTTTCCTCTCTCCTCCTCCCCTCTCCTTTCTCCTTTTTTCCTCTCTCCTCTGTCCTCCTCCTCCTCTTTCCTCTCTCCTCTCCCCTTTCCTCTCTTCCTCCTTCTCCCCCTCTCTCCTCCTCCTATCTCCTTTTCCCTCTATCCTCCTCCTCTCTCCATTTTCCTCTCTCCTTTTTCCTCTTTTTTCCTCTCTCCTCTATCCATTTTCCTCTCTCCCCCTCCTTTCTCCTCTCTCCTTTCTCTCTCCTCCTTTTTTTCCTCTCTCCTCTTTCTCTCTCCTCTCTTCATTTTCCTTTCTCTCCTCTTTCTCCTCTCTTTTCTCCTCTCTCCTTTCTCCTCTCCTTTTTCCTCTCTCCTCCTCCTTTTTCCTCTCTCCCTCTTCTCTCTCCTCTTTCTCTCTCCTCTCTCTTTTTTCCTCTCTCCACCTCTTCTCTCTTCTCTACTCCACCTGTAGAACTCTGAGGAGAAGGTGCCTCCTGTCGAAGTGACTCCAATGAAGAAAAAGAAGGAAGTCAGTGGAGGGCTGATTGAGAGGTAGGTGGACTTCAGATGATCTAGATCCATGAAGACCAGTATCAATAACTGCTCCATCAGACACCAACCAGTGCTGATCAAACCATTCTGTCACTGTCTTGATTATTATTGATTATTGTCTATATGTTTATAGTATAAAGAATAAATACAGTTTGATAAAGTTTAGTCAACCCTGGAGTTCTGCAGTCTCGGATTGTTTAACGAGGTCTCAGAGCTTCATCAGCTCGTTAGGCCTGAGGTAGGTCAAGAGCCCTGATCAGGAACAATCAGCTGGTTTCAGGCCTTTCCAAACACTGACTCTGAGCTTGTGTTTCTGTCAGTGTCACACTGTTGCATTATCATCAATATTCACACTGTTACATTATTAATATTCACACTGTTGCATTATCATCAATATTCACACTGTTACATTATTAATAATCACACTGTTGCATTATCATCAATATTCACACTGTTACATTATTAATAATCACACTGTTGCATTATCATCAATATTCACACTGTTACATTATTATCAGTATTCACACACTGTTAAATTATTATCAATATTCACACTGTTACATTATTATCAGTATTAACACTTACATTATCGTCAATATTAACACACTGTTGCATTACTGTCAATATTCACACTGTTACATTATTATTAATATTCACACTGTTGCATTATTATCAGAGGCTCAGGAAGCACTGCAAACACCATATTGATCATTGTTGATCATCTGTTTATATACAGCACAAACATTTGAAGTGTGATTGATGTTGATGATGATGATGATGAAGGTGTCTGTGTGTTTCAGGTTCTTGTGTCCTCATCCATCTAAAAGTAATTCTTCAGACTGCAGCTCCGCCTCAAGCTTTATGGCCAACAAGGTCTGTTCATCAATCTATCAATCAATCAGTGATCTTTATTATCACTATTCCCAGGTACAGATCAGAGACACACAAAGATCTTTACAGGAACAGATCGTTCACTCTGTCACCGAGTCCTCCAGAAAACATCAAACTGATCAGACGTATTGATCAATTTCAATTCAATTCAATTTTATTTGTATAGCGCCATTCATAACAGAAGTTATCTCAGGACACTTTTCAAATAGAGCAGGTCTAGACCGAACTCCTTATAACATTATTTACAGAGACCCAACAGTACCACCATGAGCAAGCACTTGGCGACGGGGGCAAGGAAAAAAGCCTGTTAAGAGGCAGAAACCTAGGACAGATCCTTCGGCTCTAGGTGGGTGGTCGTCTGTCTCGACCAGTTGGGGTGAGAGAGACAGACAGACAGCAACAGTAGCAACAACTACACCAATAGTAGTGACTGATGATGATGAACATGAAGAAGACGATGACGAGGACAACAGCAACGATGGGGGACAATGAGCAGTGACAAAAGTAATAATAGTAACTGTAGTAATAATAATATTAATAATAATAATAACAATAATATCAGTGATATTAGCAATGGCAGTCAGGCAGGACCATGGCAGGAGGCTCCACCAGGATCGATAAGAACCTGCGAGACGAGAAAGCACAAGAACTCCGGGGAAGAAGTGAAGTTAGTAACATGCATTAAAGGGACATGAATGAGTGCAGAAAGAGAGAGAGGAAGAGAGGAGCTCAGTGCACCATGGGAAATCCCCCGATAGTCTAGGCCTATAGCAGCATAACTAAGGGATGGTTCAGGACTCACCTGATCCAGCCCTAACTATAAGCTTTATCAAAGAGGAATGTCTTAAGCCTACTCTTGAATGTGGTGAGGGTGTCTGCCTCCCGAACCACAACTGGAAGCTGGTTCCACAGGAGAGGAGCTTGGTAACTGAAGGCTCTGGCTCCTGTTCTACTTTTAGAGACTATAGGAACCACAAGTAGCCCAGCATTCAGAGAACGTAGTGTTCTAGTGGGGTAATAGGGTACTATGAGCTCTTTAAGATATGAAGGGGCCTGACCATGAAGAGCTTTATAGGTGAGGAGGAGGATTTTAAATTCTATTCTACATTTTACAGGGAGCCAATGCAGAGTAGCTAGTACAGGAGAGATGTGATCTCTTTTTCTAGTTCCTGTCAGTACTCGTGCTGCAGCGTTCTGAATTAATTGGAGCGTTTTAATGGACTTATTGGGGCAACCTGATAATAAAGAGTTGCAGTAATCCAGCCTTGAAGTAACAAATGCATGGATTAGTTTTTCTGCATCCGTCTGTGATAGGATGTGTGTGATGTTTGTAATATTACATAAATGAAAGAAGGCAGTCCTAGAGGTCTGCTTCATGTGGGAATTAAATGACATGTCCTGATCAAAGATAACTCCAAGATTCCTGACAGTGGTGCTAGAGGCCAAGGTAATGCAATCTAGAGTAACTATCTTTAGACAGTGAGTCTCTAAGGTTTTTGGGGCCAAGAACAGGAATTTATTTTTGATTTGCTAATAATGTTGCCTAAAGGGAGCATATATAAAGTAAATAGTATTGGTCCAAGTACAGAACCTTGTGGAACTCCAGTACTAACTGTAGTATTTATTGATCAGCTGAAACTGATCAGACGTATTGATCAGCTTTAGAACGTGATTGATGACAGGGGCGGCTGTGGCTCAGAGGCAGAGCGGGTCGTTCCTTAATCGGAAGGTTGTGGGTTCGATCCCCAGCTCCTGGTGCCACATGTCGAAGTATCCTTGAGCAAGATACTTGATGCCGAATTGCCCCTGATGCCATGCATCGATGGGTGAATGTGTATGAATGAGTTAGTTTCTGTTTGATGGGCTTTGCCATCACTGTATGAATGTGTGTGAAAGGGTGAATGTGGTGTAGTAGTGTAAAAGCGCGTTGAGTGGTTGGAGGACTAGAAAGGCGCAATACAAGTACAGGTCCATTTACCATCCATTAGCCCAGGCTACTTGTGTGCACGGTTTATGCCAAGCTAAGTTAATTGATGTTGGACTTCCTGTTTTAGGAGAACATCCTAGTATCCCAGCGTCCTCCTCCTGAACTGGACTATTATGGCGACTCTCCAGACCTCCATCCAGTCTCTGAGGGTGCCCAGCTGGACCCCAGGACTCAGCTGAGTGGGGACAGAGGACCTTCATCGTCCAAGAGGAAAAGCTCGGAGCTCGAGGAGGATGAGGAGGTGTCCAAACGAATCTGTCGCTCCCTGCCCTCCTCGTCCTCCTCTTCCTCCTCCTCTGGGCCAGGGTTGGGGGCGTCGGACCTGCAGGCAGTCTCTGAGTGGGAGATGGAGCTGCAGAGCAGACAGCAGCAGGAGGAGGAGGACCGCAGACTGGCTCTACTCCTGCAGAAGGAGCTGGACCAGGAGGAGAAGCAGAGAGCCACCGACAGACGTAAAGGATCCTCTGATGCCTACTTGCTCCGCCAGAACCGCCACCCCCCAAGAAAGAGCTCTTCCAGCCCCTCCTCTGCCTCGTCTGCAAAGACTGCATCATCCTCCTCCAGGGGAAGCAAACAGACCACTCTGACCCACATCTTCTCCAGCCTCAGCAGCTGAACCCTCGTCAAGTCCGAATGCCTTCACTTCCTCACTGCCCCTTTCTCCTCCTTCTGCTTCAGTCCCAGTGTCCCTCTACCAACAGAGTCTGAGTGCCTTGACCATCTGTCTGTTCTCTCTCTCTCTCTCTCTCTCTCTCTCTCTCTTCGCTGTAATCACTGTGGAGACACTACATGGCCAGAAAGAAGTGGACAGCTGAACATTGCCACCTCCTGTCAGAAAGGGAACCTGGACTCATCAGATCTGAACACTAACTGGGCCGTCCACAGACATTTGGCCAGATGTTGAGAAACTGAACCAAACTTCATTTATTTTTCATTTAATTTTACACTTTATTAGTTTGAAGAAGTTTAGAGTCAGAAATATTTAGTTTTTAGTTCTTCTGAAGGTATATATTGATATATTGGTATATTGATCACCACCCAGCCAGAGTTCAATGTATCAGTAACCAGAGAGGACTGAACATGTTAACGTGTTACCATGACAACTGCACACATTGAACACGTTAATGCTGCGTTCAGGTTTTCTTGTTTCAGCCTCCAGACGGAGTTAATATGATCAATATGATCAATATATCAGCTTGAATGTTGATGTGAGACGTTTCTGCTTTAATTCAGAATCAGGTTTTCTTCAGTTTCACAGTAATCAGTGATATCATCATACAACAGTGGTAACTAACAGTTAACTGAGCTGACTGTTAATGGACACTATCACTGTGTACTGACTGACTAACTGTTCCCAGAGAATAAACTGTATATCTGTGATTTACAGCCTGCAGGGGGCACTGCTGTGACTGCACTCTCATACAATGAGAAATAAAGAGTTTTTTTATTGTCTGACATTGGTTGCAACCTCGATTTAATAAAAGTTAGGGTCTCAGCTGATGGAGAGATAAATCTACATTTGATCATATTTATCTGACACCAGTCAAGACCAGAAATTCATTCTTCAATACTTTTAAAGAGAAATTATCAGTTTCTACTTTGTCTTCTGATCAAATTCATTTCCCTTTGAATTGAATCAATATCAGCTGTATTTTACAGATTAATCAAACAATCTGATAAAAGATTGACTGTAGCTGCTGAAAACTGAATGATTATAAGGTATATAAAGAGGAAGTGAGATTTTACAATCAATGATAATTATGTAACAATTATAATTAAAAAAAACTATATATATATATATATATATATATATATATATACCTTACTAATATTGGAACTAATAAATGCAGGGTCCCTAATAGAAAACCTGTCCCCTTTAAAAGCCGGCTGTGGCTCCACATTTTGACAAATAACAGCAGGTCTCCAATAGAGGCCTGGTCTGTAGTATAAAACCTGTTAAACCCAGCGGGTTGCTGCTTTAGGCCGTTTACGTCCACAGATATATAGATAGATATAGATATAAATATAATCTTTAACCTTGTGTCAGTATGATGCTGCACATCGTTGGATCAGTTCAATCCTTCATTTTACTGAAAATATAAACATTAAAGTTTAATGTTCATTCAGACTCAGCAGCGCTGTGAACAAGAGTCCAGATTATAATGTCCACTCCGTCCGTTCCTCCATTTTATTCCTTTAGTCCTTCACGGGCCATCAGAACAAAGTGTTCCATTAAATTAATCCCAGCTGTGAATATTATCATGTGAAGTCTGTTGCTTGCTGTCTGTTCACTGTCTGTACACTGGCTGCCGGAAATCTTCAGCTGCTGTAAAACCACATTCACATTCAGTGTCATGGCACTGGCACTGAGGAAAAAGTATGCCACAAAATTTACTGAACAAACTGAAGAGAAGCAGCAGTTAGAGAGTTTGTGCTGAAGGAGTTAAAGACCTGCCCCAAATACGCTGTTTCTCCGCATTTACCATAATGCTGAGAATACTTGTACACTCTAAATTTAAGTGCGGCTGATTTGACCACGGAGATCGCAGTCTACTAGCCTACTGTTTCTTCTACACAGCACCGTCCTGTAAATGACAACATCCGGTCTCAGAATATGAAACAACAGGCCTTTTTTCCATTTCTGTTTTCTAGTGATTTTATTTTTTGTTATATGAAATAGAAAATGAAAATCGAATCATTTTTTAAATTTCGCTCATCCCTTTTTGACCATGAAAAAGAAAAACGCCTTGTATTTCAATTTTAATTTTTGTATTTTAAAACGAAAATCAAATAACCACTCGTTTTCTGTTTTTTAATACCCGTTTCTGAAAGGAAAATCCAATGACCAAAACATACACGGACCTTAGAAGCTTTACGGTATATAATAACAATATTATGAAAAGTTATATTAATAACATTATTATTATATAATAACAATATTGTTATTATATAATATACATATATTATATAAATCGTTCTGAGGTTTTTTTGGTCCTGTGACCCTGAAGGACTGAATATTGATTATCAATCTATAGTCTTATCAGGTACTGATATTGATTTAAATATTGATTATCGGCCGATACAGAGTCTGTTAGGGTTAGATATGATGAAGGTCGTTGATCATAAATATCAGGTTGATAAACTTGATCAGATATCAATCATTCAAATTACAACTAACTCTGGACCAGGGTTAGGGTTCGTAATTTGGTTCTCGGTCCACTGAGACTAATGTGGATCAAACAACTGGACCAAGTTGAAATACTGCTTGAGGATCAGACCCCAGACCAGTGAACACGTCATCCTGCGGGTGGTTTCCCATGAGCCTTTGCTGTCCTCTGACTCACAGCTAGAATTAGAAGAACTGAAAATAGAGAAAAGATGAAGTGGACTCAGAGGTCAGTTCTCAGATCTGGATCTAAAGACAATTCCATGATCACCACGTTAACTGCCCCAGTGACCTTTGACCTCCCTCATGTAGTCTCTGAAAGTCCAGCGGTGTTCAGGTGTTCACATTTAGACCAGAACGTTGTTTCCCAGAATGCTTTGTTTTCTATTTATGGCCATCCTCAGGAACATCAAACCCCACTGCAGTGTTTGTTTGTTCTTTACTCTTTGTTTGTCATTCTATAACGTAATATATTTATACACAACAATACACACAGTCTCAGTCTTTAACCTTTAATGATGTTCATGCAGAGAGCTGGTGTCACTGCTGGTGCTTTGTTGAATTCTCATTATTATATTATATATTATATTATATACAGCTGTTGGTTGATCAATACAAACAGTGATCACAGTGAACACTTCTGTTAAATAAAATCAATTCTGCTGAAGGGCCATGGACACATTGATGTGGTTCGTCTGTCTGTCCGTCCTCACGCTGTACTTCCATATAAGGAAATGGGCGTGTCTCTAAGTGTTATAAATGTTTGTTCCTCAGACTGACTCTAAACGGGATCGTCTGTCTGTCCACAGCAGGGTGAGAGTTCAACATCATCATTATTATTTATATTATTAGTAGTATTAGTACTATTCCTTCTTTTCAAGAACTGAAATCAATCAATCAATATATTTGTTGATCAGAAACAGAAGATTCGTTGTGAATGTTTTATTTCTATTTTAAAGTGAATCTTTTTTTAAACGGTTAAAAAAAAGGTTCAAATTTTAACTCAATAATCCATCACATTGTGGATCATTAAGCAGCTGAAAGGAAATCAATATTGATCTATATCGATTGATGACAACCCCTGAAACCGGTAATTAATGTATTGATTGTAAATATTAAGTTTTTCATCTGATAATTCCTGAGATCAGTAATCAATATTCGGGTGTGTAATCGATCACGGACAAATTGATTGATACATTGATTGTAATCAGTAATCAGTTTTAAATTTATGATCAGGAAGTAACAGATTACATGTAACGTAATTGGGATATAAAATGAAGGTAACTATTCCATTACAGTCCAAACGTAATCTGATTACAGTTACATTTAATAAAAATGTGAATTATTATCAGGATTATAATTTTATTCATATAGGTTTTTATCTAAAGTCTCATTGTTCTGTTGTTTATTGATTACACTCTGATCAATACTTCTTATTGATATTTCTGTTCTCTTGTCTATATTTGCATATTTCATGTTGAGGTAATCTAAAAGTACCAGAGAGTAATCCAGTTACTATAATATTGTGATACTTGTATTACTGACCCAATGGGTGACTAGATTATAATTACAGTGAGTTTCAGCTGTTATTGATTATTGAGAATATTAATCACAGATTTCATTATCCTGACAGATGTGTGTGTCAAGGTGTCTGCAGTGTGTTGGCATTTCTCTGGTTCCCATGGCGACCATCTGCCTGCTGGCCAACATCCTGCTGCTGCTTCCAGAACTGAAGGTCCACTTCCTTTTGGAGGGTCATGTGACCAGAGAGGCAAAGTGGGCCACAGGTCTGTGGGGGTCCGGCTTCCTGGTACGTGTGTTCATATTCACTGTAATGGACGTCTTCCACAACAATGATATTTAATATATAGTAATAATAATATTTCATACATAATATTTCATATCATTTAAAGGGTGGACTATATATATATATATATATATAAACGTACAGTCGTCATCAGCCCAGAGACCAAAAGTCTGTTAACATGTTTAATATGGAGCCTCTAGTGGCTGTTAGAGGAACTGTAGGGTTTCAGCCACAGAGGTTTCTGGTTGGTGTCTGTGTGTGTGATGATTCACGTGCTGTATGTGATACATGCAGTGTGTGTGTGTCATGTGTATTTTGGTGTGTCACTTTAAAATGGTTCCTTAAATAAAATCTGCTGTTACATTCAATCCCTTAAAGTTCCAGTGTGTCACATTAATAGAATAATAATTCAATGTTTTCATTAATCAGCTGATAATAAGACCTTAGAATGAGCGAGCGGCTCCTCTGCTACGTTACTCAACTATAACTGAACACACTCTGATGCTAAGCTAACTTAGCTAACCTTTCATTTGCTGAGGCATTGTGGATGCAGCTTAACTGCCTCTCTGTAATTAATGTAGATAGATAGATAGATCGATAGATAGAAATAGTTTATTTATCCCAGAAGGGAAATTATAATGTTATAGCACCTGATTAAGAGTCAATTATTATTAGAAAGTCTTATTGCAGTGGGGAGGAACGATTTTCTATATTGTTCCTTAGAGCAGCGTGGTTGAATGAGTCTGTTGCTGAAGCTGCTCTTTAGCTTGTCCAGTGTTGTGTGGAGGGGGTGGGATGGATTGTTCATGATTGCCAGCAGTTTTGACATCATCCTCTCCTCCACCACCTCGTCCAGGTTGACAAGTGTAGAGCCAACAACAGACTCGGCCTTCTTAATATTGATATTGATCAATATCTATATTAAGTAATAACACTAATGTTTGTCTGATTTCAGCTTCTGTTTGGAGCTCGAGCGTTTGTGCAAAGCAGTAAAACCAGCGGCTGCTGTGCCTTCAGGGGTCAGGTGAGCTGATGGAGGTTTGTTGACCAGAAAATATCTGGACAAACATCTTTTTATTTTTCACTTGATTCTAAAAGAAATCTGACCTTTGTTATTCATTTAAACTTGGGTCAGGTGTTACAGATGTTGCATTAATTTGGAGCAATTATTGTTATGTGTGTGTGTGTGTGTGTGTTGTGTGTGTGTGTGTGTGTGTGTAATCACATCTGTAAATGTGTGAAATAATCTACAAATCTGTGTCAGAGTTGCAAATGTACTGAGATTTGTAAATATGTAGACTCATCTCTAAATGTATATATAGATCTGAAAATATGTTGGCAAATCTCTCCCACACACACACACACACACACACACACACAGATCAATACACACATTTACAGATGTGCCACAGCAGAACGTCTGTATTTCCAGTTCTTGGGTCAAATACTGAGACGGCTCAGCCACTAATATTATATTAACATTAATATGAATGTCTGCACTTACACAACACACACACATTTTTAAATATTTTTGCTACAATAACATCAGGTGCTACAGATGTTTCTCTGTGTATCACGATGTTGCATCTGGTGTTACAGATGTTTCTCTGTGTATCCAGATGTTGTGTCAGGTGGTACAGATGTTTCTCTGTGTATCACGATGTTGCATCTGGTGTTACAGATGTCTCTCTGTTTATCCAGATGTTGTGTCAGGTGGTACAGATGTTTCTCTGTGTATCCAGATGTTGCATCTGGTGTTACAGATGTTTCTCTGTGTATCCAGATGTTGCGTCAGGTGCTACAGATGTTTCTCTGTGTATCCAGATGTTGCGTCAGGTGCTACAGATGTCTCTCTGTGTATCCAGATGTTGCGTCAGGTGCTACAGAGGTTTCTATGTGTATCCAGATGTTGCATCAGGTGCTACAGAGGTTTCTCTGTGTATCCAGATGTTGCATCTGGTGTCACAGATGTTTCTCTGTGTATCCAGATGTTGCATCAGGTGCTACAGAGGTTTCTCTGTGTATCCAGATGTTGCATCTGGTGTCACAGATGTTTCTCTGTGTATCCAGATGTTGCGTCAGGTGCTACAGATGTTTCTCTGTGTATCCAGATGTTGCATCTGGTGTCACAGATGTTTCTCTGTGTATCCAGATGTTGCGTCAGGTGCTACAGATGTTTCTCTGTGTATCCAGATGTTGCATCTGGTGTCACAGATGTTTCTCTGTGTATCCAGATGTTGCGTCAGGTGCTACAGATGTTTCTCTGTGTATCCAGATGTTGCGTCAGGTGCTACAGATGTCTCTCTGTGTATCCAGATGTTGCGTCAGGTGCTGTACTCCTGTGTGTGTTTTCTGGCTGCTGGGATCTGCTGTCTGGTCAGTGCCACCGGTCTCTCTCAGGGTCCTCTTTGTCTCTACAACACCACCTCTGGTCCCACCTGGGGGGTCCCACTACAGCCCCTCCCAGACCGGTGAGACACACACACACACACACACACACACACGCAGACTGATGTGGACCAGGTCTAACCCTGGTCTCTCTTTTCCAGTCACGCAGGCTACCTGTACAACAGGACTCTGTGGTCTGGAGTGTGTCTGGAGCCCAGAGGTGTGGTTCAGTGGAATGTAGTCCTGTTCAGTGTGATGGGGGGCGCCAGCGGCCTGCAGACTCTCTTCTGTGGAGCCAACATCCTGAACTCACTGCTGGGCCTGGTCCTGGGTCAGGGATTCTGCCATAACAAGGTCTGTGTGGTCCAGTACTGCTGCGTTTGTGAGGCTAAATCTCAACCATTACAATGTGTGTGTGTGTGTGTGTGTGTGTGTGTGTGTGTGTGTGTGTGTTACAGGTCAGTCCAGCTTCAGTTTGAGGGACCATCAGGGCGGCCATCATGGATCCTGAATAACTTCACAATATAAAGCTATAAAGACTTTTATTATGGCAGGTTACAGAAAGTATTTCCTAGTCCAGGCTGTAAAAATAAAAGCACTGAAGCACTTTAGATTAAAATAACTTGAATAATTATTTAATGTCTAAATATGTTTAAATATTAATTATTGTTAGTTTTTCATATAAAATTCAATTCAATTCAATTCAATTTTATTTGTATAGCACCAATTCATAACAGAAGTTATCTCAGGACACTTTTCAAATAGAGCAGGTCTAGACCGAACTCTTTATAACATTATTTACAGAGACCCAACAGTACCACCATGAGCAAGACCTTGGAGACAAGGGCAAGGAAACACTGCCTGTTAAAAGGCAGAAACCTAGGACAGATCCTCCGGCTCTAGGTGGGTGGTCGTCTGTCTCGACCAGTTGGGGTGAGAGAGAGAGAGAGAGAGAGAGAGAGAGAGAGAGAGAGAGAGACAGACGGACAGACAGACAGGTGCACAGTAACAACATTATTGGCAATGGCAATCTAGCAGGACCATGGCAGGAGGCTCCACCAGGATCAATAAGAACCTGCGAGATGAGAAAGCACAAGAACTCCGGGGAAGAAGTGAAGTTAGTAACATGCATTAATGGGACATGAATGAGTGCAGAAAGAGAGAGGAAGAGAGGAGCTCAGTGCACCATGGGAAATCCCCTGATAGTCTAGGTCCATAGCAGCATAACTAAGCGATGGTTCAGGACTCACCTGATCCAGCCCTAACTATAAGCTTTATCAAAGAGGAATGTCTTAAGCCTACTCTTGAATGTGGTGAGGGTGTCTGCTCCTTTCCTACGAACCACAATAGATATCAAAGATAACTCCAAGATTCCTGACAGTGGTGCTAGAGGCCAAGTTAATGCCATCTAGAGTGACTATATCTTTAGACAATGAGTCTCTAAGGTTTTTGGGGCCAAGAACAAGAATTTCGTTTTTTTCTGAGTTTAACATCAGAAAATTGCAGGTCATCCAGGATTTTATGTCCTTAAGACATGTTTGTAATTTAGATAATTGATTAATTTCATTGGGTTTGATTGATAGATATAACTGCGTATCATCTGCATAACAGTGAAAGTTAATGGAGTGATTCCTAATAATGTTGCCTAAAGGGAGCATATATAAAGTAAATAGTATTGGTCCAAGTACAGAACCTTGTGGAACTCCATGACTAACTTTAGTATTTATGGAGGATTCATCGTTAACATGTACAAACTGAGAACGATCTGATAAGTATGACTTAAACCAGGTTAGGGCAGTTCCTTTAATGCCAATTTGATGCTCAAGTCTCTGTAAAAGAATATCATGGTCAATGGTGTCAAATGCAGCACTAAGATCTAATAATACAAGTACAGAGACAAGTCCATTGTCAGAAGCAGTCAGAAGGTCATTATTAACTTTAACCAGAGCTGTCTCTGTGCTATGATGAACTCTAAATCCTGACTTAAAATCCTCAAATAAACTATTGTTATGTAGAAAGTCACACAACTCTTTGGCGACTACTTTCTCCAGAATCTTAGAGAGGAACGGGAGGTTAGAAATCGGTCTATAGTTGGCTAAAACCCCTGGGTCAAGAGTAGACTTTTTAAGAAGGGGTTTAATTACAGCTACTTTAAAGGACTGTGGTACATATCCTGATAATAAAGAAAGATTAATCATATCCAGTAAAGAAGTGCCAATTAAAGGAACAACTTCTTTAAGCAGCCTAGTTGGGATCGGGTCTAATAGACAGGTTGATGGCTTCGATGAAGAAATGATTGAAGTTAACTGATGAAGCTAAGTTTACATTAGCAAAAGTCCCTGAACTTGGAGAGCTACTGATAACTGTTGATGGCAGTTGGTGATTAATTTTCTCTCTAATAGTAATAATTTTATTATAGAAGAAGCTCATGAAGTCATTGCTACTTAAGTTTATGGGGATATGTGGCTCAATAGAGCTGTGACTCTCTGTCAGCCTGGCTACAGTGCTGAAGAGGAACCTAGGGTTATTCTTATTTTCTTCTATTAGTGCTGAGTAATAGGCTCCTCTGGCATTACGGAGGGCCTTTCTATAAATCTTAAGATCATCTTGCCAATTTGAGCGATATTCTGATAATTTGGAAGAGCGCCATTTCCTTTCAGATTTCCTAGCTATTTGCTTTAACTGGCGGGTTTGGTGGTTATACCAAGGTGCTAGTCTCCTATGTTTTAATAATTTCCTTTTTATAGGAGCGATAGAGTCTAATGTTGATCGTAGTGAGCCTGTAGCACTATCGACAAGATTATCAATTTCAGAGGGACTAAAGTTGTTATAGGACTCTGTTAAATTCAGACATGGCATTGAATTAAACACTGAAGGAATCTCCTCCTTAAATTTAGCTACAGCACTGTCAGATAGACATCTGCTGTAGGAAGTTTTGCCTAATGGCTTATAATCTAATAGTATGAATTCAAAAGTTACTAAATAATGGTCAGATAGGAAAGGATTATGTGGGAAGACTATTAAATGTTCAATATCAATGCCATATGATAAAACAAGGTCAAGAGTGTGATTAAAACAATGAGTTGGTTTATTTACACTCTGACAGAAGCCAATTGAGTCTATTAATGATATAAATGCATTACTAAGGCTGTCATTGTCAACATCCACATGAATATTAAAATCACCTACAATAATTACTTTATCTGATTTAAGGACTAAGCTTGATAGAAACTCTGAAAATTCAGATATAAAATCAGAGTACGGTCCAGGAGCGCGGTACACTATAACAAATAGAACTGGCTGCAGTGTTTTCCAGTTTGGGTGAGAAAGGCTAAGAACAAGGCTTTCAAATGAATTATAATTTAGTTTAGGTTTAGGGTCCATTAAAACGCTCGAATCATATATAGCTGCTACTCCACCTCCTCGGCCAGTGCCTCGAGGAATGTGAGTATTAATATGACTGGGGGGGGGGGTGTCTGCCTCCCGAACCACAAAAGCAGAATTATATATAACGATCAATGTACAGTAGTGTTTGATAAATATTGATAGGAATATTAATTTAGATGATTGATTCTGTAACTAATGATAGATCTATTTATATTGTTTTACTGATTGATGTTCTTGTATTCTTCTTATATTACAGTGTCTGAGTATTCAGAAAAGCGCTTTTTAAATAAAATGTATGATTATTATTATTATTATTACAATAAACACGTTATTTATTAATGTATCTTCACAATAATGTTCTTTCTAATAAAATGTTGATTTTGTTTCTTATTGTTTTATTTTCATCAGTTCAGTAGAAAATGTTTAAAGTGGCAGAAACTCTGCAGTCCAGAACCACATGGACACACTGTTAATTAATCATTAATAATAATAATAATAATTTATAACAATAATTAATAAGTTCATTCAAGCATTGTGGCTGAAATCACAAAATATTATTATTATTATATTGATCTTATGCAGTTTTACTATTACAGTTTATATGTATTCTTATATTAGTGCATTGATTAGGTTATTACTTTATTACAGTTTATGTTTTTATCACACATTCAGATCAGTTGTAGTTGAACCTAATTAACCTTTTTATTGTTGTTTAATTGTATTAATATGAATCAGCAGTGAGCAGCTGTCGGGGAGCAACTTAAGCGTCGTGTATACTCACTGTTCCTGACCTGTAGCGCGACAATGTGACGTCACAGGAGCGCCGTAACTATTTAAACTTGCGCGTGGTGGTCGCGACACTAGTTGCAGTCTTCTCCTGAACAGAGGTGTTGCAACTGAGGAAAGGCTACCGACTTTGCTATTTCTACGCACTAGAAGAAGAAGAAAAAGGGTTTTGGTTTTTTTTCCCCAAATCGGTCGCAGAGGTTCTTCCAAATTTTCTGGCATATGGCCTCCTCTTTTCCAATTATTTTAGGATGTGGATCCACAACATGAATATATTATTATTATTATTATGATGTAATGGTGAATCACATGTATTATAGTAGAATGATGTTGGAGGGTGAAACCAGCAGAGGGCGCTCTGAGTCCGTCTGTCAGCCACTTCCTGTTCTCTGCAGGAGTCCAAACGTCAACCCAACAGTGTTAGTGCCTTGCTGTGTGTGCAGTCACTTTCTTCTTCTACTGGAACTTCTGACAACAACATTTGGACTACAACTTTCCTAAAGGATAACAACAACAACAACAACAACAACAACAACAACAACAATAATAATCTGAAGGAGTCATTGTTTCAAATGCAAACATTTATTTTAAAATTTACAAACAGTGAAGGACTCTTCAGGAGACCCAGAGAACCAGAGAGCAGGAGAACCAGGAGAACCAGGAGACCCATGAGGACAGAAGAACCAGAGAACCAGAGAACAAGAGAACAGGAGAACCAGAGAACAGGAGACCCAGAGAACAGGAGACCCAGAGAACCAGAGAACAGGAGAACCAGATAACCAGAGAACAGGAGAACCAGAGAATCAGAGAACCAGAGAACAAGAGAACCAGGAGCCCCAGGAGAACCAGAGAACCAGGAGACCCATGAGGACAGGAGAACCAGAGAACAGCAGAATCAGAGAACAGGAGACCCAGAGAACCAGGAGACCCAGGAGAACCAGAGAACAGGAGAACCAGGAGAACCAGGAGACCCAGAAAACCAGAGAACACTCTCTGTGTCTTGTCTCTCTCTCTTTTCCTTGCTACTGTCTCCAAGGTCTTGCTCAGGTGGGAACTGTTGAGTCTCTGTAAATAATGTTATAAGGAGTTTGCTCTATTAGAAAAGTGTCCTGAGATAACTTCTGTTATGAATTGGCGCTATACAAATGAATTGAATTAAAGAATACACACAGTGGGGTTGTATCTCAGTATCTTTCTTCTGTGAAGTAAATTCTCCAATAGAACAATGGCCACGCGTCAGGAACAAGAAGAATGTTACTGCTGTATGGGCTGATAACAGCAGTGCCGTTGTTGGTAGTGTGAAGGAGGGCTGTCCACACTGATATCATATCAGTTATGTTTACACTGCAAACAGGCAGAAACCAGAAGAACGACTCTGTCGCCTGAAGGACTTCAAACACCAACAGTGGCAATTAGTTTGCGGTAAAAACTGTGAGTTTCACTTCTGAAGCCTAATCAAAGCAGGAAGTGATCAATAATGGACGCAGTGAGCGACATCATTATTAAAGTCCCTTCAGTGTCTCAGATCAACTTTAACCAGCTGATAAAAGATTGATTCTGGTTGTCTGATTGGATAGACTCATTCGAGGTGTTTGCAGGTGTGGTTGTTTTTCTGTCCACTGCCTCCAGTAGGAGGTAAGGATCATCTACGCTTGCTGTCTCAGTGCAGCACCTCCTGGTCTGCTGATCCAGGGCGGGTGGGGTAGATGTGGAGCTGAGGGAGGTCGATGCCGTCGTTATGCAGATCCTCCTGCTTCTGTAAACCCTGAAGTTTTAACAGCAGCTCGCTGATGAAGACCTGCCGGGACCAAGGACACATTTACAGGCTGAGAACGTTCCGTCATACTTATTTTGTTACATATAACAAATTCATCAGCAGCTGAGGTTCAGTTTGAACTCTCTGGTTCTGGTTCTGGTTCTCACCTCTGGACTGCTTATACAGGAGTGGAAAATCTCCTGAAAGACAAAGAGACACTGTGAGACAGACAGACAGACAGTGAGAGGGACAGAGAGTGAGACAGACAGACAGACAGACAGACAGTGAGTGAGACAGACAGACAGTGAGACGGACAGTCAGACAGAGACAGACAGACAGTCAGACAGAGAGAGACAGACAGTCAGACAGACAGACAGACAGAGAGGCTGTGAGACAGACAGGCAGACAGTCAGACAAACGGTGAGACAGACAGACAGACAGTGAAACAGACAGACAGACAGACAGTGAGACAGACAGACAGACAGACAGACAGCTACCTGCAGTCTCTGTGTTCTCTCCTCGTCTGACTTCAGGTCCAGCAGTTCATCAATGTTCACCTCCTCTGGCATCTCCTCCTCCTGAACAACAATCAGAAATGGGTTAGGGTTAGGGTTAACATAGATTATCGATCATAGATCATTGTTATCAGTTAATGTTGGCAGGTCTGAGACCAGTTGTTGGAACCATTAGTCAGCTGAGGATTAATCATTGACTGTTTATATAATGACAGTAATGACCAGCAGGGGGAGCTCCACTGGCTGCAATATAAACTGATCCCATTCACTGTAATGGAGAATGAGCTCAGTAAACAGTTTCCTGATGAGTTTCTGGTCTCAGTCTCTAGTTTCAGTCTTCTTCCATACAGCATGATGTTCATTTAGTAACTGATGGTCCCATTTAGAGTAAAACAGACCATAAAGCAGGGTATGCTTTAGGGCGGGGCTACCTTGTGATTGACAGCTCATTCTCAGTAAGTCCGTCCAGCTCAACGCACCAAACTCAGATCAAACTGTCAAACAGTGCTGATCAGATATGGATCCAGATTCTGTTGTTGACTATTTCTCTCCTCAAATCTGTTACCAGAAAGAGAGCTAACGTTGCTCTACGATACAGAGAGCTAACGTAGTAAGCAGTGAGTTGAGCAGCCAATGTGGTGTTCAGAGGATGAAGGACGTCTGCTGTCAGATATATTGATCACATATTGATTTTGTGAACAGTATTCAGTAGACAGTGTTTAAACATATAAAAGAACAAAAGGGCTGAAGAACACAGATGGGGCATTTTCAACTCCTCCCCCTCCTCCTCCACACACACACACACACACACACACACACAGATTGTCTTCATCAATCAATATGTCCATTAACAGTCTCCTCCTCCTCTTCCTCTCTCTCCTTTACTGAATGTCTCACATTCATTTTTATATTTAACACTTAACAAATTCAAAGTTTTTTTAATATTAAAATCAATAATCAGAGTTGATCAATATAAACCGCGTTCAGTTCTTCTTCTGTCAACATAATGAATGTTTCTGTTGCCATGGTGATCTGACCTCTGCAGATGGGTCTCTGACAGGAAGTGAGATCATTAATGCATATTAGATGGATGTAAAGCAATAACTCCACCCTCCCTGGAGGTTCAGGCTCGTGTATCAAACCCACTGAGGACAAGGAAGCAGATAAATGAATGAAGCTCAGTGTGGTGGACTCTGGCCGTCGCCATCTTGGCTCCACCCAAACTCCACCTCTGGGGGAGGTGAATGAAGCCAGCTGTTACTCACAGCAGCCGCACCCTCAATCAGATTCTATTATTATTATTATTATTATTATTAATCAGACATTTTATTATTATTATTATTAATAATCAGACACTTTATTATTATTATTATTATTAATTAGTTACCGTTACTGTCATTAAAGGAGTTGTACAGGTTAATAATGGCTGACTCACTGCTGCAGCCTCTGGTGGATGCTAGAGGAACTGCAGCTTTTATATAATTATATCTAATAATGTCACATTCAGCAGTATTCAGTAGTATTTAGTTCTAACCTCCCCTTCCTCTCTAAGATTCTGGAGAAAGTAGTCGCCAAAGAGTTACGTGACTTTCTACATAACAATAGTTTATTTGAGGATTTTCAGTCAGGATTTAGAGTTCATCACAGCACAGAGACAGCTCTGGTTAAAGTTAATAATGACCTTCTGATTGCTTCAGACAATGGACTTGTCTCTGTACTTGTATTATTAGATCTTAGTGCTGCATTTGACACCATTCAATTCAATTCAATTCAATTTTATTTGTATAGCGCCAATTCATAACAGAAGTTATCTCAGGACACTTTTCAAAGAGAGCAGGTCTAGACCGAACTCTTTAAAACATTAATTACAGAGACCCAACAGTACCACCAATAAGCAAGCACTTGGCGACAAGGGCAAGGAAAAACTGCCTGTTAAAAGGCAGAAACCTAGGACAGATCCTTCGGCTCTAGGTGGGTGGTCGTCTGTCTCGACCAGTTGGGGTGAGAGAGAGAGAGAGAGAGAGAGAGTGAGAGACAGACAGACAGGTGCACAGCAACAACAGTATTGGCAATGGCAATCTAGCAGGACCATGGCAGGAGGCTCCACCAGGATCGATAAGAACCTGCGAGACGAGAAAGCACAAGAACTCCGGGGAAGAAGTGAAGTTAGTAACATGCATTAATGGAACATGAATGAGTGCAGAAAGAGAGAGGAAGGGAGGAGCTCAGTTCACCATGGGAAATCCCCAGATAGTCTAGGCCTATAGCAGCATAACTAAGGGATGGTTCAGGACTCACCTGATCCAGCCCTAACTATAAGCTTTATCAAAGAGGAATGTTTTAAGCCTACTCTTGAATGTGGTGAGGGTGTCTGCCTCCCGAACCACAACTGGAAGCTGGTTCCACAGGAGAGGAGCTTGGTAACTGAAGGCTCTGGCTCCTGTTCTACTTTTAGAGACTATAGGAACCACAAGTAGCCCAGCATTCAGAGAACGCAGTGTTCTAGAGGGGTAATAGGGTACTATGGGCTCTTTAAGATATGAAGGGGCCTGACCATGAAGAGCTTTATAGGTGAGGAGGAGGATTTTAAATTCTATTCTACATTTTACAGGGAGCCAATGCAGAGAAGCTAGTACAGGAGAGATGTGATCTCTTTTTCTAGTTCCTGTCAGTACTCGTGCTGCAGTGTTCTGAATTAATTGGAGTGTTTTAATGGACTTATTGGGGCAACCTGATAATAAAGAGTTGCAGTAATCCAGCCTTGAAGTAACAAATGCATGGAATAGTTTTTCTGCATCTGTCTGTGATAGTATGTGTCTAATTTTTGTAATATTACGTAAATGAAAGAAGGCAGTCCTAGAGGTCTGCTTTATGTGGGAGTTAAATGACAAATCCTGATCAAAGATAACTCCAAGATTCCTGACAGTGGTGCTAGAGGCCAAGGTAATGCCATCTAGAGTAACTATATCTTTAGACAATGAGTCTCTAAGGTTTTTGGGGCCAAGAACAAGAATTTAACATCAGAAAATTGCAGGTCATCCAGGATTTTATGTCCTTAAGACATGTTTGTAATTTAGATAATTGATTAATTTCATCGGGCTTGATTGATAGATATAACTGCGTATCATCTGCATAATAGTGAAAGTTAATGGAGTGAGTCCTAATAATGTTGCCTAAAGGGAGCATATATAAAGTAAATAGTATTGGTCCAAGTACAGAACCTTGTGGAACTGCATGACTAACTGTAGTATTTACTGAAGATTCATCGTTAACATGTACAAACTACGAGCGATCTGATAAATATGACTTAAACCAGCTTAGTGCGGTTCCTTTAATGCCAATTTGATGCTCAAGTCTCTGTAAAAGAATATCATGGTCAATGGTGTCAAATGCAGCACTAAGATCTAATAATACAAGTACAGAGACAAGTCCATTGTCAGAAGCAGTCAGAAGGTCATTATTAACTTTAACCAGAGCTGTCTCTGTGCTGTGATGAACTCTAAATCCTGACTGAAAATCCTCAAATAAACTATTGTTATGTAGAAAGTCACACAACTCTTTGGCGACTACTTTCTCCAGAATCTTAGAGAGGAAGGGGAGGTTATAAATCGGTCTATAGTTGGCTAAAACCCCTGGGTCAAGAGTGGGCTTTTTAAGAAGGGGTTTAATTACAGCTACTTTAAAGGACTGTGGTACATATCCTGATAATAAAGAAAGATTAATCATATCCAGTAAAGAAGTGCCAATTAAAGGAACAACTTCTTTAAGCAGCCTAGTTGGGATCGGGTCTAATAGACAGGTTGATGGCTTCGATGAAGAAATGATTGAAGTTAACTGATGAAGATGGATAGCAGAAAAACAGTCTAAATATATATCTAAGTTTACATTAGCAAAAGTCCCTGAACTTGGAGAGCTACTGATAACTGTTGATGGCAGTTGGTGATTAATTTTCTCTCTAATAGTAATAATTTTATTATAGAAGAAGCTCATGAAGTCATTGCTACTTAAGTTTATGGGGATATGTGGCTCAATAGAGCTGTGACTCTCTGTCAGCCTGGCTACAGTGCTGAAGAGGAACCTAGGGTTATTCTTATTTTCTTCTATTAGTGCTGAGTAATAGGATCCTCTGGCATTATACTAATCTGGAATAACTAAACATTTAACACACTGAGCAGGACAGAGGAGAGGGACAGGAAGAAGCCATAGCTAACTGCTAATGTTACTGAAGCTAGCGTGTATGAAAAACTTTGAAAATAGTGAAAAGTCGCTAAAAGAAGGAGTAACTCCAAGTGCTTAGGTAGAACTAGTCTACGTTTAAATGTTAAGCGGGAAAATAACCGCTGTAACGAGTAAAACTAATTTAGATTTAGCGTTCACTGACAGAGCTACATCACCAGACAGTGTACACAGAGCAGGAAGTAAAGCGGAAATGAGTCAGTACGCTTACCGTAGCACGTGAAAGAAATGGTCATTGACCATGATATTCTTTTACAGAGACTTGAGCATCAAATTTGGCATTAAAGGAACCCGCACTAAGCTGGTTTAAGTCATATTTATCAGATCGTTCGCAGTTTGTACACGTTAACGATGAATCTTCCAAAAGACCTCGATTTTTGAGCCACGGTTCGGTTCATACCGTGGTTCTCCCAGTTTCCCCATTTTGCAGAGAAACAGAGAGAGAGAGATGTTATCTGATATTACATTAAGCGGATATGGCAGAAATCTTACATTACGGAGCGTCAGTGAACGCACCACTGCAGATGTCACTCACTAACATTAGTTTCGGTTTGGACCCACATGCGGTGCACTTGAAAACTGAATCATGGGTGAGTTTATGAAACGTACTGCTGATGGAGAAAGTCAGCAGAGACACACACAGGGAGAGAGAGACAGAAAGAGGCGGAGCAAGAGGGCGTGTTTGCCGTGAGTGACCAGAGGTCCAGGCTAGGTGTGTGTGCTGTGTGTGAATGTGGGGAGAAGAGAACGGGAGCAGATTAAAGTGGTAAATAAACACTAAAATAAGGACGAAAATAACCTAGAATAACCTACTGTCAATACAAATACGATATAGACGTACACCGCTACCACCCCACGGGTCGCCGCCACCGCTGCAGTTACACTGTCTGAACGAGAGCTCAACGGTCCAGGGAGCGAGTGTGTCGTGGTTCTGTCTCTCGGATCGGCGACACGAGACCGTGGACTTTTGTGTCGCGATTTCGGTCTCGGTTTCAGAACCGTTACAGCCCTAACAGTTAGTCATGGAGTTCCACAAGGTTCTGTACTTGGCCCATACTATTTACTTTATATATGCTTCCCTTAGGCAACATTATTAGGAATAACTCCATTAACTTTCAATGCTATGCAGATGATACCCAGTTATAACTATCACTCAAGCCCGATGAAATTAATCGATTATCTAAATTACAAACATGTCGTAAGGACATAAAATCCTGGATGAGCTGCAATTTTCTGATGTTAAACTCAGAAAAAAACAATTTTTTTTACTGTTCCTCCTTGGTTAGTGGGCAGTGTACGAGACAAGCACATAAATGCTGATGATTGGCTGAGGTTGAGTAAAATTTCATGGTAAGCCAATCAGAGGTAGAGTTGGGCAGGTGTTCGAAAGCACGCATAGTCGGACACACAGCGAACAACAACAAACGAGTCAGTCAACATATCTACAATTGTAGACAATTGTCTGAAGTTTTTTTTGTTTTATTTGCACTACAAAGAGTGTATATATTTGTTATTTATTTTTGGTATAGTGCTTAACAAGCATAATTTAATTTTGCCCAGTTGTGGCCTGTTGAGGGGCAATAAATATCAAAGTTCCAAAACATCTATTGTGTTATTTGTATCGATCCACTATATAAACATAATATCTACATACATAGCATTTGATTGGAGGTTAGTCTCACTTTGTCCCACAGCAACATTAAAATAGTTTAGATTTGTGTACATTGTTTCTGTTAATAATGTATTGTATTAAGTGTCCATTTCATTATAATATTCAGATTTATCATAAATAATTGAACATGCACATGTATTTTAAGTTGCCTTAAAGGGTGGAGGTGGGGTCACATTTGAGCATTTAAAAATGAACTTGTAACGTACTAGTAACACAATAGTTACTATCTGAAGTAACTAGTTACATTTATAATTTGTAACTGACTAACTAATTTAGTTACTTTTTGGAAGAAGTAACTAGTAACTGTAACTAATTACTTTTTTAAAAGTAACTTGCCCAACACTGCTAAAGATATAGCTACTCTAGATGGCATTAACTTGGCCTCTAGCACCACTGTCAGGAATCTTGGAGTTATCTTTGATCAGGACGTGTCATTTAACTCCCACATAAAGCAGACCTCTAGGACTGCGTTTCATTAGTCGTTCAACATGCCCTCGTTCACTTGCCCTCGGCACTTGCCCTCGGGGGAATCCCCGCCGCCATCATAAGTGTCATTCCAATTGTCTGGAAAACTGAAGTGAACTTGGTCAGATGGACCCTCGGAGGGCTGAGGGAGCGAGTGAACAACGATGGTCACTCCGAGGTGGATATCACCCACAATGCATTGCAGTTTACGTCATTGCCGCTATAACGCCTACCGCTGCCAATGAGTAGACTCCAAGGTCAAGTGCGTTTCATTTAAATCCCCCGCTCTTCCCCCGCCCATTTTCCCTACGCGCTCCAAGTGGCCTCCGTGCAACGTATGCTGTTACGTCATAACGAGGGCTGAGGGTAAGTGAACGAGGGGAAGTGGAACTACTAATGAAACGCAGCCATGGACTGCCTTCTTTCATTTACATAATATTACAAAAAATAGACACATCCTATCACAGACAGATGCAGAAAAAGTAATCCATGCATTTGTTACTTCAAGGCTGGATTACTGCAACTCCTTATTATCAGGCTGCCCCAATAAGTCCACTTACACTGCGTTCTCTTACATTTAAGAGTAGGCTTAAGACATTCCTCTTTGATAAAGCTTATAGTTAGGGCTGGATCAGGTGAGTTCTGAACCATCCCTTAGTTATGCTGCTATAGGCCTAGACTATCGGGGGATTTCCCATGGTGCACTGAGCTCCTCCCTTCCTCTCTCTTTCTGCACTCATTTATGTTCCATTAATGCAGTACTTCTCAAAAAGTGGGGCTCTGACAGGTGTAAAAAGAAAAACGGAGGCGGCGTCAGAGGCAAGAACAGCAAGTGATGGTAACCGGCATAAACCTAATGAGAGCAGGAAATATGACGAAGCCTACATAGCCCTGGGTTTACCGTGAATACGGTCGGAAATGAGGAAAGACCTGTGTGTGTTTAATGTTTAAAAACTCTGGCAGCAGACAGCATGAAACCAAACTAATTAAGACGGCACTTGGAGACCTTACACCCAGTTATGTCAATAAGCCACTGGACTTTTTTCATCGAAAACTCGATGAGTATCGCCAACAGGCCGGTCATTTAGTGAGCGGCGCATCAGTAAATAAAAACGCACCGTTAGCCTCGTACAAACACCACCACATCGCCCACACAATAGCAGAGGAGCTAATGCTCCGGCAGCATTGGACATGGTCACAATCATAGGTGAGGAAAGTGCTGAGACACTGAATACTGTCCCTCTGTCCAATGACACGATCGGGAGACGTATATTTGAAATTTCAGACAACCTCCAAAAACAACTCACAGAACATCTAACAGACAAATGTTAAATATAAACAATATTGTTGCAAATTTTGCGCAAAAAAAACAACAACAAATGTTAAAAAGTCATATACCTTTTTGAAAAGGAATAAGCTGATGAAGCTGACAAGTGACCAATGTTTACAGTTTAAAAAAGTTTTGAATGTTACTGTGTTTAGTGTATAAAAATGCACATCCCTGTGAATCATTTGCACTTTTTTGAGAATCACACCGACTGAGCAGTCTTGTTTAAATGTTACAAATTGAGATAATAAACTGAACTTGGAAATTGTTTTTAGTTGTTGCAGATTTTATCTCAGCTCATTTTATGAATTCATTTTGATAATCAGGTGATTGTATGCAGAATGCTGGTGCCAGCAACTCATACAGTGGTTTGTACAGATAAATAAATATTATCAGTTTCTCAATAGTATCAAAATTCAGGGGGGGCGTGAAAAAAATTCTGTCCTCTAGGGGGGGCATGACAGAAAATAATTGAGAACCACTGCATTAATGCATGTTACTAACTTCACTTCTTCCCCGGAGTTCTTGTGCTTTCTCGTCTCACAGGTTCTTATTGGTCCTGGTGGAGCCTCCTGCCATGGTCCTGCTAGATTGCCATTGCCAATATCACTGATATTATTATTATTATTATTATTATTATTATTATTATTACTACAGTTACTATTATTACTATTGTCACTGCTCATTGTCCCCCATCGTTGCTGTCATCGTCATCATCTTCTTCATGTTCATCATCATCAGTCACTACTATTAGTGTAGTTGTTGCTGCTGTTGTTGCTGTGCACCTGTCTGTCTGTATCTCTCGCTCTCTGTGTGTCTCTCTCTCTCTCTCTCTCTCTCTCTCTCTCTCTCTCTCTCTCTCACCCCAACTGGTCGAGACAGACGACCACCCACCTAGAGCCGGAGGATCTGTCCTAGGTTTCTGCCTTTTAACAGGCAGTTTTTCCTTGCCCTTGTCTCCAAGGTCTTGCTCATGGTGGTACTGTTGGGTCTCTGTAATTAATGTTAAAGAGTTCGGTCTAGACCTGCTCTATTTGAAAAGTGTCCTGAGATAACTTCTGTTAGGAATTGGTGCTATACAAATAAAATTGAATAAAATGGAATTGAATTGAATTGAATTGAATTGAATTGAATTGAATGGTATTCAGCAGTATTCAGTAGTACTCAGCAGTACTCACCCGGCCCCTGTACAACCGGTCCAGTCCACAGTCGATCCACTTCTCCACGTCAAGCCTCCTCTGCAGCTCCGTCCGGTTGTATTTGACGGTGATCCGGGCCTGCCGCCGCTGTAGACCCTGACCCGGAGCCACCTTACTGACCCGCCGCCCCACCCGGTTAGCCGCCATCAGGACCCACCAGACCCGGACCACGACAGTCTGCCTCAGGGAGGACCCCCAAAGAATCCCTCAAACCGGATCAAATACTGAGAAGTCTGATTTTAATATTTCACAGTTAATAATAATAATAATAATAATAATAATAATAATAGAGTAATAATACATCAGGGTCCTGTCGAGTGGACCTGTGTCGGTGCCTCGCGTGCAGACTGAGTGAACCCGGGCAGGGCGGGTACCACGCTGCTGGTGCTGCATTCAGGTGCTGTCTGTATTTCTGAGAGCTGCAGACAGTCAGAGACAGTGATTCAACTGTTTTTATATTTGACATCAAGTATCAAAATATTACCGATATATCAGTTATCTATCAGTTATCTATCGGTGGGAACTAATCACTGATCAAACATCCTGATGATGCTTTTCACATTCTGTATGAATAAATAATAAAATATAATAATAACAGACACAAGCAGTGCTTTCAGACTATATTATTGTTATTGTTATTATTGTTATTATTATTATTATTATTATTATAATTATTATGTGATTATGACATTTACGAGGGGATGTTGAATGCAGCATTAGAGGTTCCCGCTGGGTCCTAGTGCTGCCCGAGTTCATGGCAGCTGGCTGAGAATAAAGGGGCAGAAGCGACACCTGGTGGTGAACATACGAACTGCATCCAGCACATTTAAATACACTGTAACTGAATGTTATTATTTATTATAATAATTATAATGTCTTATTATTAGGTATATATCTATAAATATATATATTGATATTTACAGATGTTATTGTTTGTTTGTTTATAACTGTACATATTAGTTTATTTATGCTCAGTCTGTGTAACGTGCACATAGCTGATGAATAACAATGATTCTGATTACGTTCTGTGTTACGTTACGTTCTACGTCACGCGGCAGTGACGCAGCGGGGGGCGTGTCCGCAGTGACCTCACCTGTCTCTCAGGTAAATTTATCTGCGACAACAAAAAGCCTCAAACACGGAAGTGAGTCATTGTCCGCACGGATTCGAACGTCTCTCACAGTCCTGAAGCCCAGAAAGCGGTTCTACCTTAAACCCGGACCCACATTGAAAAGATGATCCAGCAGGGACTCAGGTCGTTTCTACTGGCACTCTGTGTCCTGGTCTGTACCGGTATGGCCCTGGACTGTGACTGGGACCAGTCGATTGATCCCAATCAGGGTTTGGCCCCGGCCTCCATGGACTCCGCAGGGATCCACCTGGACCAGATGAAGGAAGTCTCGGACCCGGAGAGCTGCCGAACTGCGTGCTGCAACGACACGGCCTGTGACCTGGCTTTGGTGGGGTTCCCCATGGACGGGGGCCCGCAGTGCCTGCTGGTCCGGTGTTTGGTCCGGGGCCGGGACGTGTGCGTCCTCCAGCACAGCACCCAGTTCAACGTCTACCGCAAGAGCCGGACCACGGAGACCCGTAGAGAGGGCGGGGAGAGTCCTCACCTCGTCCCACTGCTGGCATCCACCGAGACCAACGAGACCAACAACAGTAAGACAAGAAAAGCCGATTATTGATGATCGATTGATTTAAAGTCTAAAATACCTCTACCGGATATTAAAGTACTCAGAGCAAGTATTAGATATCAATTCTGAGAAGATTTGATTATTGATTACTTGATCACTGTGTCAAATATCTGTCAGTAAAACCCCAAACAGAGTTTCATTGTTAGAAACTGAAGGAATATTTAATCAATAATCGATAATAGACATTTTCCACAGCAGTAAACAAAGGAAGAAAAGGCTATAAATATAAAATAGTATAAACATTTTAAATATTATTTAAAAAGATTTAAACATTATTTTAAAAATTATTCAAATATTATTTGAAAATCATTTAAATATTATTTGAAAATCATTTAAATATTATTACACTACAGCAAATGCTTTCTGAGCTTTGTACATGTACACACTTTAGCAGAGGGGTATTGCACAAAACCAGGATAAGGGATTAAGCCGGGATATGTTGGTTATCCTGGATGAATTTAGCCTCAAGTCGGTTGCATGAAAGCAGGTTAAACTTATCCCGGCCAAGTTACTATGGTGATTTATTCTCTGCAGTTAGCCTGCTCCAGACCAGGCTAACAGCCAGGCTAACATTAATCCTAGTGATTCACCTGTATTTCCACCATCAATCCATTAAAATATTACATATTGTCATTTCATTTAAATCTGTTGGCTGTTTGTAATTGCAACAGTCTTTTTATATTGATTCAAGTGGTAGTTTTATTACTCAGGACAAGTGTTATATTGCTATGCTAATGAAGACTGCTTGTCAAAATGCCGTCAGAGGTTTCATAAATATGTGTTTTATTGCAGTAATTGAGATTACAAAACACAGCTGATGAAGTTGCAAAGGTGTTTTCAATGAAATCTGTGACATGGGCAATATATATATATATATATATATATATATATATATATATATATATATATATATATATATAATATATATTGTATATATATATATGTATATGTATACACACATATAGTACATAGAGTTTTTTATTATTTCCCTACTCTTACTGTTTATTTATACTGTTTTCTCTCTATCCACTTTGCTGCTGTTACATTGGAATTTCCCCATTGTGGGACAAATAAAGGAATATCTATCTATCTATCTATCTATCTATCTATCTATCTATCTATCTATCTATCTCCCATTCACCTGTTCCCTCTTCATAATGGCTTGCCCTTTCTTGGAGGATGTGCTGGATGAGGAAGCCCTAATCCTCAGACGAGCATTTAGTCATGAAAGAGTCTTCTGGGACAGGTCAGACCCATTGGCCGTTGGAGAGGACTATCTCATTGAGAGATACAGATTCTCAGGTGATGGACTAAGATATTTATGTAGGCTGCTGGGTCCAAAAATACAGCACCAGACGGCAGGAAGCCATGCTCGCACTGTACCACAGATGGTCTGTGTTACATTGAGATGTTTAGCAAGTGGGAGCTTCCTTTATTCTGTTGGGGATGCAGAGAACCTCAATAAAGGAACCATTTGCAGCACATATCCTGGCTTGGTGGGCCGCCCCCTGTGCCAGTTCTATGGGCTTTTTTTTAACTGCTACAATCATACAGACATTCAACATGTCAGCAGACACCTAATCTATTCACCTCATTTGTTCACTGTTATCTACTTTATAGTCACTGACCAGCCTGCAGAATGTTCTTGTATTTAACTTTTTTAACATTTTTAATGTAACTTGCTGCCAGGTCCTTTTATGGCCAGACAAGTTTGTTCTTTATGAAGGATAGAAAGATAAAATAGATAATTGTTTGCACTTAATCATACTCTACATTTAAGTAACATGCACCTCTACTTGCCACATTTAAAGCAAAGTGTACAACAGTTGATTAGTGGACTTAAAGTAACTCCTTTAGTCCTTTAATTGGAGCCTAATGATGACAGTTCCAGTGGAGCACTGTTTATTCATTGTACAGTTTTGGACTACTTAAGCATTAAGCCGGTCCGCTATTGTCTGCCAGGCTTTCTCTCTTTCTTTAATTATGGCATTGCTATTGCCTTTGTTTCTTCTATCTTCCACCTCTTCATAGAACTCCATCAGGAGCTGTTGTTCAGCGGCCGTGAAATATGAAGCGCGACTCTTATCCATGTTCCCATCGGTGATTCTGTGAGCGATCGCGAGGTCTATTTCAGTATGCCGTGAACACGCACTTATCCCGACTATCTACACCTGGCTTAACATAGCCGCACCTTTTAATCCTGGCTTGGCAAACGTGCAACCGATTAAGCCAGGATGCAGCGAGTAGGCTAGGTCAAGCCGTGCTTGCTCAATTATCCTGGATTTCTTTATCCTACTTTTGTGTAATACCCCTCAGGTGAGCTAGCAGGTGAGCTAGCAGGTGAGCTAACAGGTGAGCTAAGGAAGAGGAGGAGTCTGTTACGGACTCAGATGTTCTGGTTCTGCTGTATAATGTGAATCTTTGAGTGCCTTGGAAAAATCTAAAGATAAAATATTGATCTGTAGATAAAATGTAAAGTGATTCTTTAGCCTTTAATTGGACCAATCAGTAACCAATCAATTGATCAATAAATCAGCACGATGATAAACAAACCAAATATAAACAAAGTCAATAATTGGAATAAACAATAGTTACCTGCATTGGAAACAAAAACAACAATGGAAACAAACAGAAATCACAAACACAACAAAAAAACAATATCGGCAATAACTGTTTACAGATTGCAAGGAGCTCAACAACAACAACAACAACAACAACAACAACACTACTAACCAGGGAGGCTTTAAATGTGTCTGTCTGGGTTTCTTCCTGCTTTCTGTGAGGAATGCTGCTCAACTCGTCCGTCTGTCTCACCTGTTCAAGTGAATCAGTTGGAACATTCTTCAGTTTCCTCAGAAACTGTGTTCCTGTACCGATCCACATCAGAGACCTCTAACCTTGCAGCAGGTCTGATCCAGCTTATGAATTGGCGCTATACAAATAAATGAATTGAATTGGATCTGTGGCCTGATCGGTCTGCGGAGTTCTGAACATCCAGTTGGGCTTCATAGCCAGCGGAGGTCACATAAAGCGAGTTGAGCTGCTCTCATTGGCTGCTCTTGGTTTGGAAACAATGGCGGCTCTCCTGCTCTCACAGGATCTGGTATTCCAGGTAAACAGTAAAATGTGTTTGTGAACAGGGTAGCCCCGTCCTAAAGCTCATATATATTGTATACTATTATGATCTGACATAATTTCTCACCTTTACAACCTGTTAAGGTAGACAATGAGTCAGCAGTTAGTTCAGTGTGATCTACCTGTGCAGGTAACTGTTTAACCCAGGTGTCTGCAGAGTGAATTAACCTGTGTTTGCTGTTGGCTTTGTTCTGAGCTTTCAGGTGAGACCCGGTCCGACCAGTCAGTCTGGTTTCTGTTTTAAAGAGGAACTTTACACCTGAGCTGTTTGATCTGCACTCAATCCGACCTCTCTGTATGCTGGCGCTTTATTTTGAAAGGTCTTTAATAGAATGATATATGAAGGAGACTGACTCACTCAGATCACTTGACTTGCTCATGGTGGTACTGTTGGGTCTCTGTAAATAATGTTATAAAGAGTTCGGTCTAGACCTGCTCTATTTGAAAAGGTTCCTGAGATAACTTCTGTTACGAATTAACGAATTGGCGCTATACAAATAAAATTGAATTGAATTGAATTGAATTGAAAATCAATAACCGCGTCCTCTGTTCCTTCAGTTCACTGTCGTCTGCCGATGAAGGTGGGTTCGTGTCGAGCTGCTTTCCCCAAGTTCTACTACGATGTGACCAATCAGAGCTGCCGGAGGTTCATCTACGGCGGCTGCGAGTCCAACGGGAACAACTTCGACTCTCAGGACGAGTGTGAGACCACCTGCAGCGGGGTGACAGGTAACACACACACACACACACACACACATTGTTCGCAGTGTGAAGAGTCATGTGAGTATTACATCACTGTGGACTGACATTCATCATGTGACTACCACTTCCTGTTCACTCTGGAATCTGAACCACATTTAAAAATGAACCAATCAGATCTGATCTTCCAACAGGTTGAACCTTTTTAATGAGGATGTGTTCAGTGCTGTTTGCATTAAGCTAGCCAGCGTCGCTGTACGGGGGCTTTTACAAATACTGAGGTCCAAAAATTGAACTTGCAGATGTAGAGTCTGAGTCAGAGTAGTTATTTCACTACTGAGGTCCAGACAGTCTCTGCAGTTCTGGTTCTGGAGCAGACGACCAATTAAACAAATCTGTGACGATATTTTTTTTAAGCTCAACTTCAAAACTTCGACTCTGGTGGGACTCAAACCCACAACCTTTGAATCTCTACTCACAGTTTGACTAGAAGTCCAATGCGCTATCCATTGCACCACAGAGCCACCTGTTAGTGCAGAGCTACACACACTGAAATACACACACACACACACACTGAAATACACACACACATACACACACTGAAATACACACACACACACACACACACACACACACACACTCTCACTCACTCACTCTGAAGAGAGGAGGCTGCTGATCGTCATGACTCTTTTTCACTGTGATGTTTTTTTAGTCCTGGTTGTCGTCTGTCAGACTGCAGCATCCCATAATAACGTGTGTGTGTGTGTGTGTGTGTGTGTGTGTGTGTGTGTGTGTGTGTGTGTGTGTGTGTGTGGTTAGACTGGTTCTGTGAACTCTGATCAGACAAACAAACAAACCTTTTCAGAACTCGGATTTTAATCTCAGTGTTTTAACCTTTAATCACTGATCACTATTGATTGATTAGTAATGGAGAATGTTGAATTGATTGATAACTGAAGTGTAATGAGATGAATCCATTCAGAGGAATGTGAACCAACGTCACAGGTGCATTGTGGGATCTTCACGTCTGTTTGACAATCCCACAATGCACCTGTCACAATAACCTGATGCTGAGAAACTGAACTGAACAGCTGATTTCCAGTGAATGAGTGAGTAATGAATGAGTGATGTAATATTGTCTCGTGAAAGGAAAAATCTGAGGATTTTTAATCAGGTATTGATTATTTACGTGCAGACAGTTATTATCTATATATGTATTCTAATTAATTCTAATGATTTAATAACCATCCCCATTAGACTGTTGGTTATTAATGACCCTTACAGCTCCTGTCTGTAGGGTTTAGTGCCATCTAGTGGTGTAACTGCAGATTACAACTTCCTTGATTCTACACTGATAAAGAGCTTTAAGAATTCTACATATGATACAAACAACAACCATAAGCTTTTGTGTTTGTGTTCAGGTTCAGTTCTTCCTGATGAGTCGACTCCTGCTCCTCCTCCTGCTGCTCCTGCTGCTCAACTTCCTGTCAAAGCTGCTCGAATGGCCCCCGCCATCAATACACGTAACTACCCTCGATACAGCGAATATACACTGTTACTGTAGTACTAATACACTGTTACTGTAGTACTAATACACTGTTACTGTAGTACTAATACACTGTGTTACTGTAGTACTAATACACTGTTACTGTAGTACTAATACACTGTTACTGTAGTACTAATACACTGTGTTACTGTAGTACTAATACACTGCCTGTCTACAATACGTTACTGTAGTACTAATACACTGTTACTGTAGTACTAATACACTGTTACTGTAGTACTAATACACTGTGTTACTGTAGTACTAATACACTGTTACTGTAGTACTAATACACTGTTACTGTAGTACTAATACACTGTTACTGTAGTACTAATACACTGTTACTGTAGTACTAATACACTGTGTTACTGTAGTACTAATACACTGTGTTACTGTAATACTAATACACTGTTACTGTAGTACTAATACAGTTACTGTAGTACTAATACACTGTTACTGTAGTACTAATACACTGTTACTGTAGTACTAATACTGTTACTGTAGTACTAATACAGTTACTGTAGTACTAATACCCTGTGTTACTGTAGTACTAATACAGTTACTGTAGTACTAATACACTGTTACTGTCTCTTTGTCTGTCTGTCCAGAGGTTTCTGAGGATGCTGACCGTCCAGTTGTGTCTGAACCTGCTGCTACAGAGTCTGTACGCGCTCAGGAGACAGGTAACGCCTACACTTGAACTATAAGCTTTATCAAAGAGGAACATCTTAAGGTTACTCTTGAATGTGGTGAGGGTGTCTGCCTCCCGAACCACAACTGGAAGCTGGTTCCACAGGAGAGGAGCTTGGTAACTGAAGGCTCTGGCTCCTGTTCTACTTTTAGAGACTATAGGAACCACAAGTAGCCCAACATTCAGAGAACGTAGTGTTCTAGAGGGGTAATAGGGTACTATGGGCTCTTTAAGATATGAAGGGGCCTGACCATGAAGAGCTTTATTGGTGAGGAGGAGGATTTTAAATTCTATTCTACATTTTTACCAATGCAGAGAAGCTAGTACAGGAGAGATGTGATCTCTTTTTCTAGTCCCTGTCAGTACTCGTGCTGCAGCGTTCTGAATTAATTGGAGCGTTTTAATGGACTTATTGGGGCAACCTGATAATAAAGAGTTGCAGTAATCCAGCCTTGAAGTAACAAATGCATGGATTAGTTTTTCCGCATCTGTCTGTGATAGGATGTGTCTAATTTCTCTAATATTACGTAAATGAAAGAAGGCAGTCCTAGAGGTCTGCTTTATGTGGGAGTTAAATGACAAATCCTGATCAAAGATAACTCCAAGATTCCTGACAGTGGTGCTAGAGGCCAAGGTAATGCCATCTAGAGTAACTATATCTTTAGACAGTGAGTCTCTAAGGTTTTTGGGGCCAAGAACAAGAATTTCGGTTTTTTCTGAGTTTAACATCAGAAAATTGCAGGTCATCCAGGATTTTATGTCCTTAAGACATGTTTGTAATTTAGATAATTGATTAATTTCATCGGGCTTGATTGATAGATATAACTGTGTATCATCTGCATAACAGTGAAAGTTAATGGAGTGATTCCTAATAATGTTGCCTCAAGGGAGCATATATAAAGTAAATAGTATTGGTCCAAGTACAGAACCTTGTGGAACTCCATGACTAACTGTAGTATTTATTGAAGATTCATCGTTAACATGTACAAACTGCGAGCGATCTGATAAATATGACGTAAACCAGCTTAGTGCGGTTCCTTTAATGCCAATTTGATGCTCAAGTCTCTGTAAAAGAATATTATGGTCAATGGTGTCAAATGCAGCACTAAGATCTAATAATACAAGTACAGAGACAAGTCCATTGTCAGAAGCAATCAGAAGGTCATTATTAACTTTAACCAGAGCTGTCTCTGTGCTGTGATGAACTCTGACTGAAAATCCTCAAATAAACTATTGTTATGTAGAAAGTCACAAAACTGTTTGGCGACTACTTTCTCCAGAATCTTAGAGAGGAAGGGGAGGTTAGAAATGCGTCTATAGTTGGCTAAAACCCCTGGGTCAAGAGTGTTACAAGTTACAACTACAACATTGATGATGAAAATGTGTAAGGTAACTAAATTACTTCTCTCTCTACAGAAATGTCAGCTGAAGACTTTGCTGGTATGTATTAACTCATTAATGAATCAATAATTGATATTTCTGCTGTCAGTTCATTACAGCAGCACTTTGTCAAACTTTAAACTGTAAAGTTATTATACTATAAGTATTGAACCCCAATAAAAACAGATTCACTTTATTGTATTGATTTGTATAAACAAACAGTATATTTTATATCAGGAGCCAATAGAACAAGATCATTGTCTGTCAGCAACCGACACGAATGTGACATCAATAAAATGTAATATGGTTGTGGTCCAATCAGAGCTCTGTGGGGCAGAGCCTGTGGTGGGTCCCTGCAGAGCCGCCCACCGGCGCTGGTTCTACAACCGTGAGACAGATAGCTGTGAATCATTCATGTATGGAGGCTGCAGAGGAAACAAGAACAACTACCCTGACAAGGACAGCTGTGTGGCTGCATGTACAGGTGAGCAATACACCTGTCTGTGCCTGTACAGGTGAGCAATACACCTGTCTGTGCCTGTACAGGTGAGCAATACACCTGTCTGTGCCTGTACAGGTGAGCAATGTACACCTGTGACTCACCTGTCTGTACCTGTCCACCTGTCTCTTCCTGCAGTCACTGTTCTCCCGTCTTCAAAGAAAGCGTCCTCTGCTAATGACGAGTTTCAAGCATACAAAGGTAACACATATAATGGAAACCAGTAAACAAGCAGTTTGTGGAGCGAAATGAAATCAGTAACTGGATGCTGTCTTTCTGTAGACCAGTGTATGGTGACCCCTGACCCCGGACCCTGCCGCGCTGCCTTCCCCGTGTTCTACTACGACCCAGACACCAAAACCTGTCAGTCATTCATGTATGGCGGGTGTCGCGGCAACCAGAACCGCTACAACAGTGTGGATGAGTGTATGAGCCGCTGCAGTGATGGTTAGTCTCCACGTGGGAACTCTGGGAACTCTGGGAACACGTTTTTGTTTGTACGTTAAAAAGTACAATTATTATAAAAGATGTACACTCAGTAGGTATAAACACATGTTGTACCTTGTTCTCCCTCCAGGTGTGTTCGACAGCCACGGCAGATCTCGCAACCGTTGGACTGCAGGTACAGTGTGACATCAGTGTGACATCAATACAGTGTGACATCACTGTGACATCGTTGTGACATCAGTACAGTGTGACATCAGTGTTACATCAGTGCAGTGTGACATCAGTGTGTGACTGATGACTCTAACATGATCTTCATCCTGTCTCTATTCCAGCTGTCTTCCTCTTCGTCACCGTGGCAGCGATCTCTGCTCTTCTTCTGGCGACGCTCATCATCATCACACTGAGACGTCATGGCGGTCTGTCCCGCCGGGCTTCGTCTGTCAGGTAACGCTCACCTGTCGCTGCATACCTGATGATAAACTCCAGTTATTGTTAATGATCCACGGACTCTGATTTGATCAATTAATGTTCAATATTTATTATTGTTATTGACATTATTATTGTTGATTTTGATGAATGGATGAATATTGATGAAGGGATGAATGGAATGAATATGGATGAAGGGATAAATGGGTGAATGAAGGGATGAATATGGATGAATATTGATGAAGGGATGAATGGAATGAATATTGATGAAGGGATAAATGGATGAATATGGGTGAATGAAGGGATGAATGGATGAATATGGATGAAGGGATGAATATTGATGATGTGTTTGTGTCTGCAGTGATAAGGAGGAGCTGCTTCCAGGTCCAGATGAGCAGTCCTCAGTGGAGTCTCTGACAGTCCCAGAGAGTCCCACACCGAAACAGGCCTGAGGGGTTAGTTTGTTTTCTCCACCTCAGAACTGAGTGTAACAGATGTAATTCTTGTGAATCAGATGTTGGTTGATTGATGATCTTTGATCTCAGGAATAAAATCTGGATCAGCTCTGTGGTGGATTTAGAAGAAGTAGTCTTCAGTGGGGGGTCGGAGGGAAATCACACTTTTCTTTTTCTGTCAGCAGGTTGATTTTGTCTCAGGAACCTACCTGATCATCTGTATCGATTCAGCCCTTATTGATAATTGATTATTGTCATTTCTAATTCACAATAAAGGATCCATCTTCTCTTCCTCCTTGAGGCTCATACGATCACATCGATACTCTCGTGTCTGTATGCTCAACAGCTGCTAGGTTAGCATAAAGACTGTAAACGGCTAGCTTAGCTTAGCATAAAGACATCTGGCAGTCAGAGAAGAAGAGAAGAGGATCTGTGCTAAAATCAGAGTGTGAGCTGATGTGATGGTCTGATATTGAACCTGCTGTGATGTTGATTATTAATATTATAATTTGAATAATACATTCAGACTCAGATTGTAATCAGATGTGTTGGATGTTTTTTTAATTTCTGTAGTTTTAGGTTTTATTTTTTAAATCAAATACAATGATCAATTAAATTACTTTAAACTGTCATTTGAAGTCATTTATGAAGTGAATAATTATCGCTAATCATTTTTAGTTTCTGTAATGTTTTCTGTTAATTGTAAACTGATCTGTGTGTTGTGAAGATGTCAGTTTAAGAAGGAGGTTTGACACCACTTTTTATGAATAAAACCATTAAATGTGTGTTTTTAAGAAGCTGTAACACAGAAATAAAGTCTTGAGTTTGTCCACCAGGAGTCTGTAGTTTTATTTATTAGCAAGGAAATATTCAGCCAGTCACACAGAACGAGGTAGAAACCGTGTCCATTTTCTTTTAGTAAAGTTTAAATAGCTTGTAAAGGACCAAATTAAAAACAAATCAATACTGCATTTCCCATAATGCAACAGGACCCAGAGTATTGACTTGTCAGCTCCCCCTGCAGTCTAACCCTAACCCTGGCTCAGTCATTAAATTGCACCAACTGCAGATTGGTTAATTTAATTAGATTGGATTCAAATTTATTGTCATTTCACAAAGTCAAAGTACTAAGACAGGGACATATAAAATAACATTATAGATATAGATATATATATATACACTATCAGGATCAAGTCATTTAATCCTGTGAAAATATTTTCCATAATTGAATTAAGTAAATTCATAGAAAAACTTTTGAGAGAAACTGAAATAAAAAAACATCAAACAAAAGCCAACAGAAGTCAGAATCACACAGTCTGAAGTTATTGGTTCTTTCATTTCCTTCATCTGAATTATCTTTAATCCTTTCCAACAATCATTTAACAGATTCCTTCAATACTAAACACTACTACTAATAATAATAATAATGAAGTATTCCTTTCTGTCTGTCTGTCTGTCTGTCTGTCTGTCTGTCTATCTATTTATCTGTCTGTCTGTCTATTTATTTATCTATCTATCTGTCTGTGTATTTATCTGTCTGTCTGTCTGTCTGTCTATCTATCGGTCTATCTAGAAGAAGAAGAAGATATACTTTATTGATCCCTTAGGGTAAATTGTTCTTTTCACTCTTTTTACACAGACACACACACACACACACACACACACACACACACACACACACACACACACACACACACACACACACAGACACACACACACACACACACACACACACACAGATAGACACACACACACACAGACACACACACACAGATAGACACACACACACAGATAGACACACACACACACAGACACACACACACACAGATAGACACACACACAGATAGACACACACACACACAGACACACACACACACAGATAGACACACACACACACAGACACACACACACACACGAAGACACACACACACACACACACACACACACACACACACACACACAGACACACACACACACACACACACACACACACACACACACACACAGATGGAGTGACGGGCTGCAACGTTAGCAGGTTTGGGGTTCGGTACCTTGCTCAAGGGCACCTCGGCAGTGCACAGGAGATGAAACTGGCACCTCTCCAGCTACCAGTCCACACTCCATATTGGGGTCTGTGGGACTTGAACCGGCGACCCTCCGGCCTGTCTGTCTGTCTGTCTGTCTGTCTGCGTCAGTGTGGCGACTATTTAAACCTACGTCATCTTCGTGCGACCGTTCCGGAAGTCTGTGGTCGGAGCCAAGATGGCGGACGGTTGGAGCGAAGCAGCAGCAGTTGCTGTCGGTTAGGGACCAGAAACCGGATCGTTGAACACGGAACGCTTTGAAACAACAAGCCGAGGATACCGGAGAGTCGGTACCGGAGCAGAGCTTCAGACCGGGTCGCAGGTAGATGCTGTAAGTTTCCGGTTGTATCCGTTTTACCGCGCTGCGAACGTGCGCTGCTAGCCGCTAGCTTAGCATGCTAACATGTCGAGTCACGGGTGTTTGTGTGCCGGGACCTGCAGTCTGAACCGGGACCTGCAGTCTGAACCGGGACCTGCAGTCTGAACCGGTCCGTTAACACCGGCAGGTTGTTGATCTTCTAACCGGTTTAATTATTGATGGCCGCGTCTGTTAGCATGTTAGCATGTTAGCCTGGTGTCTTCCTGTTTGTGTTAGCTTTAGCAGCATATGCTAACAGACAGAAGCAAACAGTTGATTAACATTTACTAATATATGATCGATAAACATCACCAGCTGTACAGGTGAGCTCACCTGAGTGACGTCACTCTTTACCAACACAGTGTGATAAATTATCACACAGTAATCAATAACTGCACACAGTAATCAATTAATCAATTACTTCACACAGTAATCAATAACTTCACACAGTAATCAATTAATCAATAACTTCACACAGTAATCAATTAATCAATAACTTCACACAGTAATCAATTAATCAATAACTTCACACGTAATCAATAACTTCACACGTAATCAATAACTGCACACAGTAATCAATTAATCAATAACTTCACACAGTAATCAATAACTTCACACAGTAATCAATAACTTCACACAGTAATCAATTAATCAATAACTTCACACAGTAATCAATAACTTCACACAGTAATCAATAACTTCACACAGTAATCAATAAATCAATAACTTCACACGTAGTCAATAACTTCACACAGTAATCAATTAATCAATAACTTCACACGTAATCAATAACTTCACACGTAATCAATAACTGCACACAGTAATCAATCAATAACTGCACACAGTAATCAATCAATAACTGCACACAGTAATCAATCAATAACTGCACACAGTAATCAATCAATAACTGCACACAGTAATCAATCAATAACTGCACACAGTAATCAATTAATCAGTAACTTCACACGTAATCAATAGCTTCACAGGTAATCAATAACTGCACACAGTAATCAATCAATAACTGCACACAGTAAATAATCAATAACTGCACACAGTAATCAATTAATCAAAAACTGCACACAGTAATCAATTAATCAAAAACTGCACGCAGTAATCAATAACTGCACACAATAATCAATAACTGCACACATAATCAATAACTGCACACTTAATCAATAACTGCACACTTCATCAATAACTGCACACTTCATCAATAACTGCACACGTCATCAATAACTGCACACGTCATCAATAACTGCACACGTCATCAATTAATCAATAACTGCGCACAGTAATCAATAACTGCGCACAGTAATCAATAACTGCACACAGTAATCAATAACTGCACACAGTAATGAATTAATCAATAACTGCACACAGTAATCAATAACTTCACTGGTTCTTTTTCTGAGTTTAACATCAGAAAATTGCAGCTCATCCAGGATTTTATGTCCTTAAGACATGTTTGTAATTTAGATAATTGATTAATTTCATTGGGTTTGATTGATAGATATAACTGCGTATCATCTGCATAACAGTGAAAGTTAATGGAGTGATTCCTAATAATGTTGCCTAAAGGGAGCATATATAAAGTAAATAGTATTGGTCCAAGTACAGAACCTTGTGGAACTCCATGACTAACTGTAGTATTTATTGAAGATTCATATATAAAGCATATATAAAGTAAATAGTATCGGTCCAAGTACAAGTTGGTTGTGACATAGCAACAGTAACCACGGGAGGCCAGCAGCAGTTGATGCTGCGTTCCAGACCACTCAGGAAAAAACGGGTTGTGATTTGTGGAAAATGAATTGAACAGCGTCAAACTCGGAAATTACACGTATATACATCTTCTTCCAAAATAAGCATAAATTGCTGCTGCATAGGTTTTCAGTGTTCAGCGGATAGTGACAATATGCAACACTTCGCTTTTCTCCTCCTCCTCCTTAACCTGTAGCGTGTACACTATGACCTCTCGGTTAGATCCCAGTGGTCTTGAACGCAGCATCCAGGCCGGCGTTTGTTTCACTGAAATCCAAAGATGGAGGGGAAATTCATGAAGCCTGGAGAAGACGTCCTTACTGAAAAAGGACTTAAAAATAAATGGCGCTGGGCGTGGATAGAAGAAAGGGGCGGAGACAGCGGTGCTTGTTTCTGTGTGTGTGCGAAGAAGCTAATATATGCTACTAGCGCCCAAAAAGTTCTTCGACATCACGGAGGTAGGTCATCTTGTACCCTGCCAAGCACAATGCCAAAATTTTCCAAATCACCTAGTGTATGCGTCGGATCCACTACCCCCCCCCATCAAAAAAAAGTTCAGGCTCAGGATTTTTTTAAACTTTAAGCCCTGAGTACGCTTACCGTAACCAAGCACCTCCCAACAACAACAACAAAAATTTTTTTTAACACAATTTATTTTGCAAGCGCATCATCTTTCTGTGTTCTCCTGTGAGCGAACTCACACACTCATGGTAGGATCATATCGGGTTCTAAACCAATAAGAGACAGAGCTCGGGCGGGTCTTTGCCTCTGATTGGCTGTGGTCCTGTTCACCGCGCTAAGTTGCATGTGTTTAAAAATTGCCGAGCCCCGGTCCTTCTGCGACAGCATCAGACTCGGAACCAGAGGAGGAGACAACCGAGTCTGGGATAGAGCCCGGCTCCGAGACCCAAATTGAAAAGGCCAAAATATATTCCTTCAGACAGGACTGGCTTGAAACAAGTTCCCTGGCTGAGAGACAACAAAGGACGTAACGCAATGCACTGCGTGTACTGTCAGGAGTGTGGTAGAAAAATTATTAGTCGCACTTATTATTATTATTATTATTATTATTATTATTATTATTAAAGTTTCGCCCCATTAGAGAACCTGTCTCTGATGTGCGTTTGTTTTGTGTGTCTGCAGGTGGTGATGGCGGAGCGGCGGGTGGAGTGTACGTGGAAGAGACACATCTCCGAGCAGCTGAAGCTCAGAGACCGCGTGCAGAGACAGGCCTTCGAGGAGATCGTCCTCCAGTGTGAGTTACTGGTATTGATCGCTGATTGGAAACCAGTCACAGTACTGGGACATGTGGAGGTCACACTTTACTAGCAGCAGTGCTAATGCTAACACAGGCAGCTCTCAAGCACCTGTTCTAAAGTTTAGAGATGTTAAGTAAGTGTGTGTGTTTCAGACAACCGGCTGCTGGAGAAGTCCGACCTGCAGGCTGTTCTGTCAGAGAGATACCAGACTGACAAATACGATGTCCAGAGGGGACATGAGACCAGGTGAGTCCACATCAACAGCAACATTAATCCTATAAACCAGAGCTCAGAGTGACACTGTGTGTGTGTGTGTGTGTGTGTGTGTGTGTGTGTGTTTCAGTGTGGGTGCGGACTCGAGTCGCAGCGACGCTCTGCAACAGGAAATGGCTCAGATGAGAATCAAACACCAGGAGGAGCTGACGGAGCTGCACAAGAAACGAGGAGAGGTCAGTTGTGGTGTGTGTGTGTGTGTGTGTGTGTGTGTGTGTGTGTGGTCGGTCGTTGGATGGTCAGTTAGGGTTAGGAGTTTCCTGTTACTGCTGACTCTGGATCAGTTTCCTATAGTTTGTATATTATCTGTCCTTTACCGGCATACTTACACTTCAATTCAATTTTATTTGTATAGCGCCAATTCATAACAGAGGTTATCTCAGGACACTTTTCAAATAGAGCAGGTCTAGACCGAACTCCTTATTTTGGTCGTAATATCAACCGTCCAACTCAGGGTACCTCACAGTACACCGAGCTAAACGAGGACGAACATAGGACTCACAAAACAAAGATGGCTGTGCCCATATTGAGCTGTATGTTCTTTGTATTTGTGCTACGTTGGTCGTTTTAATGTCGATTTTAAATGCTCCTACACACTGTTTACATTGCTGCTTTAGTCCGGTCACCAGTTTATGCATTGCACGGTGTTGCTGTGCGTGCAATACAATGTAAAGTTTAGTTTTCGAGCTGGTTTGCTAAATATGCTAATGTAGCTAACAATAACACTAGCCTGCCCCTGGAGGCTCCTGGAGGCTCCTGGAGGCCCCTGGTGGCCCCTGGAGGCCCCTGGAGGCCCCTGGAGGCCCCTGGAGGCCGGCCCCTGGTGGCCCCTGGAGGCTCCTGGAGGCCCCTGGTGGCCCGTGGTGGCCCCTGGAGGCCCCTGGAGGCCCCTGGAGGCTCCTGGTGGCCCGTGGTGGCCCGTGGTGGCCCCTGGAGGCTCCTGGAGGCCCCTGGTGGGCCCTGGAGGCTCGAGAAAAACGCCATAGCACTTGTTGACATTGAAATAGGTTCAAATGGGAAAATATTATTGAAATGTAACACTTGCAGTAACGGAATTACTTGAAATGTTAGTGTTTGTGTAGAAAAACATTATTATTTCACATTGAGCTTGTTTAGAAGACACAAGCAATAACACAGCTGCTGCACTGGTGGCGTCCATGTTCTTTCTGACTCGTCGTGTAGCAGATGCCCAAAGACAAACTGGAACGCTATAAGTGGTACAAGCCAGGCAATGACGTCACGTTCGTGCATCAGAGCAAATGGATAGCACCATTAGTAACTTGCATTAATGGGGGGGAGAGAGACAGGGGCAGAGAGAGACAGACAGACACAGACAGACAGACAGACGAAATCCCCTGATAGTCTGGGCCTACACTGTGTGCGCAATTATTGGGCAAGTTGTATTTTTGAGGATTAATTTTATTATTGAACAACTACAGTGCTCTCGGTCAATCCAAAATGTTAATGAACCTGAATGTTTAAGAAAGTAAAAGTGAGGTTTTGACTTTCTTAAGAGAATATATATATATATATATATATATATATATATATATATAATTATTAGGCAACCATTAGTGTGCAGAATTATAATGCAACTAAATGAAAAAACTAACATTTTCCCATCTCACTTGTTTATTTTCATCTGTTAAAGTGAGAATGATAAAACAACTCAAAATTTACAAATAAACATTTATGACATGTAAAAAAAAAAAAGAAATCAGTGACCAATATAGCCACCCTTCTTTTCAGTAACTGTCACAAGCCTTCCATTCATGGAGTCTGTCAGTTTCTTGATCTGTTGACGATTGAACTTTTTGTGCAGCAGCAACCACAGCCTCCCAGACACTGTTCAAAAAGGTGTACTGTCTTCCTTCACTGTAAACCTCTCGTTTAAGCAGGGCCCACAGGTTCTCTGTAGGGTTTAGGTCAGGTGAGGAAGGGGGCCATGTCATTATTTTTTCATCCTTAAGGCCTTTACTGACTAGCCATGCAGAGGAGTACTTCGATGCATGCGATGGAGCATTGTCCTGCATAAAAATCATGGTCTTCTTGAAAGATGCAGACTTTTTCCTGTACCACTACTTGAAGAAAGTGTCTTCTAAAAACTGGCAGTAGGTTTGGGAGTTGATTTTGAGGCCATTTTCAACCCGAAAAGGTCCAACTAGCTCATCTTTAATAATACCAGCCCATACCAGTACCCCACCTCCACCTTGCTGGCATCTGAGTCGAAGTGGAGCTCTGTGTCCGTTACTGATCCAGCCACGGGCCCATCCATCTGGTCCATAAAGAGTCACTCTCATCTCATCAGTCCATAAAACCTTTCCCAGTCTTGACGTTTCAACTTGTGTGTTTTGTTCAGTGGTGGTCGGGTTTCAGCCTTCCTTACCTTGGCCATGTCTCTAAGCACTGAACACCTTGTACTTCTGGACACTCTGGGTAGGTTGCAGTTCTGGAATATGGCAGCACTGGAGGATAATGGGTTCCTGGTAGCTTCACGTTTGATTCTTCTCAAATCTTTGGCAGGTGATTTGCGACCTTTTTTCTCAACACGTTTCTTCACGCTTCAAGAGTGCTGCATCACTCTGAAAGACTTTTTACAATTTTTGACTTTTCAGAGTCTGTTAAATCTCTTTTTTGGCCCATTTTGCCTGAGGAAGAGAAGCTGTCTAATAATTATGCACACCTTGATATAGAGTGTTGATCTCCTTAGGCCACACCCTCACTCATTACGCAAATACACATCACCTGGTATGCTAAAATCCAATAAGCACTCAAGTTTATACAGCTTAAAGTTGGAAAGTATGCATAAAAATTATGATATGGCCAAAATACTCACTTGCCTAATAATTGTGCACACAGTGTATAGCAGCATAACTAAGGGATGGTTCAGGACTCACCTGATCCAGCCCTAACTATAAGCTTTATCAAAGAGGAATGTCTTAAGCCTACTCTTGAATGTGGTGAGGGTGTCTGCCTCCCGAACCACAACTGGAAGCTGGTTCCACAAGAGAGGAGCTTGGTAACTGAAGGCTCTGGCTCCTGTTCTACTTTTAGAGACTATAGGAACCACAAGTAGCCCAGCATTCAGAGAACGTAGTGTTCTAGAGGGGTAATAGGGTACTATGAGCTCTTTAAGATATGAAGGGGCCTGACCATGAAGAGCTTTATAGGTGAGGAGGAGGATTTTAAATTCTATTCTACATTTTACAGGGAGCCAGTGCAGAGAAGCTAGTACAGGAGAGATGTGATCTCTTTTCTAGTTCCTGTCAGTACTCGTGCTGCAGCGTTTTGAATTAATTGGAGCGTTTTAATGGACTTATTGGGGCAACCTGATAATAAAGAGTTGCAGTAATCCAGCCTTGAAGTAACAAATGCATGGATTAGATTTTCTGCATCTGTCTGTGATAGTATGTGTCTAATTTTTCTAATATTATGTAAATGAAAGAAGGCGGTCCTAGAGGTCTGCTTTATGTGGGAGTTAAATGACAAATCCTGATCAAAGATAACTCCAAGATTCCTGACAGTGGTGCTAGAGGCCAAGTTAATGCCATCTAGAGTAACTATATCTTTAGACAATGAGTCTCTAAGGTTTTTGGGGCCAAGAATTTTGTTTTTTTCTGAGTTTAACATCAGAAAATTGCAGCTCATCCAGGATTTTATGTCCTTAAGACATGTTTGTAATTTAGATAATTGATAAATCTATCGGGCTTGATTGATAGATATAACTGCGTATCATTTGCATAACAGTGAAAGTTAATGGAGTGATTCCTAATAATGTTGCCTAAAGGGAGCATATATAAAGTAAATGATATTGGTCCAAGTACAGAACCTTGTGGAACTCCATGACTAACTGTAGTATTTATTGAAGATTCATCGTTAACATGTACAAACTGCCAACGATCTGATAAATACGACTTAAACCAGCTTAGTGCGGTTCCTTTAATGCCAATTTGATGCTCAAGTCTCTGTAAAAGAATATTATGGTCAATGGTGTCAAATGCAGCACTAAGATCTAATAATACAAGTACAGAGACAAGTCCATTGTCTGAAGCAATCAAAAGGTCATTATTAACTTTAACCAGAGCTGTCTCTGTGCTGTGATGAACTCTAAATCCTTACTGAAAATCCTCAAATAAACTATTATGTAGAAAGTCACACAACTCTTTGGCGACTACTTTCTCACCACAAGGTCTGTCATCAGATTATAATGGTTGCCATGGAAACCTTGCACACTGAGTCAGATGTGTTTCATTGTGAAATTCACAATAGAGTCTGAGAACAGGAGTTTGTTGTTTCATGCTTGAATGAAACTGTCTGCAGACGCTGACCTGCCTGACATCCATTATCCAAACAACATGGGCGACACATCTGTGTGTTTGTAACTACTGTGTTTGTTTGTCCTGCAGCTGGCTCAGAGTGTGATCGAACTCAACAACCAGATCCAACAGAAAGACAAAGAGATCCAGAGCAACGAGGCCAAGTCAGTATCTGACACTGCAGCATGTTTGTGACTGATAGCTGATCAATCACAGGAACATATCTGTATATTACTGTGACTGATGGCTGATCAATCACAGGAACATATCTGTATATTACTGTGACTGATGGCTGATCAATCACAGGAACATACCTGTATATTACTGACTGATGACTGATCAATCACAGGAACATATCTGTATATTACTGTGACTGATAGCTGATCAATCACAGGAACATATCTGTATATTACTGTGACTGATGGCTGATCAATCACAGGAACATATCTGTATATTACTGTGACTGATGGCTGATCAATCACAGGAACATACCTGTATATTACTGTGACTGATAAGCTGATCAATCACAGGAACATATCTGTATATTACTGTGACTGATGGCTGATCAATCACAGGAACATACCTGTTTATTACTGTAACTGATAGCTGATCAATCACAGGAACATATTTGTTTATTACTGTGACTGATGGCTGATCAATCACAGTAATATACAGGTGTATTATTGTGTGTTTTCAGGATGTTGGAGTACCAGCAGCAGATCAATAACCTGGAGGGGGACTGTCGGGACCTGAGGAGCTCCCTGCAGGTAGGAGACCAGCTGAGTCACCAGAGTCCAGTAAACCTTCCCAACGGGAGGATCCTGATCCTATAATTAACCCTGATCTAATAATAATAATAATAATAATAATAATAATAATAATAATAATAATAATTTAAAAAGTCTAACAGACTTTATGAAGGTCAGTGATGAGCAGTAAAAGGTCTGATTACCCGCAATCCTCTCCTGCTGCCCTCTGGCTCCCAGCAGCACTTGCTCTGTGCTCCCATCATGCTCTAGTGGTGCAGTGGTGGTCCCAGCAGCTGCTGACAGACAGGATGTGACATCACAGCGTGGGCCTGTACAGAGCTCCTGCAGGGCCACAGTGATTGACATCCCACAGAACCAATCAGCACGGAGTGTCAGGCTGAGGGGGAGGAGGGAGCTGATCTCAAGTTTTCAACCTGAGACCTTCAGTTTACCCTCAGCCAATCAGATCACAGCCTGTTACAATGGTAACGGGACCTCACTGTCCCTGCAGGACCTGGAGCGGGCAAACCAGACCCTGAAGGACGAGTATGACGCCCTGCAGATCACCTTCTCCGCCCTGGAGGAGAAACTGAGGAAGACCACCGAGGACAACCAGGAGCTGGTGTCCCGCTGGATGGCCGAGAAAGCTCAGGAGGCCAACAAGCTGAACGCTGAGAACGAGAAGGACAGCAGGTAGTGGAGGATCAATAATAATAATAAAGAGTTCGGTCTAGACCTGCTCTATTTGAAAAGTGTCCTGAGATAACTTCTGTTATGAATTGGCGCTATACAAATAAAATTGAAATAATAATAATAATAATAATAACCCGCTGTGTGTTTCAGGCGCAGACAGGCCAAACTGCAGAAGGACCTGGCCGACGCTGCCAAAGAGCCTCTTCCTGTGGACCCGTCAGTAGATATTGATCTTTTATTGATCTTGTTTTAATCCCGTTCTCTGACGTTATCGGTGACGCAGACTGCTGACTCAGTGTTTGTGTCCTCAGGGACGACGACATCGAGGTCCTGGCTGAGGATGGAGGGAAGGGGGGTGGAGAGACCTCCCCTAACAGACCGCTCAGCAGGACTCCCAGGTGAGAGTCTGAACCCTGATGTACAAACTATCAATAACAGTGTCCATCATAAGTGTTAGGGATTGAAGGGGCAGCGGGTCGGGGCTCTCTCTCCTCCTGTCTGTGAATGATCAGTTAGCAGTCGCTCCTTAAAGGGAAACAGCAGAGCTGTGGAGGACTGGGATTGTGGGATTGTTCATGGACCGGTGTTTAGTTTCCAGAGCCGGAGGCCAGGAGACTCTGTCCCGAGTGCTTCTGTAATCCTGGCTGTGAACTGTGGGATACGGAGTATCTCTTCAGCCCCCTGCTCTGTGGTTGTGGTTGTGGTCCACTGCGGTCGGTCTGTCAGTGTTTCAGTATAGTTGTGAATGTGTTATCCGATCAGTTTGTGTATTAATCAATATTAATCAATATTATTAATAATGAGCTTTCTGTGTGCAGTAAGAAGATCTCCCAGCCTCCTCCTGGTGGTCTGCTGGACTCTATCTCAAACATATTCGGGTATGTAGCTGTGAGATACTGGTCCTGGTCTCTGGGGGTCTGGACTGTCCACTTTGTGATTGACCACCTGTCTATCTGTCTATCTGTCTACCTTTCTGTCTGTCTATCTGTCTGTCTGCAGCGTGTCTGAGTGTGTTCAGCCTGGACTCGTCCCAGCACACTCCAGGTGAAGGACTGTGTGTGTTTACCTGTTCACACTGTCGGCTCTGATCCAAACCGTCACTGTAACACAGTCCTGGTCCTAATGTGGCTCTCTGGTCTGACTGATCACTGTATTGATCCTCTGATCACTGTATTGATCCTCTGATCGTAAGGTATTGGACACATCAAAATGTTGACCTGATGATGGCGCTAGAGGAAAAATCAAAAACCTGCAGAACTAAAGACCTTCCCATCATCCTCAGCTGGCCTGTTTACTGCTCATCTGCTGCTCTGTGATTGGCTGAGGATGAAGGTTGAGTGTTGTGATTGGCTGAGGATGAGGGAAGCTGTCCTGTGATTGGCTGTCTGCAGAGGAACACAGCCAACTGCTGACTTATTGATCATTCTGCTGACAGTGTGAACACACGGTGAAGTTTGTAGTGACGTGATTATTATCGACAATAATCAATACTAAATCAATAATGGTGTAGTAGTGTGTGTGGATAGAGTGGCAGTTTGTGGGTGCTGTTGTCCTGATTTAATAATCACCAATCAGAGATCCAAGATAGATATAAGTGTGATGTTGGACCCGGTGTTTGTCCCTCCCTGGCTTCTGTACTGTCGGTGGTTGTTACCTGACACATGTAATTACAGCTGATTGGTTGGCACAGGTGGTAAGCTCGGCCAATCGGGAACCAGAGTTCATATTTGATCGATGATCGAACTGATCAGTGTTGTCACGACAGCTGTGAATTCAGTCATTGATCAGTTGTTGTGTAACCTTATGTTGTGATTGGCTGAGCCAACAAGCTTAAACAATACTTTAATAAAATAAGCACAAAATGGCCGTCGATGACATTAAAGAGAGGTTTTTACTTACTGAGGTAAATTTAAAATGGAACAGTGTATTTACTACTGTACTAACTGATTAATAACTTAAATAGAAATAACAAAGGATAAAACCCAGCTGCAACAATGGAACACTTAATAACAGTTTAATAATTCAATAAATACAATCTGCTGTCATTAACACACGTTGTAAATGGTAAATGGACCTGTACTTGTATAGCGTCTTTCTAGTCTTCCGACCACGCAAAGCGCTTTTACACTACGTGCCACATTCACCCTTTCATACAGTGATGGCAAAGTCCATCAAACAGAAACTAACATTCATGCACATTCACACACCGATGCACGGCATCGGGAGCAATTTGGGGTTCAGTATCTTGCTCAAGGATACTTCGACATGTGGCACCAGCCGGGGATCGAACCCACAACCTTCCGATTAACTCTGCCTCTGAGCCACAGCCGCCCTCTATCTGTATAAGATCTTTACAGCTGTGCGTCCCATCTCCGGGTCGAGGGACGCACAGCCACTGCCAGATGTGCGATGTGGTCACACAGGCGGTGGGTCATCCGTCTGCTTTCAACTGTATCCACACGTCTTCGTCTGTTTCCCACTTTTAAACCTCTATTGGACGTCCTGCCCGCTGTTATTTATAAAGCACAAGAGTTCCCTCAGGACACAGAGCAGCACCGTACTATAAAGTTATAGACAGTCCCACCATGAGCTTGGCGACACTTTACAGTGAAGACCTCCGCGCTGTCTTTACACTGTTTGTGACGATGCTCCTCTTCCTCAGCAGGCGTCGCAGTGCCAACTCTTTCAGCACTTCACCAGAGAACACAGAGGCCCCTTCAGGAGTGTGTGCGGAGGTTCGAGTCCCCTCAACAGCTCTTCATGTGTTCGTAAGTATCGTCCAGAATAAACATCATAAATGAGTTCCTATAATGCATCGCTCTTGGTCTCGTACAGAACCAGGTGGGTTCAACAGGAAACTATCAGTATAACCTCATTGGTCAGTGATGAGCAGTAAAAGGTCTGATTACCCACAATCCTCTCCTGCTGCCCTCTGGCTCCCAGCAGCCCTTGCTCTGTGCTCCCATCATGCTCTAGTGGTGCATTGGTGGTCCCAGCAGCTGCTGACAGACAGGATGTGACATCACAGCGTGGGCCTGTACAGAGCTCCTGCAGGGCCACAGTGATTGACATCCCACAGAACCAATCAGCACGGAGTGTCAGGCTGAGGGGGAGGAGGGAGCTGATCTCAAGTTTTCAACCTGAGACCAACAGAAGAACAGGAAGTGCTCAGTGGAGTGTTTTCATTGGTTCACTGTGTGTGTGTGTGTGTGTGTGTGTGTGTGTGTGTGTGTGTGTGTGTGTGTGTGTGTGTGTGTGTGTGTAGGAAGCACATGATGGCGAGGTGAACGCAGTGAGGTTCAGCCCCGGCTCTCGTCTCCTAGCAACAGGAGGGATGGACCGCAGGGTGAAGCTGTGGGAGGTTGTCTCCGGTGAGTTCAGGATGGACCGGTACTGTACTCACCTGTTGCATTATTGATCAATGGTGTTCAATCCCCTGTCCCTAAATACGGACAGCTGTACATTGTTCTAATTACTTACGATCAATAAGTAGCTGACAACAGAGAAAGCTTTCTCCCAGTTATCGAGGTTAATGCTTATATAATAATAATAATATTAATAATAATAATGTTTTTTTCGACTGGTTGAGACAGACGACCACCCACCTAGAGCCGGAGGATCTGTCCTAGGTTTCTGCCTTTTAACAGGCAGTTTTTCCTTGCCCTTGTCTCCAAGGTCTTGCTCATGATGGTACTGTTGGGTCTCTGTAATTAATGTTATAAAGAGTTCGGTCTAGACCTGCTCTATTTGAAAAGTGTCCTGAGATAACTTCTGTTATGAATTGGTGCTATACAAATAAAATTGAATTATTATATTATAATAAAACTGACTGTGTTGCAGGTCGCTGTGAGCCTAAAGGAGCTCTGACCGGCAGTAATGCTGGGATCACCAGCATCGAGTTTGACAGCGCTGTAAGTTTAATATCTGTTAAATATCTATATATCTGCTTCATATCTGTTTAATATCTGAATATCGGTTTACTGCTGAGACACAGATCAATACTGGAGCCGCAGCCAACCATTGTTTCATTATTGATTACTCTGATTTTCTACATGAATCATTTAGTCTATAAAAAGTTAAAAACAAACTGAAGAGGTGTGTGTGTGTGTGTGTATTGATTGATATATGTATTGATATATTGATCTATGTATTGATCTGTGGTGTGTTTCAGGGCTCGTACCTGCTGGCAGCCTCTAATGACTTTGCGAGTCGGATCTGGACTGTAGACGACTACAGACTAAGGGTGAGACAATGACTGTAAACAATCAATCAGTTACCAATCCTTGTGATTTCCCGTCGATCAATAAATTTCAATTCAAGCCGGTCAGTGATGTGATGTAAAAGGTCTGAACCTCAAGTCCTGCCCGTCGGCCATTTTAGCTCCCAGCAGCCCTTGCTCTGTGCTCCCATCATGCTCTAGTGGTGCATTGGTGGTCCCAGCAGCTGCTGACAGACAGGATGTGACATCACAGCGTGGGCCTGTACAGAGCTCCTGCAGGGCCACAGTGATTGACATCCCACAGAACCAATCAGCACGGAGCGTCAGGCTGAGGGGGCGGGGCCTGAGTGCTGATCTCACTCTTCTACTGAGACCGTACAGTTGCCTGTTTTTAGTTCAAACAGGAAGTGTGTGTTAGGCTCTAATGTGTGTGTGTGTGTGTGTGTGTGTGTGTGTGTGTGTGTGTCCTCCAGCACACCCTCACAGGTCACAGCGGGAAGGTGCTGTCAGCTCGCTTCCTATTGGACAACGCTCGCATCGTCTCTGGAAGCTACGACCGAACTCTCAAACTGTGGGACCTCCGCAGCAAAGTCTGTACGTCCCTGGACTCTGTCTACTGGTTCCCATAGCAACCAGAGACGAGTACTGTACTGTTCATGTGTTGGTACGTTGTGACATCACTGCTGTGACATCACTGCTGTCCCACCTGCGCAGGTATGAAGACGGTGTTTGCTGGTTCCAGCTGTAACGACATCGTGTGCACGGAGCAGTGCGTCATGAGCGGACACTTTGATAAGAAAGTTCGATTCTGGGACATCAGGTCAGTGAGATTGATTGATTGTCGTTATCGGTCGTCACTCATCCCAACGATGAGTTCACACCAAATGCAAAGTGAATTTATGCCTCACGTTATTTGATTTTTAATCTGGGTTGGGGTTATTTTGATCAGATTTTGATCTCAATAAATGGATCAATAACGATGTCATGATGACTATTTGTAAAAAGTCTGAATTCTGTCCGTCTGTCTGCGAGACGACAAGCTTTTAATGTTTTTTCTGTGAATGGAGTGGATCAGAACTAGCTGGGTTCTGTCCGGTTGAGGAGAGCCGCTGACAGGCGTCTGTGTGTCTCTGTGTCTGTGTGTGTGTCAGAGCGGAGAGTATAGTCCGGGAGCTGGAGCTGCTGGGCAGAGTCACGTCTCTGGACCTGAACCACGACCGCACCGAGCTGCTCACCTGCTCGAGAGACGACCTGGTGAAGATCATCGACCTGCGGACTAATGCCGTCAAACAGACCTTCAGGTGAGTTCATCCTCAGACCTCCAGAACCCCTGCTCAATAACAGTAATGATCCTTCATATCTAATAACTGTGTGTGTGTGTGTGTGTGTGTGTGTTCAGCGCTCAGGGCTTCAAGTGTGGAGCCGACTGGACCAGAGTCACCTTCAGGTGGGTTTCTTCCATCTGACTGAGTACAGGTGGGGGACCTGCTCACAAGTGGGTAGCTCTTAGTAACGCAGATCTTTTCCACACCCCCTGGAAAACCTGGACGTTCAGACACTAGTTTTCCAGTTCTGGAAACACCTGGAACTGGATTAAAATGACCCAATAATCAATAATCAGTGTAAAAAGTATTTTGTAAAGCTGAGTGTGTACATAACTGACTGTTGGTAGGACTAGTGATGGATATTGTAGTGGACCTCTAGTGGGCCTGTAGTAAGACTCTAGTGGGCCTGTAGTAAGACTCTAGTGGGCCTGTAGTAAGACTCTAGTGGGCCTGTAGTAAGACTCTAGTGGGACTATAGTGGGCCTGTAGTAAGACTCTAGTGGGACTCTAGTGGGCCTGTAGTAAGACTCTAGTGGGCCTCTAGTGGGCCTGTAGTAAGACTCTAGTGGGACTCTAGTGGGCCTGTAGTAAGACTCTAGTGGGCCTGTAGTAAGACTCTAGTGGGCCTGTAGTAAGACTCTAGTGGGACTCTAGTGGGCCTGTAGTAAGACTCTAGTGGGCCTGTAGTAAGACTCTAGTGGGCCTGTAGTAAGACTCTAGTGGGCCTGTAGTAAGACTCTAGTGGGCCTGTAGTAAGACTCTAGTGGGCCTGTAGTAAGACTCTAGTGGGCCTCTAGTGGGCCTGTAGTAAGACTCTAGTGGGCCTGTAGTAAGACTCTAGTGGGCCTGTAGTAAGACTCTAGTGGGCCTATAGCGGGCCTCTAGTGGGCCTGTAGTAAGACTCTAGTGGGACTCTAGTGGGCCTGTAGTAAGACTCTGGTGGGCCTGTAGTAAGACTCTGGTGGGCCTCTAGTGGGCCTGTAGTAAGACTCTGGTGGGCCTGTAGTAAGACTCTAGTGGGCCTATAGCGGGCCTGTAGTAAGACTCTAGTGGGCCTATAGCGGGCCTGTAGTAAGACTCTAGTGGGCCTATAGCGGGCCTGTAGTAAGACTCTAGTGGGCCTATAGCGGGCCTGTAGTAAGACTCTAGTGGGCCTATAGCGGGCCTCTAGTGGGCCTGTAGTAAGACTCTAGTGGGCCTGTAGTAAGACTCTAGTGGGCCTGTAGTGGACTCTTGGATCTACAGTCTGTATCTTCTGAGTGAAGCCTGGAAGTCACATGACGTGTGTGTGTTTGTTTGTTGTGTTCAGTCCTGACGGCAGCTACGTGGCCGGAGGATCAGCTGATGGAGCTTTGTACATCTGGAACGTCCTGACCGGGAAAGTGGACCGAACACTGGACCGGAACCACAAGTAAGAACCAGATAGTAAACCAGATACTCATTGTCCCCAATCGTTGCTGTTGTCATGTTCATCATCATCAGTCACTACTAATAGTGTAGTTGTTGCTACTGTTGCGCGCTCTCTCTCTCTCTCTCCCTCCCCCCAAGAGCTGAAGGATCTGTCCTAGGTTTCTGCCTTTTAACAGGCAGTGTTTCCTTGCCCTTGTCTCCAAGGTCTTGCTCATGGTGGTACTGTTGGGTCTCTGTAAATAATGTTATAAAGAGTTCGGTCTAGACCTACTCTATTTGAAAAGTGTCCTGAGATAACTTCTGTTATGAATTGGCGCTATACAAATAAAACTGAATTGATACAGATAGAACAGTTCTGATACACATTAATATTATATTTATATTTATTTATGGTTCTGATTCCTCTGTATTGATTATAATCTGTTAATCAGCAGTAATGATTGTGAATCAGAACAAGCAGTAACAGTGTAACATCACACAATATCAGTGGGCGGCTGTGGCTCAGAGGCAGAGCGGGTCTCCACATGTCGAAATATCCTTGAGCAAGATACTAAACCCCAAATTGCTCCCGATGCTGGTGTGTGAATGTGTATGAATGAGTTAGTTTCTGTTTGATGGACTTTACCATCACTGAGTGAAAGGGTGAATGTGTCTGTAGTGTAAAAGTGCTTTGAGTGGAGAAAGGAGCTATACAAGTACAGGTCCAGTTACTATTTACAAGTGGTTGTTCAATAACTTCCAACTTCACTGAAACTGATCAGACTGATCGATACGATGGATGATTGATAAGGTTAACAGTTACTGACTAATTAACTGGCTACAAACTGGCTCCTCTTCCTCCACTTCCTCTCCTGTTGCTGTCTGAACCCTTCATCCCCAAAGTCAGAGTCCTGGTTGGAGCCGCTGGACATCAGCCGGCCTCTATCGGCCTGCCCCGCTCCGGTTCTGTGACTCATTCGGGCCCGCTCCCCGGCAGTATTCCCTGTTGGGTCTCCCCATCCTTCCAGCTCCCAGTCTGGGTACAGACAGCCAGTAGCACCACTAACTAGCTAATAACAGCTAGTACAGTTAGCATATGCAGCAGTGCAGCGGTCAGAGACTTCCTGTGTTACAAGAGAAAAGGTCCCCGTTGCAATAATCCTCTGATACTTTTGGTCCCAGGGACGAGGAGCAGCTCCTGAAGTCTAATGTTGGTTTGGTTTCTCTGAGACTCTGAACAGATGGACAATAAATACATGTTGGTGTTTGTTTGTTTGTTTGTTTATAAAAACCATAAGAACAGCAGATTGACACTGTAACCGTTTGTTTGTTTGCAGCTCTGCCATCAACTCGGTGTCCTGGTCGCCTTCAGGAGCGTACGTCGCCAGCGTGGAGAAAGGCAGCAAAGCCATCCTGTGGTCTGACATGTGATTGGCTGATGTGGACTGCAGCAGGCAGACAGACACTGAGGAGGAGACAGACAGACACTAAGGGGGAGACAGACGGTCTCAGTTTGTTGGACTCTCAGCAGACAGACTGAAGGACACTGACTCAGACTGTGGACGTCTGTCCAGCTGCTCGTTGTTGAACATAAACAGCTTCAGCCTGATGTTTGTTTGTTTGTTGGCTGCGTTCAGTTAATGATCTTTATTAACAATGAATCTGATGAACAGATGAATGAGAGTGTGAGTGTGAGTGTGAGTGTGACCAGAATAAAGTAAATATCTGTCCTCTGTCACACTGTTTGGACTCTGAGACTCACTGCACACAGTCGCACAGCTCTGAACTAAAAGCTTCTGTTAGCCAACGCTTCAGTTAGCTGAAACTAAAGGAATCGGGGACAGAATAGAACCACAAACAGACCAAATGAAACCAGGTATTGACGGGGTCCAAACCCGACGTAGGTCGCCGGTAGCCACTGCCGCTGGTAGCTGGTCGCTGCCCTCAGTCTCTGCAGCTGAGGACCAGGAACTGGGTTTAATGTTTATCTTAATTCAGTTAAATCTGATTTTATTTCACTGAGCGTGTGTTACACTGTGAGCGTGTGTTACACTGAGCATGAGCTGCTGATGTCAGCACACAGACTGCTGACTCTGTCTGGCAGCAACTTATCAGATCAGCAGAGACTCACAACTGCTGCTGATCACATTATGTCAGGTTATTATTGATTATTAATGATGGTTGTTAGTGATCAATCATTATTAGTGATCAATAATAATTATGTGAAACTGTTGTGGAGCGTTCAACCACAAACAGAAGAAGCCAGGATGACACATTAGAAAGGTCTGGAACAAGAGAGACAAACAAACAAACCAATGTCGGGCTCCACGTCGTAGGGTGTTAGAGTGGTTTAACTGTATTAGTTTAATCAATTAATGGTCATCAAAATGTATAATTATTAAAAGATAATAGAAAATTACTTTAATATTAAAGATCCTCGGGGCACCACCCTTAAGTAAGGGAAACGATACACTAAACTATTAATTCAGAAGTCAGATTAATAATTAAATTAATAATTACAACCAAAATCATTAATAATAGCTAGAGTGGGAGCTTTGGAGTTCTACATAAAAGAGGTTGGTATCACTCACTCTTGTACGAAATTAAATAGGCCAGCATATGTAAACAAATATAATATAAATATAATAAAAGCAAACAGAGGAAAAATACACTATATACAATCTAACTTAAAGGAACTAAGCTAGAGGGAAAGGTGTGTGTGCACATGTGCGTGCATGGGAGTTGCACACCAGAAAAGGGTGCGTATCCTTTGTCCTCTGACCAGATGTTTCAATGTATGAAACACGTGTTGGTGAGAGAGTATGGAGGAGCGGGAGGGTTTGAATCCCTCTCCTCGTGTATGTGCTGAGATTTAGGCCGAATATATGTGTGTGTGACCGTTAAAAAGGAGTTAGATGCATGCAAAGACGGTGTCTGCGTAACGCATAACATTAAACTTACGTCACCTTAGCACTGTCTGAAAGACTACAGTTACTACGGTAACCTGAGTTAATCAAATCAACATCACAATACAATAAGCTGAATAAAACACATCAGTAACATTAACAATAATTTAACAGTCCTTGTTTAGCCGTTAACTCTGTTAAGTTATCTGTCTATGCCCAGTACATTGGTTCAGGCCGTGCTGAGGTCCAAAAAAATCACCCGGTGTGGGGGAGCGAGGAAGCAAAGGGAGAAGAGCGTCTCTCTGGCTTAAATAGCCGGGATGACGGGTCTGGGGTGCGAGGGAATCTGACCAATGAAGGGCCGGTGTTTGGGAGTTATATTGCCTTCATGACACACCTCGGCTGCATTCTTGACCCCCACTGTGAGGTCTGTTATCTGGTGGGCCCTTTCTTTTGTCTTTTAGTCACTACAAGCAGGCCTTTTTTCTTACATACAGGCCTCGCCTGTAGTAAAGACCATTTTCTTTGTGGCCATATTCCAACATTTCCCTTTTGGTCTAGTTCAATTCAATTCAATTCATATTTTACTTGTATGCGCCAATTCATAACAGAAGTTATCTCAGGACACTTTTCAAATACAGCAGGTCCAGACCGAACTCTTTATAACATTATAACATTAGTTAAACACTTCAGATGAACAAATTCATGTTTAAAGGTCTCCTTGGATCCCAACACAAACATGTTTATTTATTATTCAGTTAAAGACAAATAGTTTTATGTCCACTCAGATCGGCTGCTGGTTCAATCCCACACTGTTAGTATATTATAGATATTATTACTGACTGATCATATTACTTATAATCGATAACTATATTATAGATATTATTACTGACTGATCATATTACTTATAATCGATAACTATATTATAGATATTATTACTGACTGATCATATTACTTATAATCAATAACTATATGATAGATATGATTACTGACTGATCATATTATAATCAATAACTATAATATAGATATTATTACTGACGGATCATATTACTTATAATCAATAACTATATTATAGATATTATTACTGGCCCCAACATGCTGAAATGATCATGGAAATTTGCACAAAATTCAAACGAAAATACCGGTATACAGTTGTCCACGGGGACCACCAAATGGCTAATGCCCCGCCCCGCCCCAAGACGCGTAAGGTTGACACGTATGAAAACCGGTACGCATGTGTCTCGTGACAAAAGAAGCAGAAAAGCCTCTTGGACCCATACCTCAAACCCAACAGGAAGTCGGCCATTTTGGATTTTCTACTCCACACTTGGACTCAGCCATCTAAAGGCATTCACGATTAAAAGTTGTGCTATTTACGACATTCCATCGAACATCGTGCCCGTGGCGTGGCGTCCCGTGGCGTCCAATTTCGAACCTTCTCCATGAAAGAGGCATTTTGTCATAAGTTCTGCTTACAGTATCCGACTGCAACGAAACTTCACATTTATGTATGTCTCCTAGAAGATTGACCAGATCCAGCTGAAATTCTGTCAGTGGTCCCTCAGTACGATGACGATGACATCTTATGAATCTTAAGAATTTTCGTGGAACCATGTTGCCATGGTGACGTGGCGAAAATCTGCCTTTTTGTTAACATTTGAACACCTTTTGGGGGGCTAAACATGTAAAAAACTTCATGAAACTTTGCACAAAATTCAGTCATGGCAAAGGCTACAGTATTGTCTTGGTCCTGTAGATGGGTGTTGCATAATGGCTTAGCCACGCCCTCCAGAATCAGCCCCCAAGACACGTAAGACCGAGTTGTATAGAGTGCAAGGGCCCATTCATCGCTGCTTGCAGCTTTAATATAGATATTATTACTGACCTATATTATTACTGACTGATGTCACTGACTGATATTATTACTGACTGATATTATTACTGACTGATATTATTACTGACTGATATCACTGACCGATATTATTACTGACTGATATTATTATAACTGACTGTTATCACTGACTGATATTACTGACGGGGGGGGGAGAGAATAGAGAAGACAGACAGACAGACAGACAGACAACAGTAGCAACAGCTACACTAATAGTAGTGACTGATGATGTTGGCGATGACAACAACGATGGGGGACAATGAGCAGTGACAATAATAATAGTAACTGTAGTAATAATTATAGTAATAATTAAAGCTGCAAGCAGCATTGGGCGGGACCTCGCAGTCCACACAACTCGGGGCATGCTGCGGCCGCGTCACATGCCGTCGTAACATGTGCAGACCACAACATGAAAATTTTGCGTAAATCAGCTCAAAATCGCTATGCAGCGCTTACTTCCTCTTGCCAATAGATGACGCTATCACATTATCTGAATATTATCACACAGACATGTTAAGTCGGGACTTTTATCAAACATTAGTTTTCGTTGAGATTGATCATGTACGCTGAAGTTATGACAACTTCCTTTTTTGAGGCGAGTCGTTGAAATTTGATGCCACGCCATGGGCATGCCATTTAATTCATAGTCACAACTTTTTATCTACAGTTTGTTTTGATTGTACTGACCAATTTTAAAATTGATCCGATATATTCCCTAGGAGGAGTTCTTTCAAATAAAACACACAGGATTTGTGGTATGTGAGGTACAGGCACCAGTCTAGAGGTGCACTGTGAATTTCATATTCATAACGAATACGGTCTCCGCAGAATGATTTACCCTGGCACCAGAGCGGCACCTAGTGGCGGATTGTTGACACATTTTTTAGCGAGCCTCAGGGAGCCATGGGCAATCATCGTACAAAGTTTCACTTTAATCACACGTGCTGATGCGAAGATATAAACTTCTTCATTTGAAAGAGCGCCACCTTGTGGCGATGGTCTCAAATTGTGCACGATGCCTAAGGAAGACATGGGGAACTATGGACCCAAGCTTGGTGTCGATTGGACAATGTACACTCAAGTTATAGTAAATTTGTGTCTTCTGGCGGTACACCAAAGTTTGACGGCACGCCACGGATACGCCGTTCAACGTACAGTCACAAATAGCACAATATTTAATTAGCAATGTTTTTTGAGTGTACTGACCAATTTTGAAGCAGATCCAACAAATCATCTATGAGGAGTTAGTTCAAATACAAGGCAAAAAATTAACCGAAAGTGAAAATTAAAATCCTAATGGCCGACTTCCTCTGGGGTTTGGGGTATAGGTCCAAGAGGCCTTTCTGTAGGTCCCGGCATGTTACACATGCCTACCGAGTTTCATACATGTCGGTGAAACATGGCGCCGGGGCTGCTTTGTTGAAACATTGTAGGGAACGCTACAAACACGACAAATACGATTTTTGGTATGTGAGCTACAGGCACCAGTCTACACGTGCCCTGTGAATTTCATATTCATAACTACACACAGTGATTTACCCTGTCACCAGAGTGCCACCTAGAGGTGGATTGTTGACACATTTATTAGAGAGCCTCAGGGAGCCATGGGCAATCATCGTACCAAGTTTCCTTTTAATCACATGTGCAGATATGGAGATATAAACGTCTTCCTTTTAAAGAGCGCCACCTTGTGGCGGTGGCCTTAAATTGTCCATGATTGTGCACGATGCCTAAGGAAGACATGGGGAACTAGGGACCCAAGTTTGGTGTCAATCGGACATACCAATGTGGAAAAATGCTCCGCTTCCTGTTTTGACGAAAAATGTACAGGAAATGCTAATTTTATAACTTATTATTATTAGCTTATTTTTTTAAATATCAAAATTCTTCAAATTACTTTTTTTGTCAAGATGGTCCCCAGATGCTACGTGAAAAGTTTCATGCAAATACGACAAAGCGCATAGGAGGAACAGGAAAAAGTAGTTTTTGGACATTTTGCACTCTATCAAAAACAAATCGAGGCGGAAATGGGCGTGGCCTATATAAGGAGATGCAGCTCCATTCACCAAACACGTGGATATAAGGTTTTTTGAATGTGCGACAAACGATGCGAGGTTTAAATTCACCGAAAGTGAAAATTAAAATCAAAATGGCCGACTTCCTGTGGGGTTTGGGGCATGGGTCTAAGAGGCTTTTATGTGGGTGTCGGCACGTTACACGTGCCTACCGAGTTTCATACATATCGCCGCATGGATGGAACACAAAACTTAGTTTTTGGACATTTCACGTTCTAGCGGGAAAAAAATCTAGGCGGAAGTGGGCGTGGCCTATATAGGGAGATGCAGCTCCATTCACAGAACGCGTGGATACTAGGTTTTTGAATGTGAGACAAAACATTTGGGAGTAATTAGCCTAATGGACTTTGCTTAAAAGTAGTGCTGCCTAGTGGCCGACCTGAAAGTGACGCGAAGAATATCCAATTTTTCACCATGCCTGACAACTTTGCCAAATAAAATTTACTTTTCGTATATTTTCAGGGAGTCAAAAATGCAGTGAAAGGGACTAATAATAATAAACATAGCAAAAACAATAGGGACCTTCCAGTGGATACTGGCTCGGTCCCTAATTACTGATCCAGATTGTCCTATAATAATAATAATAATTACTGATACAGATTGTCCTATAATAATAGTAATAATTACTGATACAGATTGTCCTATAGTAATAATAATAAAACAAATTACTGATACAGTTTGTCCTATAATAATAATTACTGATACAGATTGTCCTATAATAATAATAATCGCTGATACAGACTGTCCTATAATAATAATATTTATAATAATTACTGATACAGATTGTCCTATAATAATAATAATCGCTGATACAGACTGTCCTATAATAATAATATTTATAATAATTACTGATACAGATTGTCCTATTATAATAATAATATTAATAATAATTACTGATACAGATTGTCCTCTTTATAATATTACTGATACAGATTGTCCTATAATAATAATAATAATTACTGATACAGATTGTCCTATAATAATAATTCGATTGTCCTATAATAATAATAATAATAATAATGATATATTACTGATACAGATTGTCCTATATTGTCTAAATTGTTTTATAATAATAATTACTGATACAGATTGTCCTATAATAATAATAATAATTACTGATACAGATTGTCCTATAATAATAATTACTGATACAGATTGTCCTATAATAATAATTACTGATACAGATTGTCCTATAATAATAATAATAATAATAATAATGATAATAATTACTGATACAGATTGTCCTATAGTAGTAATGAGGGATCGTGACCAGCTTTCATTGTGTCCATGAGGACAGTGAAACGTGGCTGCAGAGATTATCTGTGTGTATAATGATCAGCATGCTGACCACGCTGTGTGTGCGTCTCTTATAAATTCAGCTCTGGGTCTGATCAGCTGTCAGAAAGCTGCTCAACACATCACTGCTGCTCTCAGGTCAGTCCCTGTTTGTTTGTTTGTTTGTTTGTTTGTTTGTTTGTTTACTGCTTTATTATTGATTTATGACAGCCTATAAGTTACTCTTTGATCAATAATCACCAAGGTTTGGCATTTTTAAAAATGATCCAGTTGGTAAAACAAATCAGTTTGACTTGAAAATAACTTTTTAATTTCAGTTTGTTGGACAATAACAGACTGTATTTGTTCCATACCAACATATTTAACATGAATGTGAAAGATATGTGAGAAACAGCCATCATAGTAGAATGTCAACTTATTTCTTCTCAACATTATTCATGTAATTAATATCATCTGAAAAGTCTTACTTTAAATTAGGATCAAAGGCAAACATGAATCAATTAATAAATCCACAAGAGGTCATTCTGGGTTCAACACAGATGCACGTGATTCATACTAGTCAGTGTTTGTACATGTGCAACGCCCCCTACTGGTCTATGTCAACATGTTTCAGGTCCTTATATGGACATCCTGTGAGTTTTATGATGATCTGTCCAGTGGTTGTTGGCTTATGTCAGTTTATGCTCTCAGCCATTTTTTCAAATCAGTCGGACTTACAGTGTGAGGGGGTGTGACCTTTAAAAAACTGGATGCTTGGCCCTTAATTACAGCACCACTATTGGGCGCTTTATATATTACAATATGACAAATTACATGATGATATGAATTCATTGTAACAAAAGAATAAAGAACTGTGATCCTCCATCTGTAGGATTCACTTAAAAACTATGTATGGGGTCTGGTTGAACATATGATTGTTGTTTGACAACAAACAAACAATCAGATAATTTCAGTTGTAAACAATAAGATTGACTGACTGACTGACTGACTGATTGATTGATTGATTGATTGATTGATTAATTAATTACAGAGTCAAGTGTGAATTATCAAAGATCTGGTCGGGACCTCAGTCAGTCACCATGAGTCCTAAACACGTCGTCTTTAAGAAGGTCTCCAAAGACAAGTTGGTAAGTCCAGCAGAGACTGTCCCACCACTGACGGACCCTGGAGCAAGGCACTGAACCCTGAACCCTCTGTGTTTCAGGTGGCGGTCTACATGGCCAAGAGAGACTTTGTGGATCACTGTGACTTTGTTGATCCAGTTGGTGAGTTCAAATTGAACCCAGAAAATCCTTTGAAAGATCAGGTTTATGTCTGATGCTTGGCCATTGTTCTATTAGCTTCTTGTTTATGCTGTATACCTTAAGTGAGATACGGGCCTACTGTGTATATTTTTAAGGTTTTCTTAACCCATTAAATTTAAGAAGGCTACCCAACCACCTGTGAAGGTTTGGTGACCTTTAGTGGGGGTCCCGACCCCCTGGTTGGGAACCACTGCAGTGGAAGAACCATTGTCAATAAAAGGTTTTAATAAGTTCATTTTTGATCAAACTGTTGTCCATGCTCTCCATTGACCCTGTTGTGATGTTCCTTTAATGTTTGAGGTTCAGGGACATTTTGTCTCTCTGTCTTTCAGATGGAGTTATTGTGATCGACCAGGGGCAGCTCAAAGGAAAGAAAGGTCAGTATATTGACTGTTATTATTATAATTATAATTAAAACCAAACTGATGATAAAAATTAACATTTGAACAAACGTCAGCGTAATAAGAACGGCCTAATATCACAGAAACCATCTTTGGGAAACATTTATTTGACTTTTTAATGTTTTGGTTTGTCCCATCTGCTAACATGGAGGCATATGAATGATACTGCAGTCAGCCACCAGGGGGAGACAGAGAGAGTCTCTCTGTTGGAGAGCTGTCATGCCATCTTTATATATATGGATAGTCTGACCTTTATGCAAGAGTCTCAAATACAGTCTAAGATTTTGTGGATCCAGCTGGTCTTTAGTGGTACTGCAAGTTCTTAAGGTTTCAGTAAACTCTAAATACTTGTACTGCAGCATTTGTACATTGTGAACTTAAGCATTTGTTCCACCACTGTGTGGAGCTGAACATTTACATTCATTAAAATGCTGTTAAACTGGTTCCAGTAATTCTTCTAAGACTGTTGGTGACGTTTTTATGTGTCCTCAGTCTATGTGATGCTGTCCTGTACCTTCCGGTATGGCCGTCAGGACATGGACGTGATGGGTGTAGCCTTTAGGAGGGACCTGTTCGTGGTGACCCGGCAGGTTTACCCCGAGCTGCAGGACAAAGAGAAGCTGACTCACACCAAGGTCCAGCAGAAACTGCTCCACAAGCTGGGAGACAACGCTTTCCCCTTCTTCTTTGAGGTGAGTCCACATTAACCATCAATCCATCGGTTGTACAGGCCCTTGCACAAGACCCAGAACAGGGCCCTGGAGAGGCCCCAGATCAGGGTCCTAGACAGAACCTCTAATGGTGATGATGATTCATTCCTTTTCATTACAATAAGTTTGTGTTTGTGTTCCAGTTTCCAGACAACCTGCCGTGTTCTATTGCTCTACAGCCTGGACCCTCTGATGTAGGAAAGGTGAGTCCATCATCATGTCATCATCTGTCTGTTACTTATAATGTAAATATATTTATATATAAATAATATACATCATCAGTCTGTTTATATCATACTGGCTGAGGACTGAAATGTTGAATAGTGTCAGTGTCATATTTCACTCTGTTCACATGAATCTTGTGACAAGAAAAGGAAACTGCAAAAGAGTGACATCATCAGCATAAAGTTCTATTCTGTGTTAAAAGGTTAGATTTATTGATTCATTGATTTATTGACCCCTGATATTTTCTAGTAAGTCGACTTGAACCCACCCAACCTGGGTTGTAGGTCGACCTGCTCTGATCCAGTTTGTTATGTAGATTAAAATATTCCCGGGATGGCCCACATTTCGTACCATGCCGAGTGTGTTTATATGTGTCTGTCTGACAGAAATGTGCAGTGGAGTTTGAGGTTAAAGCTTTCTGTTGTGAAAATCAGGACGAGAAGATCAACAAACAGTGAGTTCACCAACAGACTTTATATTAATATTAGTAGTAGTTGTATTAGTAGTATTATTATTGTACCGTTTCATTATCCTTTCATATGATAATTTATGATCTATGATATATATTATGTTTGATATATAAATTATACATTTGTTGTGTTTGTGCAGGAGTTCAGTTCGTCTTACCATTCGTAAGATCCAGTTCAGTCCAGAGAACAGTAAACTGGTTCCAGTAGCAGAAACTACCTTTGAGTTCCTGATGTCTGAAAAGCCTCTGCACCTCAAACTGAGTCTGCCCAAAGAGGTGAGACACACAGACAGACAGACAGACAGACAGACATAGTCGTCTCCATGTTGGTGTTAAGCAGCCAGCAGAGGTCACGTACAGCGAGTTGAGCTGCTCTCATTGGCTGCTCTTGGTTTGGAAAAAATGGCGTCTCTCCTGCTCACACAGGATCTGGTATTCCAGATAAACATTAAAATGTGTTTGTGAACAGATTTGAGGAGAGAAATAGTCAACAACAGAATCTGGATCCATATCTGATCAGCACTGTTTGACAGTTTGATCTGAGTTTGGTGCATTGAGCTGGACGGACTCACTGAGAATGAGCTGTCAATCACAAGGTAGCCCCGCCCTAAAGCATACCCTGCTTTATGGTCTGTTTTACTCTAAATGGGACCATCAGTTACTAAATGAACATCATGCTGTATGGAAGAAGACTGAAACTAGAGACTGAGACCAGGAACTCATCAGGAAACTGTTTACTGTGCTCATCAATCAACTTCAGACTCAATACTATCAGAGTGGAGCTGCCCCCTGCTGGCTGTTAGAGAGAATGCAGCTTTAACACACTGTTATATAAACTATTATTATAGAAACTGTCAATGGTTTCACCCAGCAGAATTATTTTCCTGTTTGTTGTTACTTTGTTTTGTTAAATGTGTCTGTCTGCCTGTCTGTCTGCAGACGTTCTACCACGGAGAACCCATCCCAGTCACTGTAGAAATCACCAACTCGTCCAGCAGGAACATCAAAGACATCAGTGTGTCAGGTGCTTATTCTTCTGATCACTTATTGATGATAGATCATATAGATCAGTTATTGATGACGTGTAAATCAGTTATTGATGATCAATAACTTATATTAACTTTCTGATCAATGATGTGTTTAGTTGAACAGGTGACCAACATTGTTCTTTACTCCAACGACAAGTACGTCAAATCAGTGGCCAAAGAGGAGACCAGGTGAGTCCAACATTATGGTTACATACATTATGTCTAATGTACATACTGTATATACTGTCTATACTGTATAAATATATTATATACATTATATATAATGTGCAAATATAATGTATATAGTGGCACATTATATATAATGTACATATATACTGTATGTACATTATATACAGTATATATATATATATTATATGTATATATATTATATACAGTATATATAATGTACATATATACTGTTTGCACATTATATACATTATATATAATGTATATGTTTGGAACCAAACTGTGCAGCTCGTTAGTAGAAACTGCAGTTAACAGTTTTCAGTTCAGTCTGAGAAGACGTAGTGAGGACATAATCTGAATCTGTGTCTCTGCAGTGACTCCGTCCCCTCTGGAACCAGTCTGAAGAAGGACTACACTCTGTATCCTCTGCTGGCTCACAACAAGGACAGGAGAGGACTCGCTCTGGACGGACGACTCAAACACGAAGACACTAATCTGGCTTCATCTAGCATGTGAGACACACAGAGACACACTGAGAGACACTGAGAGACACAGACACACTGAAAGACAATGAAAGATACTGAGAGACACTGAGACACACTGAGACACACAGACACACTGAGACACACTGAGACACACGGACACACTGAGAGACACTGAGACACACAGACACACTGAGAGACACTGAGACACACTGAGACACACGGACACACTGAGAGACACTGAGACACACAGACACACTGAGAGACACTGAGACACACAGAGAGACACTGAGACACACAGACAAACTGAGAGACACTGAGACACACTGAGAGACACTGAGACACACAGAGAGACACTGAGAGACACACAGACACACTGAGAGACACTGAGAGACACTAAGACACACTGAGAGACACAGACACACTGAGAGACACTGAACGACACTGAGACACACAGACACACTGAGAGACAATGAAAGATACTGAGAGACACTGAGACACACTGAGAGACACTGAGACACACAGAGAGACACTGAGAGACACAGAGACACTGAGAGACACTGAGAGACACTGAGAGACACTAAGACACACTGAGAGACACAGACACACTGAGAGACACTGAACGACACTGAGACACACAGACACACAGAGACACACTGAGAGACACTGAGAGACACAGACACACTGAAAGACAATGAAAGATACTGAGAGACACTGAGACACACTGAGACACACAGACACACTGAGACACACTGAGACACACGGACACACTGAGAGACACTGAGACACACAGACACACTGAGAGACACTGAGACACACTGAGACACACGGACACACTGAGAGACACTGAGACACACAGACACACTGAGAGACACTGAGACACACAGACAAACTGAGAGACACTGAGACACACTGAGAGACACTGAGACACACAGAGAGACACTGAGAGACACAGACACACTGAGAGACACTGAGAGACACTAAGACACACTGAGAGACACAGACACACTGAGAGACACTGAACGACACTGAGACACACAGACACACTGAGAGACAATGAAAGATACTGAGAGACACTGAGACACACTGAGACACACAGACACACTGAGACACACTGAGACACACGGACACACTGAGAGACACTGAGACACACTGAGAGACACTGAGAGACACTGAGACACACTGAGAGACACTGAGACACACAGAGAGACACTGAGACACACAGACAAACTGAGAGACACTGAGAGACACAGACACACTGAGAGACACTGAGACACACTGAGACACACTGAGAGACACAGACACACTGAGAGACACTGAACGACACTGAGACACACAGACACACTGAGAGACACCGAGAGACACTGAGACACACAGACACACTGAGAGACACTGAGAGACACTGAGACACACAGACACACTGAGAGACACTGAGAGACACAGACACACTGAGAGACAATGAAAGATACTGAGAGACACTGAGACACACTGAGACACACAGACACACTGAGACACACTGAGACACACTGAGACACACGGACACACTGAGAGACACTGAGACACACAGACACACTGAGAGACACTGAGACACACTGAGAGACACTGAGAGACACTGAGACACACAGACACACTGAGAGACACTGAGAGACACAGACACACTGAGAGACAATGAAAGATACTGAGACACACTGAGACACACAGACACACTGAGACACACTGAGACACACTGAGACACACGGACACACTGAGAGACACTGAGACACACAGACACACTGAGAGACACTGAGACACACAGACACACTGAGAGACACTGAGAGACACTGAGACACACTGAGAGACACTGAGACACACAGAGAGACAATGAGACACACAGACAAACGGAGAGACACTGAGAGACACAGACACACTGAGAGACACTGAGACACACTGAGAGACACAGACACACTGAGAGACACTGAACGACACTGAGACACACAGACACACTGAGAGACACTGAGAGACACTGAGACACAGACACACTGAGAGACACTGAGACACACAGACACACTGAGAGACACTGAGAGACACAGACACACTGAGAGACACTGAGAGACACTGAGACACACTGAGACACACAGACACACTGAGAGACACTGAGACACACTGAGACACACTGAGACACACAGACACACTGAGAGACACAGACACACTGAGACACACTGAGAGACACTGAGACACACAGACACACTGAGAGACACTGAGAGACACTGAGACACACAGAGAGACACTGAGACACACAGACAAACTGAGAGACACTGAGAGACACAGACACACTGAGAGACACTGAGAGACACAGACACACTGAGAGACACTGAGAGACACACAGACACACTGAGAGACACAGACACACTGAGAGACACTGAAAGACACTGAGACACACAGACACACTGAGAGACACTGAGACACACTGAGAGACACAGACACACTGAGAGACACTGAGACACACAGACACACTGAGAGACACTGAGAGACACTGAGACACACAGACACACTGAGAGACACTGAGAGACACAGACACACTGAGAGACACTGAGACACACAGACACACTGAGAGACACTGAGACACACAGACACACTGAGAGACACTGAGAGACACTGAGAGACACAGACACACTGAGAGACACTGAGACACACTGAGACACACAGACACACTGAGAGACACTGAGAGACACAGACACACTGAGAGACACTGAGAGACACTGAGACACACTGAGAGACACAGACACACTGAGAGACACTGAGAGACACAGACACACTGAGAGACACTGAGACACACAGACACACTGAGAGACACTGAGACACACAGACACACTGAGAGACACTGAGACACACAGACACACTGAGAGACACTGAGAGACACAGACACACTGAGAGACACTGAGACACACAGACACACTGAGAGACACTGAGAGACACTGAGACACACAGAGAGACACTGAGACACACAGACAAACTGAGAGACACTGAGAGACACAGACACACTGAGAGACACTGAGAGACACAGACACACTGAGAGACACTGAGAGACACACAGACACACTGAGAGACACAGACACACTGAGAGACACTGAAAGACACTGAGACACACAGACACACTGAGAGACACTGAGACACACAGACACACTGAGAGACACAGACACACTGAGAGACACTGAAAGACACTGAGACACACAGACACACTGAGAGACACTGAGAGACACTGAGACACACAGACACACTGAGAGACACTGAGAGACACAGACACACTGAGAGACACTGAGACACACAGACACACTGAGAGACACTGAGACACACAGACACACTGAGAGACACTGAGAGACACTGAGAGACACAGACACACTGAGAGACACTGAGACACACTGAGACACACAGACACACTGAGAGACACTGAGAGACACAGACACACTGAGAGACACTGAGAGACACTGAGACACACTGAGAGACACAGACACACTGAGAGACACTGAGAGACACAGACACACTGAGAGACACTGAGACACACAGACACACTGAGAGACACTGAGAGACACAGACACACTGAGAGACACTGAGACACACAGACACACTGAGAGACACAGACAAGATGATAATATATCTCTAACAAAGACTACTTTGTCTCTTTGTGTCTTTGTGTCTCTGTGTCTCAGAGTGAAGCAGGAGGTGCTGAAGGAGGTCCAGGGGATGCTCGTCTCCTATAAGGTCATAGTGAGGATGATCGCCTCTGGGTGAGTGTGAACCGCTCTGCATTCTGGGAGCTCAGCTGACTGACTTCCTGTTTGTTAGTAATGAAAGAGTTATTGTTCCAACAGGAACCCGATAATAATAATAATAACAATAATAATATATTGATCTATAATCAGTCTCATTTGACAGTTTAGTGACATCACTGTTTTTATTTATGAGACAATAAAAGTTCATCAGTTGTTCCTGAACTCATCACGTCTCTGTTCTCTGTCACTGACAGCACCATCGGATCCAGGTAACAACTGTCTGTCTGCCTGTCTGCCTGCCTGTCTGCCTGACTGCCTGTCTGTCTGAATGTCTGTCTGTCTGCCTGTCTGTCTGTCTGTCTGTCTGCCTGTCTGTCTGCTTGTCTGTCTGTCTGCCTGCCTGCCTGTCTGTCTGCCTGTCTGTCTGTTGTCTGTCTGTCTGCCTGCCTGCCTGTCTCTCTCTGTCTGTCTGTCTGTCTGTCTGTCTGTCTGTGTGTCTGTCTTACAGTGAAGTGTCATTGGAGCTTCCTTTCAAGCTGATGCATTCTAACCCTGAACCAGGTACAGGTCTTCCTCCTCTTCCTCTGGGTTTCTTTACTTCCCTGCTGACAAATCAGAAGCTGTGTGTGTGTGTGTGTGTGTGTAAGCAGCTTGCTGTATATCGCTGACTGCAGTCAATCAGCTCAACAACAACTTGAGTCACATCCTGAAGATTAACAGATTAATTACTGCTGATCAATACACATTCACACACACACACACACACACACACACACACACACACACACACACACACGCGTCTGTGTGGACCCTCAGTGATCCATAATCCTCCTCCAGACCTGAACCTGAAGCGCTTTAACCCTCCTGTAGATGTGTAGGAATATTATTGTTTTTTATTATAACTTCCATTCATATGTTCAGTCTGATATTGATTGAGTGAGAACAGGTTGTATTGATATTAGTGCTGTCAAACGATTAAAATATTTAATCGCGATTAATCGCATTAATGTCATAGTTAACTTGCAATTAATCGCACATTTTTATCTATTCTAAATGTCCCTTGATTTCTTTTTGTCCCATTATTTTTTCTCATTTCAATGCTCTTATCAACATGGAAAAGTGGATCGGCTTGCGTTGTGCAAATGTTTTTATTGAAAACAACATTGGCATATACTGTAGTGTTCAATATCACATTAACAGTCTCACTTGGAGCAAATAATCTCTCACACAATGTAACACTGTCCATCAATAAAAGGGTGAAAAAATACTTTGTCACACAAACAGCCCCTTCAACAGCCCTTTCTAAGGGATCAAAACAGGGCGATACAAAATAAAATTACAAAGTGCACATGTAAGGTAAACTAGGACTCAGCCTATAGTGCAGTTAAACCATGGCTTAATACTTTTCTCAAGTTTGCTTTGAACATAGCAGTCAGGCTACTGCTCTTTATTCACCAGAGGCTCAACCCAGCCTCTTATTTCAGAAAGAATGAACAGTAACGGTTACCAATAAAAGGAAAGCCTACTACTTCTTTGCTTTGAGCCAGTTACTCAAACAGACAAGCCTGTTGACATTTTCAGACAACAAGGAATTCATCCATTTCGGCGTCTCGCGCTCGCCATCCACTCAAAACGTAACGTCTACTACTCTTAAACAAGTGTGTGTGGGGTGCCTGTTGTTTTGTTTCCGGTCTAGCTAGATCCGGTGTGGTGTTGTAGTTTTTCTAACGTTACTAGTTGTTGCAACAGCATGTGAAAAAACTATAAAGTGAGCTAGGCGTTAATCTTGCGATAAAAAAATTGACGCCGTTAAAATGGGTTTGCGTTAACGCTGTTAATAACGCATTAAACTGACAGCACTAATTGATATGTGATCTGATGTTATATAAATACATATATATATATATATATATTTGTTTGTATATATTTGTATATTTATGTTTATATTTTCTTGTGTCTGAACTCCACTGCACTGCAGCCAAAGAGGGGTAAGATCTCTTTTACTATATTCTATATAATATAAATGATCATATTATTATTATTATAATATATATTTATAATAATGATTATTAGATATAATAATAATAATATATTACTAAAAATATATGGTTATTATTATTATTACAACAACAACAACAACAGTGGGAGGGAGGTGCAACATCCATCATTTACTCATTAACAGTTTGTTACATTCATAAAGTCTCTTATTAAAAGTTGTCTGTCTCACCTGTCTGCCTCACCTGTGTATCTCACGTGTGAGTGAGCTCAGGAGGAGCAAGTGTGGGCGGAGTTAACGAGCTGTCTAATCAGCCCCTCCCCTCCGTGTGTCTCAGCGAATCAGACGACATGGTGTTTGAGGAGTTTAAACGAGCCTACCTGAAGGGTGTGGTCTACGGAAGCGACGACGAGTCCCCCACAGAGGCGTAAAGACTTCAAAGATGGCCGCCCTGCAGTGGGACTGTAGATGATTCGTGCAGCGCCCCCCGAGGACAGAATGAGAAGTGCAGCCTGCGGGTGGCGCTCATAGAGATTATGTCCCGAACTGATCATTTCTAGTTAATGTGATCAATCAATGTGACTGTAGATAACGAGCCTGGAACGTATTTAAAGGTAAACGATTAATTAATGTAACTTTATTAATTACAATGTCATAAATGTAAAAGAAAGACAATCAGAGATATCTGTGACTGTCACTCATATAAAAACTGCCCTGAATAAAAGCTGCTTGTGTCATATTGATTATATATTAATTCATTACTAACATTAATAATATTTGTACATTCACGGCCCAGACAGTGTTTCTATTCCAGCTAGTACTTATGTAGTACTTATATATTATTTATATAGTACTTTATGTAGTATTTATATAGTACTTTATGTAGTATTTATATAGTACTTTATGTAATATTTATATAGTACGTTATGTAGTATTTATGGATTATTTCTATAGTACTTCATGTAGTATTTATATAGTACTTTATGTAGTACTTTATGTAGTATTTATATTGTATTTTATGTAATATTTATATAGTACGTTATGTAGTATTTATGGTTTTTTATAGTACTTCTGTAGTTTTTTAGTACTTTATGTAGTACTTTATGTAGTATTTATATAGTACTTTATGTAATATTTATATAGTACGTTATGTAGTATTTATGGATTATTTCTATAGTACTTCATGTAGTATTTATATAGTACTTTATGTAAATGGACCTGTACTTGTATAGCGCCTTTCTAGTCTTCCGACCACTCAAAGCGCTTTTACACTATGTGCCACATTCACCCTTTCACACACATTCACTCAGTGATGGCAAAGTCCATTGAACAGAAACTAACATTCATACACCAATGCACAGCAACGGCACCAATGCACGGCATCGGGAGACATGTGGCACCAGGAGCTGGGGATCGAACCCACAACCTTCCAATTAAGGAACGACCCGCTCTGCCTCTGAGCCACGCCGATAATTATTAGATTTATATAGTACTTTATATAGTACTTTATGTAGTATTTATATAGTAGTTTATGTATTATTTATATAGTACTTTATGTAGTATTTATATAGTACTTTATATAGTATTTATGTAGTACTTTATGTAGTATTTATATAGTACTTTATATAGTACTTTATGTAGTATTTATATAGTAGTTTATGTATTATTTATATAGTACTTTATGTAGTATTTATATAGTACTTTATATAGTATTTATGTAGTACTTTATGTAGTATTTATATAGTACTTCATGTAGTATTTATGTATTATTTATATAGTACTTCATGTAGTATTTATATAGTACTTTATATAGTACTTCATGTAGCAAAAATACCAGTGTAAACATGTAGTATTTATATTCAATTCAATTTTATTTGTATAGCGCCAATTCGTAACAAAAGTTATCTCAGGACACTTCAAATAGAGCAGGTCTAGACCGAACTCTTTATTTATATAGTACTTCATATAGTACTTCATGTAGTATTTATATAGTAATTTATATAGTACTTCATGTAGTATTTATATAGTACTTTATATAGTACTTCATGTAGCAAAAATACCAGTGTAAACATGTAAATAAACAATATCAATAAGTTATTGATTGAATATTGACACAGACAGCTGAAGGTTTCTGTAATTTATTTTCCATCTTCTGACAACAGTCAACAGACTCAGTTAAAACAGGCATTATGGGTAATCAATATCTGGATCAATATCTGCCCATAATAACAGTGTAACTTTTCTTACAGTTTGTTGAAGATTGAGATTGATATTGATCACAGTTTGATTATTGATTGACCATGGAGACTTTATAATATTCAAAAATAAAAACAAAAGTACTTCAGACAACATTGATTTTATTTTATGATCATTCGATTGATTTCATTTTTTCTCTCTAGAAACAATGAATCTGTTTTTAGTTCTGGTGCAAACAAACAGGAAGATAATCTACGGGGTCCCTGAAGGCCCAACAGATTATATTTTGAACTTGTGCTCAGGAGGTTTTATAATATTCTGTGAAAATATTTTGACGCCCTGATTTTAGTTTCTGGGAGGTTTCCGGGTTCAGGTTCCTCCTCAGATATCAGGTCAGAAGTGCTTCGTTAGACATTTGATGTGTCTGGGTGTGATGATCCAAACACACCTGGCTGTTTTTGTTCCTTTGTTGGAGAACAGAGCAGAGATACTTTAGGGAAACCCTCCCCAGTGGAGACAATGTGGATCTAAAGCAAGCTCTGGTATCCATTTACAGCCACGCTGTAGGATCAGTATCAGGGGATCATCGGATGACTCGCTGCCCCTAAAAACACTAACAACGCACTGGTTTACATACAAAGAGGGCAAAGAGATAGTAGATAAATAGAAACCATCATGCCAACACGACAGGATGTTATTACAGCAGTCCTCACAAACAGCTTCTATAAGAGTCGACGCCGAGAGAATAACAAACAGCTCTGATCAGAACCAAACACACACCGGTGGACCCACACTGAATCCCTGTGCAGTGGTTGGCTGGAATATAAAACATTTTATTTAACCCATTTTAATCCATTCGTACAAGATTATTGGTCAAATTACTAAACTCAGGTCACAGGTTACCATTTTCATTCTGAACACACAGATCTTTACTATCGCAGCAGCTTTTGGGAACGTCAGCTGGTTTTCCCCTAAAGGAGGCCCTCATGGATACAGATCAAAGCTCCTGGTTTTAGGTGGTTGGAAATACATTTTTAAGGAATGGGAACTTTTGTGTGACTCCTACGAGAGTCTGGACCTTGTAAACTGTCTTCATACTGAAGAAGAAATTCAAAATAAGAGAAAATTAGTGAATGCTGCAAGTTCTCCTAAATCCTACAAACCAATTAAGGACAGATTTGTCTGTATGAGTGGCTCTTGTATGAGGCCCAATGTGCATTGTTTGGTAGACGTCAATAGTGTTAATGAATTTGTCAACAGTTAAGGGGGTCTCTTTTCATGGGTCAGACTAATCTAATCCTCATACTGAGCATTTGTTGGTTGATTGGTGTAAGAATATCAATGTACGGAGGTCTCTCTTCTACTGGCGACCAAAAACTATTTATTCATCACTAAAGCTAATTGAATCCTCCACCAGCTGGTGAAGTTGGGGGTTTGGCGGTGCTGGACTCAGGGGTGCCGTCCCAGGTGTATCCCCCCTGTGGTGGGCTTATTGGGGGCATGGGTGATCTAAGTATGGCCATATCACAGTTATCAGGGTGGAGCAAGTACCCAGAGAAGGTACTGCTGGACTCAATGCCAGCAAACATACCATTAGTAACCTGATCCTTCACCTGGATCCACACCCGGTGACCACGGGCCAGGTGGAGGACTACTGAATGTGAGGTGGTCCCTAACAGTTTGGTCTCAGTGGTTTTGATAACCGGTCTGAAGTTGTGGAAGAGGCCAACTTTGAGGACTCGTTCGTGGACTGTGATATGGTAACTGAGGATGTAGGTGCCGTTGACGGGAGCGGTGTAGATTCCAGTGCTGGGGTCATAGCTGCCCTGGATGTTGTACAGGACTTGGGAGAAGACCACTGGGGCTTGGGGTGGTGGGTAGCTGGACTCCAGACCTGCAGCAAATGCTGACTGGATGTTGGACATGCAGGGACCAGGAAGACCCATCATCCCCATGAGCCCCATGTCCCCCTTATCCCCCTTTGGCCCTCCCTGCCCCGCAATCCCCATCTGTCCCTCATCCCCCTTGTTTCCTTTATCTCCATTATTCCCTGCAGCCCCATCTACCCCATCTGTACAGTTACAGTCCCCCTGAGGACCTGGTTCTCCTTTCTGACCCGCAGATCCAGGGACACCAGGTTGACCCAGATCCCCTGTGTCACCCTTCTCGCCTTTGGGACCCAGAAGTCCTGGGATACCAGGAAGACCTCTAGATCCTACAGGGCCAGGAAGACCAGATGGTCCTGGGGGACCCTGGCTTGACTCGCAGGCATCTGGACAGAACCCATCATCTCCTTTAAGACCCTGATCACCTGGAGGGCCCTCCAGACCTTGTTCGCCTTTGTCACCTTCAGGACAACAAAAACCAGGTCAGAGGCTGGAACTGAAACCCTGTCCCTGATAACTGGGACTAGTTTGTAGCTCACCTTTGAATCCTCTGTCTCCTTTGGGTCCAAAAACACCCTGGGGCCCTCTGTCTCCCTTCTCACCCTCGTCTCCTTTCTGTCCTGAGGGCCCAACACACCAACGCAGTCAGAAACTCGCAGTATAGCAGGAGTTTACACAGCAGTATTAGCAGTACACATAGTAGTAGTTGTAGTAATAATAGTAGTAGTAGTTGTAGTAGTAGTAGTAGTAGTAGTAGCAGCAGTAGAAGTAGTAGTAGTAGTAGAAGTAATAGTAGTAGTAGTAGTAGTAGTAGTAGTAGAAGTAATAGTAGTAGCAGTAGTAGTAGTAGAAGTAATAGTAGTAGTAGTAGTAGTAGTAGTAGTAGTAGAAGTAATAGTAGTAGTAGTAGTAGTAGTAGTAGTAGTAGAAGTAATAGTAATAGTAGTAGTAGTTGTTGTAGTAGCGGTAGAAGTAGTTGTAGTAGTAGTAGTAGAAGTAGTAGTAGTAGTAATAGTAGTTGTAGTAGCAGTAGAAGTAGTTGTAGTAGTAGTAGTAGTAGTAGTAGTAGAAGTTATAGTAGTAGTAGTTGTAGTAGCAGTAGAAGTAGTAGTAGTAGTAATAGTAGTAGCAGTAATAGTAGTTGTAGTAGTAGTAGTAGTAATGGTAGTAGTAGTAGTAGTAGAAGTAGTAGTAGAAGTAATAGTAGTAATAGTAGTTGTAGTAGTAGTAGTAGTAGTAGTAATAGTAGTAGCAGTAATAGTAGTTGTAGTAGTAGTAGTAGTAGTAGTAATAGTAGTAGCAGTAATAGTAGTTGTAGTAGTAGTAGTAGTCGTAGTAGTAATAGTAGTAGCAGTAATAGTAGTTGTAGTAGTAGCAGTAGTAATAGTCCAATGAGGCGTGTTGAGAGAGCAGAGGATGATAGGAACTTGTTTACCTTTGACTCCTTGTCTGCCTGTAAAACCTGGAGGACCTCTGAACCCCGTCATCCCTCTTCGTCCAGGGCTACCTGGAGTACCTGAGAGGACACAGATCTGTTATCTCACCAACAGACCACAGTATGTGAGGCTCCAACACTTTGTGTCTGACGTTGTGCTCTGCAACATAGGTGCCCCTCAGGGTACGGTGCTCTCTCCCTTCCTCTTCACCCTTTACACCTCGGACTTTACCCACAATTCCACGCTCTGCCATATCCAGAAGTTCTCAGATGACACAGCCATTGTTGGATGCGTTTCTGAGGGGAACAAACTTGAATACAGGACTGTTATCAGGGACTTTGTCAGCTGGTGTGAGCTCAACCAGCTTCAGCTAAACACTAGCAAGACGAAGGAGATGATCGTTAACTTCAGGAGGAAAACATCCCACTTCACCCCGGTGAACATCCAGGGATTGGACATTGAGGGGGTAGATAATTATAAATTCCTGGGTGTTCACCTCAATAAAAAACTGGACTGGACTGACAACACCCATGCTATCTACAAGAAGGGCCAGATTCGCCTCCACCTCCTTCGGAGTAAGCAGGGCTCTCCTTAAGACTTTTTATGACTCTGTGGTTGCTTCAGCCATCTTCTATGCTGTGGTCTGCTGGAGTGGGGGCAGTACGGACAGGGACAAAAAGAGACTCAATAAACTGATCAGGAGAGCGAGCTCTGTCCCGGACTGTCCTCTGGACTCCATTGAGGAAGTGGGTGAAAGGAGGATGTTAGTGAAGCTGACTCCCATCATGGACAACACCTCTCACCCCCTACATGACACTGTGGGGTCCCTAAGTAGCTCCTTCAGCAGCAGACTGTTACACCCACGGTGTAAGAAGGAGAGGTTCCGCAGGTCTTTCATCCCTGCCGCTGTCAGACTCTACAACACCTGATCAATGTTGTAGTTTCTGTTTTTTTTTTTCAAATTACCACTATACTGTAGTTAAGTTTTTATCATAGTTTTTTATATCTGTATTTATTTATTTCAAGTAATTGCTGCTGTGACAAGGAAATTTCCCCGTTGTGGGATTAATAAAGTAATACAATACAATACAATACAATATCTTTACTGCTAGTGATCAATAATAATAATGATCTCTAAATGTGTCGGCAATAGTTGAACATAGGCTCTTATTATATTTCTATGTACTGTAACAACTGTAGCAATGATTCTAATATATTCCATTTATTACAGATGATTATCTGTCGCTACCTTTAGAACTGCAGTATTAGGAGTATTATGGCTCTCTGTGTGTTACCTGGTAGTCCGCGGTCTCCTCGGTCTCCCTTGGGCCCCTTGCTGCTCTGGCAGTATGTGCAGAGACAGAACCAGGGGATCTGGTCTGCAGGTAAGGGGACCGGTGCCTGCAGCAGCGTCTGGCAGTATGCCTCCAGGGCCCCAGCCGGCGCCTCTGTTGCGTTGACTACATCAGGGTAAAAATTGAGTCTGGGGCCGTTCATGGGTGGGTAGGGGGGCGTGGGAGGAGTGCCGAAGGGGGGCTCCCAGCCTTCCTCGGAGATAGGTGCAGGCGTCGCTGTGACAACGGGGAGGGGAATCGCCATCAGCAGTAGGTGAAGAATGAAGGTCTGCATGGTCTGAACAGAGAAGTTTCCCATCAGCCACCAGTGTTTACATCATTTCTGTCAAACATGATCAACACCGTAAAGAACCTGAAACATCCTGAAGTATCTTAAAGTAAATCCTACCGATGCCCTCACATAGGAAACCATCTCTGAATGTGAGATAGGTGAGACAGGAAGGTGCACGCAGTCTGGCTAACTGCTGTAAAAATATTTATAAATCAACTTGCCACTGTGTCTCAGTCATGCATAATTCCTTCAACTGCAACAATATTCATGTTTTTTATTGCAATCATTAAACCTCCGAACGAACTTCCGGTTTGACGATGTAGAGGACGGACGTGTGGGGCATACCTCCGTACAATTTCGTGAAAATTTGTTAATTACATCATTCTTTCAAGTATATTTTCGGTGTAACTACCTATTTTAATGAACGTCGCGCTGAACCTGCATAAGAATGAGTAAACAATCTCGGAAAAGTCAGGTACAACAACAGACTCTCCCCTTCTCTGGTCGGGAAGCTAGCAACATGGCGTCAGGGCCTTCCCCTCTCACTTTGGAAACGCTAATCATCGAACTGGAAAAATCTAGGAAAAGCACTACTGCGGAGCTCACCGCCTCTTTGAATGCGGCCCTCGCCCCAATTAATTCAGCTCTTGAGTCCATTGCCACCACTGTGGCTAAACACACTTCTACAATTTCGGAGATGGAAACGGCCCTCTCGACCCACTCGGATAACATCACTAGCCTGGAGCAAGACGTAGTGGAGCTACGCTCCAAGCTAACCTCTATAACGGAAGAGAACAGTGCTCTCCAGGCTGCCTTGGAGGACTTGGTGTCTCGCTCAAAGCATCAGAATCTAAGAGTGATTGGACTTCCTGAAGACATTGAAGGTAACAACCCGAGACAATTCATGGCTGATTTATTCAAGGAAGTGGCTACAGACGCTACAGATCGAACTCCACACCTGAACTAGACTGTGCCCATCGTAGTCTCAGACCCAAACCTCGTCAAAGATCCTGCCCTGTGATAGTGCGCTTTCACCGCTACATCGATAAAGAGAGAGTGTTGCTTTGGGCAAAGGAACACCGCAATATGATTTATCGGGGTCATAACATCAAGTTTTACGAAGACTTCAGTGCTGCAGTGGCGAAGAGGCGAGCTGCTTTCAACCAGGTGAAATCCTAGCCCTGCCCGGCTGCGCGTCACTTTCAACGGTGTGACCCACATCTTCGACTCCCCGGAGCAAGCGGAGCTGTTTTACGAGGAACGCATACGCGACTCATGAAAGAGGGAACGGGTGGAACGATCACCGATTCATGTGAATTAACGATTCTCTTGGGACCATTATCTTTATTTATTTATTTTTTTAATTTTTTGCTGGACTTTCTCGAGGTAAGGCGCGACTACACTGTTGAAATGGACCACAGACTATGAACAGTACCACATATTACTCCATCCTATCTCCAGTTAGATGCGGACAGTAGTTAAATATCATGGCCAGCTGTTTTGCTTTATTCCGCCTGTGGCTTTTGTGTTTTGTTTATATATAAAATGTCTTGTCTGTTCAAGGAAACACACTCTTAATTCCCTGACATGTGGGTATTAAAATCCACCACTGTCTTTACTTTGTATGGGGCTTGAAGTCACCAGTCTATGGCCTGAAACAATTTATTTTAGTGTATTTTTTTTAATTTTATTTGTATTTTTACTTTTATTTTTTATTATTCACTTCGTAATTTTAAAGAGGGATTCTCTCCTATCTTTGCCTGCACATTTTAGCTGGAGGATTATATGTTCAATCTGGTACAATTACAGGTCCTTCCTTTTCCCGCCTTTCAGTGTTACTCCAGATTGCTTTCATAAATAGGTGTTACAAACTTTTATATGGCGTATATTTTGGTTCTTCAGGAGGTAGAACCTACTGCATGGTAAACCGGTTGTGTATACTCCAGTCTTGCAACTCGTCTTGTTCCGTTACGACGAGCTTAGGAAGCAACTTGTTGGATGGCTTACAGTCTATACACTGGCCAGTGTGTTTTTGGGAGGTATGTGTGTTCTTTCTTTACTTACTGGGAGGTTTTTTGTGTTTCTTTCTTAAAGCTAACTTCATTTGGATGCTACCGTGATGCTCATCTGGTTCCTAACCAGGATGCTCATTTATTTCCTGCCATTCTTATTAATATCTTTGCATTTAATCATTCACAAGTGATTAATGGTTAGCCCAAGTATCTCCCAGAGAGGACTGAGTGGGTCTAGTATTCGGCTTGTGAGTTGGAACGTTCGTGGACTTGGGGACCCAATAAAGCGATCTAAAGTGCAAATATTCCATTCAGCTTTCAATAGTAAATCCAGAGGCGCTGCTATTCTTTATAATAAACGTATCCAGTTCTCCCCTGATCAGGTCATATCTGATCCCCATGGGCGTTATGTTATAGTAAGTGGCACATTATATCAGACTTCAGTTGTATTGGTTAATGTTTACGCCCCTAATTGGGACAACCCAAATTTTATGACTTCCCTTTTTTCCAAAATCCCCAACTTGGATACCCATCGTCTCATTTTAGGGGGGGACCTGAACCTAGTAATAGACCCCAAACTTGACCGATCCCATCCGAAAGTACTTATACCCTCTGCCATGTCGAAGACATTATCATCTATCATGAGCCAATTGGGCTGCATAGATGCTTGGCGCCTGCTCCACCCATTCTCAAAATAATTTTCTTATTTCTCCAAAGTACACCAATCTTATTCCTGCATCGACAATTTTTTTATAGATAGGGCTCTTCTACCTGTTGTGAAATTTCAATTCAATTAAATTCAATTCAATTTTATTTGTATAGCGCCAATTCATAACAGAAGTTATCTCAGGACACTTTTCAAATAGAGCAGGTCTAGACCGAACTCTTTAACATATAACATACAACACAAATCCACTGAATATTCTGCTATTGTTATTTCTGATCATGCTCCTCACATTTTAGATTTAGCACCTATCACTACAAATCAGTGGAAGTTTAATACAGGGCTACTAGCTAAAGCTGAGTTCTGTGATTAAATTTTAAAAAAAATAGATGTTTTCCTTGAGAATAATAAGACTGAGGCCACATCGCCCTCTCTGTTATGGGAAACATTAAAAGCGGTAATTAGGGGAGATATTATCTCATACAGCACACATCTGGCTAGGAAAAATAAACAAAAACAGCAAGAGCTTTTTGATGTAATCCTCAGCGTAGATAGAGAATACTCATGCTCCCCCAGTCCAGAATTGTATGCTAAAAGGGTTACATTACAATCTGATTATGACCTTCTCTCTACACATAAAGCAGAGTACCTTTTAAGATGGACCAAAGGGACTTACTATGAATATGGTGATAAAGCCAGCCGTCTCCTCGCCCTCCAACTTAAACGCCGGTCTGCCTCAAATTTCATATCACAAATTTATGACTCCTCTCGCTCTCTAACTGTCAGCCCAGCTGAAATAAATTCCACCTTCGCTTTCTATTATTCTAACCTGTATCAGTCCGAACCTCCTGCAAATAGGACCACAATGGATAATTTCCTGGATAACATTGATATACCTACCATAGATCCTCGTATTAAAGAGGAGTTGGAAAAACCTATACAGTTGGAAGAATTAACTTCTTGTCTTAAATTAATACAAAATAACAAAGCTCCCGGGCCGGATGGATTTCCGGTTGACTTTTATAAAAAGTTCTCCCACCAACTTGCTCCTTTGTTATTAGACATGTTTAATGATTCACTGAAGCGGGGCTCTCTGCCGCCAACTTTAAATCAGGCTTTAATCTCGCTCATTCCTAAGAAAGACAAGAACTTAGATGAATGTAGCAACTGGAGACCAATAAGTTTATTAAATTCAGACATAAAACTTTTAGCCAAAGTACTAGCATGCCGCTTGGACCCTTGTCTACCAGATATAATTTCTTTGGATCAAACAGGGTTTGTTAGAGGTCGCCAACTATCATCTAACATTAGAAGACTTTTAAATATTGTACTATCTCCTAACACATCCCAAGCTGCTGAAATGGTTATATCTTTAGATGCGGAGAAAGCCTTCGATAGGGTTGAATGGGACTACTTGTTTTCTGTTTTGGGGAAATTTGGCTTTGGGTCTAAATTTATTTCATGGATACAACTTTTATACTCTGCCCCTTCTGCTTCTGTGACAACTAACTTTCAAAGGTCTGAATATTTCCCTCTATCAAGAGGGACCCGCCAAGGTTGCCCAATCTCCCCCTTGCTTTTTGCCATAGCAATAGAGCCTCTTTCCATTGCTCTCAAATCTTCTTCATGTTTCACTGGTAGCTGGACTGGAGCATCGGGTGTCTCTCTATGCTGTTGACCTGTTGCTATATATCACTGACCCAGTTAGCTGTGTAGATAATATTTTACAAATCTTGACAACTTTCGGATCATTTTCAGGTTATAAATTAAACATCAGTAAAAGCGAGTGTTTTCCGGTAAACATAACAGCTAAACAGATCCCATCAAATGCACTACCGTTCCGATTAGCTCATAACAGCTTTCGCTATTTAGGTATCAATATTTCTCATTCTCTCCCCTCACTATATAAGAATAATTTTACAAAATTGGTAATGGAAATTAAGTCTGATCTGGCGCGCTGGGACTCCCTCCCTCTCTCTTTGATAGGCAGAATCAATTCTATTAAAATGAATAGTCTTCCGAGATTTTTGTTTCTTTTCCAGTGTCTTCCAATTTTTTTTATCTAAATCATTTATACATATTTTAGACAAAATGATCTCAAAATTTGTTTGGGCTGGTAAGAACCCAAGAGCGTGTCGAACAACACTCCAAAGAAGCAAATCAGATGGGGGCCTTGCACTGCCTAACTTATTATTTTACTATTGGGCTGCCAATCTTCAAAAAATCCATGCCTGGTGTAATTCTCCCAGTTTGGACTGGTGCATAATGGAAGATGCTTCTTGCCATCCCTCATCTCTTGCGGCTCTGGTTTGTGCCCCTCTAGCTTCTCGTTATCCTAGTTATATCAAAAACCCAATTGTACTTTCCTCTTTGAAAATTTGGAAACAATTCAGGCAAAATTTCAAACTTTCAACACCCATACCATTAAGCCCTATTTGCAATAATCATTTCTTCCCCCCCTCCAATGCAGCCACAGCTTTCACTTTGTGGAGAGAGAGAGGTCTGGTTCGTTTTTCAGATTTATATTCAAAGGGCTTATTTGCTACATTTAATGATCTCCGTGTTAAATATAATTTGCCCCAATCTCACACGTTTCGATATTTCCAAGCACGGAATTATGCTCGCACACACTTTACTTCTTTCCCCCAATCTCCAATGGGATCTCTTCTTACTGAGGTACTCTCTCTTCCAATGGCTCGTAGTAAGATTTCAGTATTATTTGACCTCATATCATCTTCGAACATGTCTTCCCTGGTGAGGGTCAGGGAGAGTTGGGAAAGGGAGCTTGGCTTTGATTTGACAGATGAGTGGTGGAGAGAGGCACTGATCAGGGTCAATTCTACATCTTCTTGTGCTCGTCTCAGTTTAATCCAATTTAAGGTTCTCCACAAAATTCATTTCACAAAAAACAGAATTAGTAGGCTATTTCCAGGCACAAATGATATCTGTGATAGATGTGGTTTATCTCCAGCAGACCATGTTCATAGGTTTTTTTCTTGTCCCAAACTAGTCCATTTCTGGTCATGTTTTTTTAAATCGTTAAACAATGCCCTCAGTATCAAGTTGGAACACTGCCCACTGATATCCATCTTTGGGGTACCTCGTACTCCAACTAGTCTCACTAAGAAAAACTCTGATGTTGTTGCTTTTGCCTCGCTCATAGCCCGCAGACGTATTCTACTGCATTGGAAAAGCCCAAATGCTCCTCCTACTACTTCTTGGTTAAGTGATTTAATGTCCTTTCTGTCATTGGAAAAAGTTAAATACTCCCTAAGAGGCTCAGCAGCCAATTTTTATGAAAGATGGCAGCCTCTCATCACATATGTAAACACCCTCACCTCTTTGGACCCCAACTGAATCAATCTGATGCATCCAATTTTTTATTCTATCAAATTGTTTAGTGAACACACTGGGCATCCTCTATTTATTTGTCTATTGTTTTTACTTTTATTATTATTGTCGATTTCTCTCTTTCACCTCCCTTTGTGTTTTGTTCTATTTTGTTTGTTTGTTCTTTGTATTTATGTACCTATTTGTTTTCACCAACTTGTTGACTACTTGTGCATTTTATTTTTGCTTATTTGTTTGTTTATTTATTTATTTATTTATTTATTTTTTCTTCTCTCCCTCTTTGTTCTTGGGGGATGTTCCTTTTCTGGTTCTTTGTTCTAATGTTCCATGGAACAGAAAAGGGTGGAAAACAGCTGTGGAATAACTGTGTATCTTGTATTGATGCTTGTGAAATGCTGGTCTCCAATAAAAAAAAGTATAAAAAACAAAACAAAAAAAAACCTCCGAACAACAGTCGGATCAATGCAGTTGTTCTCTACACAAAATACACAGCTTCAATCAATCAGCTTCAATCAGTCAGCTTCAACCAATCAGCTTTAATCAATCAGCTTCAATCAATCAGCTTCAACCAGCTTCAATCAATCAACTTCAATCAATCAATCAGCTTCAAACAATCAGCTTCAATCAATTCTATATATTATGAAAGCTTTTGTAACATAATTTTAGTAGTATTTTCATCAATTATAAATATATATGTACAGTTTTAAAAGTTCATTTGTTAATTAATAATAAAAATGATTAATTTATTATATAAATTGGAAATCTGCCATTGGCTTGGATTATTGTAAATACATTAATATATAAATAATGAAATAAATAAATATAAATATTTCACTCACCAAACTGTCGATTCTTTGAGCCTCTCAAACTCTGAAGTCTCAGTTTCCTGCAGACTCACCTGTCAGCTGCTAATAAAACACCTGGTGCCCTGCCCACATGGTGCCCCGCCCACCACACACACAGACACACACACACACACACACACACACACACACACACACACAGACAAGACAGACAGACAGACAGACAGACACACACTAATATATAAAAATGTAATAATGTAATATGTAATAATGTAATATAATAATGTAATAATATAATAATGTAATATATCATAATATAATAATATAATAATGTAATATATAATAATGTAATATATCATAATATAATAATATAATAATGTAATATATAATAATGTAATAATATCATATATAATAATGTAATATGTACTATGTAATAGTGTAATATATAATATGTAATATGTAATAATGTAATATATAATAATGTAATAATGTAATATATAATGTAATAATATAATAATGTAATATATAATAATGTAATAATATAATAATGTAATATATAATAATGTAATAATATAATAATGTTATATATGATAATGTAATAATATAATAATGTAATATATAATAATGTAATAATATAATATGTACTAATATAATAATCTAATAAGGTAATATATAACAATGTAATAATATATTATATAATAATGTTATAATATATAATTATGTAATAATGTAATATATAATAATGTACTAATGTAATATATTATAATGTAATATATAATGTAATAATGTAATATATAATACTGTAATAATATATTATATAATAATGTAATAATGTAAAATATAATAATGTAATAATGTAATATATAATAATGTAATGATGTAATATATAATAATGTAATAATGTATTATATAATAATGTAGCTGTCATTATTATTTTTACCTGGCTTTTCTTGTGAAGGAACCTTAGAGAGTGAGATCATTAGAGGTTTGTTAACAGATACTAGTGTTAATAAAGCTCCACAGATTTGGTTCCCAACTCTCTTTCATGTGTCAGGTGACCTGATTAGAGACGTCCTGATAATACACAGGTGTAACTGTGATCCTGCTCTGTATGGACCGACTGAAGGCCGTCACCGGATCCTGCAAACGGCTATAGGTGTGACTTTATTAGTGCCGAGTCCTGGGAATTAGGGTGGGAGCATTCATGTAGGTCAGCTGTGAATAGATAGACCTATGTGGCACCTGAGCCAGGGGATACACCCACCTGACCCACCTGAGCCAAGTAATACACCCACCTGAGCCAGGGGATACACCCACCTGAGCCAGGTAATTCAATTCAATTCAGTTCAGTTTAATTTGTATAGTGCCAATTTATAACAGAAGTTGTCTCAGGACACTTTTCAAATAGAGCAGGTGTTTTGTCCCTTTTCCATTAAAACCGCAGTTTTCTTCATACACTGGTACCTGGTGAAACATCCCTTCAATGTCTGCCATGATGGCAAACTGTTCATGGCGGAATTTCAGTAAGACGCCAAGAAGTGAGTTGGCTAAGTCAGGTCCAGGTAAGAGTTCATTATTGAGTGATGTTCCTTTGTATGACGATGTACAGCCAAACACTACTCTGATGGTCTTTTTACATTTGTGGTACACTCCATGGTGGGGTATGTACCATACCTTATCATCATCCTGATGAAGATTCTTTGCTGGCACCTTTTCGGCGTAGCCCTTAGCGATTACATCTTCCACTAAACCTTTGTATTCTTCTGCATATTTAGCATCCTTCTTGAATTTTCTAGCAAGATAATGTGCACGCTGTTCAGCTATCTGATAATTGTTGGGCATGATGATATCACTATTACGAAGTGGCAAATGTAAATAATAATGATTATCTTTTAGGGTGGCTGTACTTGATACCAGCTGCATGAATCTGCGGTCTTCCACTTACATTTGAGGTTGTCCCTCATATTCTTTCTCTGGGAAGTCATGGTGGTACTGGTTTACAAGCAGGGTTTCCAACTGTCCGGTTCACAGATGCGGTTCACTAATGCCACTGGCTGTCCAAACCTATCCGTTGCTGAAGATGAGTTGAGTGGTCCATTTACCACCCATCCTAAGAGAGTTCTTACAGCATAGGGTCCATTGCATTGGCTATTTATGATTTGTCATGGCTCCACTGCCTTTGGGGCATCCACTCCAATCAGGAGTTCCACATCCGCATCAATTTTTTGTAGTCGAATTTCCTTCAGGTAAGGCCACCTATTGAGATCATTTTGGGAAAGAATGTTCCTCTTCGTCACTGGTATCTTTGTCTGTGTGTATGTTTTGTGCAGCTCAATAAATTTATTTCCATCCAAATCGCCCACTTGTAGTCCAGTTATTTCATAACTACTTTCAGGTTTATTTTGACCCATTGTTTGCAGAATAACTTTAGTTTTTCGTTCTGTTAAATTGAGTTTTCTCATAAGGTTCTCTGTACAGAATGTGGCTGTGCTGCCAGGGTTCAGAAATGCATAGGTTAGTATTGTTTTGCTTCCTTTGGTGGTTTTTATCTGCACTGGTACTATTGAAAGTTTGCAATCTTCTCCAGCCCCGATATCCTCCTCCTTATCAACTGAGAAGAGAGTTCCACTGACAGATTTTTTTGTTGAATTCATTATTTCATGAGTTGGTTGAATTGTCTGCAGGTTTGTTAATGTGCAATATGCTGGGGTGTTTCCTTCGAACTGGCATGTCTCCTTTTTCAGTTTTGTCTGTTCCCTTGGTTAAACGCCAAGCATGCGTTTTTTCAATAGTTTCACCTTGATTCAATTCAATTCAATTTTATTTGTATAGTGCCAATTCATAACAGAAGTTATCTCAGGACACTTTTCAAATAGAGCAGGTCTAGACCGAACTCTTTAAAACATTAATTACAGAGACCCAACAGTACCACCAATGAGCAAGCACTTGGCGACAAGGGCAAGGAAAAACTGCCTGTTAAAAGGCAGAAACCTAGGACAGATCCTCCGGCTCTAGGTGGGTGGTCGTCTGTCTCGACCAGTTGGGGTGAGAGAGAGAGAGAGAGAGAGGGAGAGAGAGAGAGAGAGAGCGAGAGACAGACAGACAGGTGCACAGTAACAACAGTATTGGCAATGGCAATCTAGCAGGACCATGGCAGGAGGCTCCACCAGGATCGACAAGAACCTGCGAGACAAGAAAGCACAAGAACTCCGGGGAAGAAGTGAAGTTAGTAACATGCGTTAATGGGACATGAATGAGTGCAGAAAGAGAGAGGAAGGGAGGAGCTCAGTGCACCATGGGAAATCCCCCCGATAGTCTAGGCCTATAGCAGCATAACTAAGGGATGTTTCAGGACTCACCTGATCCAGCCCTAACTATAAGCTTTATCAAAGAGGAATGTCTTAAGCCTACTCTTGAATGTGGTGAGGGTGTCTGCCTCCCGAACCACAAATGGAAGCTGGTTCCACAGGAGAGGAGCTTGGTAACTGAAGGCTCTGGCTCCTGTTCTGAGGACTGCCCACTTCAGAACGGTGTTCTGGGGTATAGGATACTATGAGCTCTTTAAGTATGAGGGGCCTTGAGAGCTTTATAGGTGAGGAGGAGGATTTTAAATTCTGTTCTACATTTTACAGGGAGCCAATGCAGAGAAGCTAGTACAGGAGAGATGTGATCTCTTTTTCTAGTTCCTGTCAGTACTCGTGCTGCAGCGTTCTGAATTAATTGGAGCGTTTTAATGGACTTATTGGGGCAACCTGATAAAGAGTTGCAGTAATCCAGCCTTGAAGTAACAAATGCATGGATTAGTTTTTCTGCATCTGTCTGTGATAGCATGTGTCTAATTTTTGTAATATTACGTAAATGAAAGAAGGCAGTCCTAGAGGTCTGCTTTATGTGGGAGTTAAATGACAAATCCTGATCAAAGATAACTCCAAGATTCCTGACAGTGGTGCTAGAGGCCAAGGTAATGCCATCTATAGTAACTATATCTTTAGACAGTGAGTCTCTAAGGTTTTTGGGGCCAAGAACAAGAATTTCGTTTTTTTCTGAGTTTAACATCAGAAAATTGCAGGTCATCCAGGATTTTATGTCCTTAAGACATGTTTGTAAATTAGATAATTGATTAATTTCATTGGGCTTGATTGATAGATATAACTGCGTATCATCTGCATAACAGTGAAAGTTAATGGAGTGATAAAGTAATTATTGTAGGTGATTTTAATATTCATGTGGATGTTGACAATGACAGCCTTAGTAATGCATTTATATCATTAATAGACTCAATTGGCTTCTGTCAGAGTGTAAATAAACCAACTCATTGTTTTAATCACACTCTTGACCTTGTTTTATCATATGGCATTGATATTGAACATTTAATAGTCTTCCCACATAATCCTTTCCTATCTGACCATTATTTAGTAACTTTTGAATTCATACTATTAGATTATAAGCCATTAGGCAAACTTCCTACAGCGATGTCTATCTGACAGTGCTGTAGCTAAATTTAAGGAGGAGATTCCTTCAGTGTTTAATTCAATGCCATGTCTGAATTTAACAGAGTCCTATAACAACTTTAGTCCCTCTGAAATTGATAATCTTGTCATAGTGCTACAGGCTCACTACGATCAACATTAGACTCTATCGCTCCTATAAAAAGGAAATTATTAAAACATAGGAGACTAGCACCTTGGTATAACCACCAAACCCGCCAGTTAAAGCAAATAGCTAGGAAATCTGAAGGAAATGGCGCTCTTCCAAATTATCAGAATATCGCTCAAATTGGCAAGATGATCTTAGATTTATAGAAAGGCCCTCCGTAATGCCGAGGAGCCTATTACTCAGCACTAATAGAAGAAAATAAGAACAACCCTAGGTTCCTCTTCAGCACTGTTGCCAGGCTGACAGAGAGTCACAGCTCTATCGCCACATATCCCCATAAACTTAAGTAGCAATGACTTCATGAGCTTCTTCTATAATAAAATTATTACTATTAGAGAAAAATTAATCACCAACTGCCATCAAAGTATCAGTGGCTCTCCAAGTTCGGGACTTCTGTCAATGTAAACTTAGATGTATATTTAGACTGTTTTCTCTATCATCTTCATCAGTTAACTTCAATCATTTCTTCATCAGCCATCAACCTGTCTGTTAGACCCGATCCCAACTAGGCTGCTTAAGAAGTTGTTCCCTTAATTGGCACTCTTTACTGGATATGATTAATCTTTCTTTATTATCAGGATATGTACCACAGTCCTTTAAGTAGCTGTAATTAAACCCCTTCTTAAAAGTCTACTCTTGACCCAGGGGTTTTAGCCAACTATAGACCGATTTCTAACCTCCCGTTCTCTCTAAGATTCTGAGAAAGTAGTGCCAAAGAGTTGTGTGACTTTCTACATAACAATAGTTTATTTGAGGATTTTCGTCAGATTTAGAGTTCATCATAGCACAGAGACAGCTCTGGTTAAGTTAATAATGACCTTCTGATTGCTTCTGACAATGGACTTGTCTCTGTACTTGTATTATTAGATCTTAGTGCTGCATTTGACACCATTGACCATGATATTCTTTACAGAGACTTGAGCATCAAATTGGCATTAAAGGAACTGCCCTAACCTGGTTTAGTCATACTTATCAGATCGTTCTCAGTTTGTACATGTTAACGATGAATCCTCCATAAATACTAAAGTTAGTCATGAGTTCCACAAGGTTCTGTACTTGGACCAATACTATTTACTTTATATATGCTCCTTTAGGCAACATTATTAGGAATCACTCCATTAACTTTCACTGTTATGCAGATGATACCAGTTATATCTATCAATCAAACCCAATGAAATTAATCAATTATCTAAATTACAAACATGTCTTAAGGACATAAAATCCTGATGACCTGCAATTCTCTGATGTTAAACTCAGAAAAACCGAAATTCTTGTTCTTGGCCCCAAAACCTTAGAGACTCATTGTCTAAAGATATAGTCACTCTAGATGGCATTAACTTGGCCTCTAGCACCACTGTCAGAATCTTGGAGTTATCTTTGATCAGGATTTGTCATTTAACTCCCACATAAAGCAGACCTCTAGGACTGCCTTCTTCATTACGTTATATTAGAAAATTAGACACATACTATCACAGACAGATGCAAAAACTAATCCATGCATTTTACTCAGGCTATACTGCAACTCTTATTATCAGTTGCCCAATAAGTCCATTAAACGCTCCAATTAATTCGAACGCTGCAGCACGAGTACTGACGAACTAAAAGAGATCACATCTCTCCTGTACTAGCTACTCTGCATTGGCTCCCTATAAAATGTAGAATTGAATTTAAAATCCTCCTCCTCACCTATAAAGCTCTTCATGGTCAGCCCCTTCATATCTTAAGAGCTCATAGTACCCTATTACCCCACTAGAACACTACGTTCTGAATGCTGGCTACTTGTGGTTCCTATAGTTCTAAAGTAGAACAGAGCCGAGCCTTCAGTTACAAGCTCCTCTCCTGTGAACCAGCTTCCAGTTTGGTTCAGGCAACACCCTCACCACATTCAGAGTAGGCTTAAGACATTCCTCTTGATAAAGCTTATAGTTAGGGCTGGATCAGTGAGTCCTGAACCATCCCTTAGTTTGCTGCTATAGGCCTAGACTTCGGGATTTCCCATGGTGCACTGAGCCCCCCCCCCCCCCCCCCTTTTCCCCCCCCTTTCCTCCCCCTTTAATACATTTTATAACCCCCCCCCCCCCCCCCCCTTTTTTTTTTTTCTCCCCTCCCCTCTTCTCTTCGAACCTCCCCGCCCCCCCCCCCCCCCCCCCCTTTCCCCCCCCTTTCCATTTTTTTTTTTTTCCTCCCCCTCTCTCCCTCCCCCCCCCCCCCCCCCCCCCCCCCCCCCCCCCCCCCCCCCCCCCCCCCCCCCCCCCCCCCCCCCCCCCCCCCCCCCCCCCCTCTACCTTTTTTCTTTTAATTTTTCTTTTTCCCTTTCTCTTTTCCCCTTTTTTTTTCTTTTTTTTTTTTTTTTTTTTTTTTTTTTTTAATATAATTTTAAAAAAAAAAAATATAAAAAAAAAAAAATAAAAAAAAAAAAAAAAAAAAGATAATTTTATTCTTAAATAATTGATTAACCTAATAATGTTGCCTAAAGGGAGCATATATAAAGTAAATAGTATTGGTCCAAGTACAGAACCTTGTGGAACTCCATGACTAACTGTAGTATTTATTGAAGATTTATCGTTAACATGTACAAACTACGAGCGATCTGATAAATATGACGTGAACCAGCTTAGTGCGGTTCCTTTAATGCCAATTTGATGCTCAAGTCTCTGTAAAAGAATACTATGGTCAATGGTGTCAAATGCAGCACTAAGATCTAATAATACAAGTACAGAGACAAGTCCATTGTCAGAAGCAATCAGAAGGTCATTATTAACTTTAACCAGAGCTGTCTCTGTGCTGTGATGAACTCTAAATCCTGACTGAAAATCCTCAAATAAACTATTGTTATGTAGAAAGTCACACAACTCTTTGGCGACTACTTTCTCCAGAATCTTAGAGAGGAAGGAGAGGTTAGAAATCGGTCTATAGTCGGCTAAAACCCCTGGGTCAAGAGTGGGCTTTTTAAGAAGGGGTTTAATTACAGCTACTTTAAAGGACTGTGGTACATATCCTGATAATAAAGAAAGATTAATCATATCCAGTAAAGAAGTGCCAATTAAGGGAACAACTTCTTTAAGCAGCCTAGTTGGGATCGGGTCTAATAGACAGGTTGATGGCTTCGATGAAGAAATGATTGAAGTTAACTGATGAAGATCGATAGCAGAAAAACAGTCTAAATATATATCTAAGTTTACATTGGCAGAAGTCCCTGAACTTGGAGAGCCACTGATAACTGTTGATGGCAGTTGGTGATTAATTTTCTCTCTAATAGTAATAATTTTATTATAGAAGAAGCTCATGAAGTCATTGCTACTTAAGTTTATGGGGATATGTGGCTCAATAGAGCTGTGACTCTCTGTCAGCCTGGCTACAGTGCTGAAGAGGAACCTAGGGTTGTTCTTATTTTATTCTATTAGTGCTGAGTAATAGGCTCCTCTGGCATTACGGAGGGCCTTTCTATAAGTTTTAAGATTATTATGCCAAATTGAGCGATATTCTGATAATTTGGAAGAGCGCCATTTCCTTTCAGATTTCCTAGCTATTTCTTTTAAGTGGTGGGTTTGGTGGTTATACCAAGGTGCTAGTCTCCTATGTTTTAATAATTTCCTTTTTATAGGAGCGATAGAGTCTAATGTTGATCGTAGTGAGCCTGCAGCACTATCGACAAGATTATCAATTTCAGAGGGACTAAAGTCGTTATAGGACTCTGTTAAATTCAGACATGGCATTGAATTAAACACTGAAGGAATCTCCTCCTTAAATTTAGCTACAGCACTGTCAGATAGACATCTGCTGTAGGAAGTTTTGCCTAATGGCTTATAATCTAATAATATAAATTCAAAAGTTATTAAATAATGGTCAGATAGGAAAGGATTATGTGGGAAGACTATTAAATGTTCAATATCAATGCCATATGATAGAACAAGGTCAAGAGTGTGATTAAAACAATGAGTTGGTTTATTTACACTCTGACAGAAGCCAATTGAGTCTATTAATGATATAAATGCATTACTAAGGCTGTCATTGTTAACATCCACATGAATATTAAAATCACCTACAATAATTACTTTATCTGATTTAAGGACTAAACTTGATTCAAACTCAGAGAATTCAGATATAAAATCAGAGTACGGTCCAGGAGTGCGGTACACTATAACAAATAGAACTGGCTGCAGTGTTTTCCAGTTTGGGTGAGAAAGACTAAGAACAAGGCTTTCAAATGAATTATAATTTATAGTTTAGGTTTAGGGTCCATTAAAACGCTCGAATCATATATGGCTGCTACTCCACCTCCTCGGCCAGTGCCTCGAGGAATGTGAGTATTAATATGACTGGGGGGGGTGCATTCATTTAGGCTAACATACTCCTCGTGGGACAACCAGGTCTCAGTAAGACAAAGTAAATCAATATCATAATCTGATATTAATTCATTCACTAAAACAGCTTTAGAGGACAGAGACCTGATATTTAACAGCCCACATTTCATTCTCTTATTTTGTGCTACTGAGGAGTTAGTTTTAATTTTTATTAGATATTTATGTTGAACTCCTCTTGTTTTTATTTCTTTAAATAATTTAGGTGGTCGGGGGACAGACACAGTCTCTATGGGGTTTTGGGTGGGTGACTGTTCTAAAGAAAGCGCAGAAAAGTGTGTAAGACAGCAGCTCTGCTTCCTGGTCCTAACTCTGGACTGTCAGGTTTTAGAAATAAACTTCGCCATATTTCTAGATAAGAGAGCCGCTCCATCCAAAGTGGGATGGATGCCGTCTCTCCTAATCAGACCAGGTTTTCCCCAAAAAGGCTTCCAGTTATCAATAAAGCCCACATCGTTTTCTGGACACCACCTCGACAGCCAGCGGTGGAATGACGACATGCGGCTATACATGTCATCACTGGTCACATTGGGGAGGGGTCCAGAGAAAACTACGGAGTCCGACATTGTCTTAGCATAATTACACACCGACTCCACATTAATCTTAGTGACCTCCGATTGGCGTAAACGGGTGTCATTACCGCCGACGTGGATAACAATCTTACTATATTTACGTTTATCTTTGGCCAGCAGTTTTAAATAGGATTCAATGTCGCCCGCTCTGGCCCCAGGGATACATTTAACTATGGCCGCTGGCTTCGCTAACTTCACGTTTCTGACTATGGAGCTGCCAATAACCAGAGTTGGTTCCTCAGCGGGTGTATCGCTGAGTGGGGAAAATGTATTAGAGACATGAATGGGTTGGTGGTGAACTGTGGGCTTCGCCGTTTTAGTCTTCCTTCGCTCAGTCACCCAGCCTCCCTGTCTTCCCGGCTGCTCTGGAACTACCGGAGGAACTACCGGAGGAACTACCGGGGGAACTACCGGAGGATCTACCGGAGGATCTACCGGAGGACAACTAACAGAAGCTACCTTCGGTCGGACCGCACCGGCTACTGGGGGCTGGCTAACTATAGCGGCTAAAGATACCTCTGTGGTGTGGTGCCGTTCCTCTAACTCACTAAGCCTCGCCTCCAGCGCAGTAAATAAACTACATTAAATACAAGAAACATTATCTTTAAAGGAGGCAGAGGAATAACTGAACATCTGACACACTGAGCAGGACAGAGGAGAGGGAGAGGGAGAAGCCATAGCTAACTGCTAATGCCAATGAAACTAGCGTGTATGACAAACTTTGAAAATAGTGAAAAGTCGCTAAAAGAAGGAGAAACTCCGAGTGCTTAGGTAGAACTAGTCTATGTTTAAATGTTAAGCGGGAAAATAACTGCTGTAACGAGTAAAACTAATTTAGATTTAGCGTTCACTGACAGAGCTACAGCACCAAACAGTGTACACAGAGCAGGAAGTAAACCGGAAATGAGTCAGTACGCTTACCGTAGCACGTCACCAGCAACAGTGAGTATCAGTGTATCAAGCAACTAGTTGGCAGACATCCCGTACTTATACCTTAGCTCAGAAAAATGTCATGTTTCAATGCAAAATGTTCGAGGAAGTCCTGTCCAAACCGTTGGGTGAGAAACTGGAAATAGTGTGCCACGGCGCTATTTATGCTGAAACGGTATTGCTGGATTTAGGAGTTATTGAGACAAAATAAACGAAAATGGCAAGCAAAAAGTTGACGCTTAGGGAAGTGATGGGTCTCCTATTCGCTGACTCTGACTCTGAAGGGGAAAATCTACCTTTGGAAGATGACAGCCGGTCGATTAGTGAGCGTGATAGTCACGGTGCGCCTTTGCACCGGCGCTGCCGGGCAGAGCGAGGAAAACACACAAGCACAAACACACGACCCTTAGAGTAAAGGGGAGTAACTGAGAGTAACTGAGAGTAACGGGGAGTAACTGAAAGTAACAACGGGGGAGTAACTGGGGAGTAACTGAGAGTAACTAGAGTAACGGGGAGTAACTGAGAGTAACTGGGAGTAACGTGGAGTAACTGAGAGTAACTTAGAGTAAAGGGGAGTAACTGAGAGTTACAGGGAGTAACTGAGAGTAACGGAGAGTAAAGGGGAGTAACTGAGAGTAACTTAGAGTAACGGGGAGTAACTGAGAGTAACTGAGAGTAGCTGAGAGTAATTGAGAGTAACGGGAGTAACTGGGAGTAACAACGGGGGTAACAGAGTAACTGAGAGTAACAGGGAGTAACTGGGAGTAACAACGGGGAGTAACTGAGAGTAACTGAGAGTAACAGGGAGTAACTGGGAGTAACAACGGGGAGTAACTGAGAGTAACTTAGAGTAACGGGGAGTAACTGAGAGTAACTTAGAGTAACGGGGGTGAGTAACTTAGAGTAAAGGGGAGTAACTGAGAGTTACAGGGAGTAACTGAGAGTAACTGAGAGTAACGGGGAGTAACTGGGAGTAACAATGGGGAGTAACTGAGAGTAACTTAGAGTAACGGGGAGTAACTGAGAGTAACTGAGAGTAGCTGAGAGTAATTGAGAGTAACGGGGAGTAACTGGGAGTAACAACGGGGAGTAACAGAGTAACTGAGAGTAACAGGGAGTAACTGGGAGTAACAACGGGGAGTAACTGAGAGTAACTGAGAGTAACAGGGAGTAACTGGGAGTAACAACGGGGAGTAACTGAGAGTAACTTAGAGTAACGGGGAGTAACTGAGAGTAACTTAGAGTAACGGGGAGTAACTGAGAGTAACTGAGAGTAACAGGGAGTAACTGAGAGTAACTGAGGGTAGCTGAGAGTAACTGAGAGTAACGGGGAGTAACTACGGGGAGTAACTGGGAGTAACAACGGGGAGTAACTGAGAGTAACTGAGGGTAGCTGAGAGTAACTGAGAGTAACGGGGAGTAACTGGGAGTAACAACGGGGAGTAACAGAGTAACTGAGAGTAACAGGGAGTAACTGGGAGTAACAACGGGGAGTAACTGAGAGTAACTTAGAGTAACGGGGAGTAACTGGGAGTAACAACGGGGAGTAACTGAGAGTAACTGAGAGTAACGGGGAGTAACTGAGAGTAACTGAGGGTAGCTGAGAGTAACTGAGAGTAACGGGGAGTAACTGGGAGTAACAACGGGGAGTAACTGAGAGTAACAGGGAGTAACTGGGAGTAACAACGGGGAGTAACTGAGAGTAACGGGGAGTAACTGAGAGTAACTGAGAGTAACGGGGAGTAACTGGGAGTAACAGGGACCACCTGGACCAAAAGCTAACATTAGCTTGAACCCAGTGAAGCAGCAGAGGAACCACAGACCATCTGGACTGAAAGCGTTTACACACTCAGTTTAGGGCGTTTGTTGATGGATCATAATTAACTGATTGTATATTCAATTCAATTCAATTATTTTTTTTGTATAGTATACGATTAACTTTTCAAATAGAGCAGAAAGTCCTCGACCGATTTAAGATTAATGTACTGATGGATCATAATTAACTGGTGATTGATATATTGATGAATCTGTGATCATTCAGGGCTTCTGTAGTGTCTCTCTCACACAGACAGTGTATTGTCTCTCTCTCTTCAGGTCAGTGTCGTTTATCCTCAAACTTTCCCTCCAGCTGAACCTGTGTTCTTTGTTCCTTTGTTCCTTTGAGGTTGAAGAGGAGTTCACACACTGACTGATGATGTAACTCATTGATCGTTACTGTTACATTATATAATAATAAAATATATCAGCATCAGAACACTGGGAGTCATTTTGAATTAAATATTGATTGAACATTGTTTGAATGTTAAATGGTAAATGGGCCTGTACTTGTATAGCGCCTTTCTAGTCTTCTGACCACTCAAAGTGCTTTTACACTACGTGCCACATTCACCCTTTCACACACATTCACTCAGTGATGCACAGCATCAGGAGCAATTCAGGGTTCAATATCTTGCTCAAGGATACTTCGACATGTGGCACCAGGAGCCGGGAATCGAGCCAATAACCTTCCGATTTGGGGGACGACCCGCTCTCCCTCTGCTCCACAGCCGCCCCCATGAACCATCCCTTAGTTATGCTGCTATGGGCCTAGACTATCGGGGGATTTCCCATGATGCACTGAGCTCCTCTCTTCCTCTCTCTTTCTGCACTCATTCATGTTCCATTAATGCATGTTACTAACTCCACTTCTTCCCCGGAGTTCTTGTGCTTTCCCTCTCTGTCTCTCTGTCTCTCTCCCTCTCTCTCTCTCTCTCACCCCAACTGGTCGAGACAGACGACCACCCACCTAGAGCCGGAGGATCTGTCCTAGGTTTCTGCCTTTTAACAGGCAGTGTTTCCTTGCCCTTGTCTCCAAGGTCTTGCTCATGGTGGTACTGTTGGGTCTCTGTAATTAATGTTAAAGAGTTCGGTCTAGACCTGCTCTATTTGAAAAGTGTCCTGAGATAACTTCTGTTATGAATTGGCGCTATTCAAATAAAATTGAATTGAACATGGAGGTTCAACATGGAGGAGGACGATGGGACTTGTTGATGATGTGACTTATTGAAGAAGGGACTTATCGACGAAGGGAATTATTGATGAAGGGACTTGTTGGACTGCTTGTATGAATGTGTTCTGATCTGACTGAAGTCTGAAACCTGTGTGTGTGAACTGAAACTGGATCCCAGTAAACAGAAAGACTGGATCCTCCACCCTGACTCTGTTTCTGGACACACACACAGGTTTCACTGTTAGATAAGAGTGTATAACCTGTATTCACTTTCTCGGAGGAAAGACCTCAGCCGACAGGCAGGAGCCCTCCTCTGGGCTTCCTAATATATTTACAAAAAACTAAAAATCCACTTTTATTTCTGTGACGTTGAGCCTCAACTTTTTATTAACATGTAAACTGAATTTCAGTTAAATATTCCAGAAGTTTCAAACAGAAATCACCCAGTTTATTGTTATTATATTATATTATATGTTATTATTGTTATAAATTATTATTATTGTTTATTATATATTCATATTTGTAGTTATTATAGTGTTGGGGGAGTTGCTGTAATATCCGACTTTGACCAACAGAGGTCAGTAAGCGCCCCTCTTATCTCCTCCTGTGTGTTGTCTGGTCTCCGCCGCTGGGGGGCGCTCCCTCCCCTGGTCCTCCCCGGGGGTCTGATGGCAGGATGGCGGAGGCAGGGGGACCGGAGTCTGCCGCGGCCCGGTGCCCGGACGAGTCATCGGACAGCGAGCCGGAGCAGGAGCCCGGAACCCCGCAGAAACTCATCCGAAAAGTGTCCACTTCCGGCCAGATCCGCAGCAAGGTAACGAGCCTCTAACGGACATTATAGTGTTCATTCAGCGGGATGGGCCACACACAGCCCCGAGGAACACCAACCAAACTCCACTCTAAAACCTCACACTTTAACATTAACAGTCTTAATGGACACATTGCGAACAATATCCAATATAATGTAATACTTTTAATTAATTATCAGGATCCGCTGTGTGATACCGCACACACCACACACCCAAACATCACTAATGTTCACAATACGTCATCTTTTATAACCGGATTGACACTTCTTCCCCGCGTCCCTTCCTCCGCTCCTCCCTGCTGTCCGTCCGACTGAAGCGTTTAAAGAAACGGGCTTTTAGCTGAAATCACTGCTGATTGGTGGGTTTGGACTCTGCCGATTTAAAGAGTGGGTGTGATTGAACTTTTAACGAGTTTAATCCTCGTTCACACACTTATTTAAATATTAGGAATTTGAACTTTTAATTTGACGGATTTTAAACGGACTTTTGATCCAGTGCTTCTGCCGACGAGAGTAAGCGGCGCATTCAGGGGTAAGGGCCACAGCTGCTGCACTAACCCTCCCGGGTAATAATATTACGGTAAATATAATTAACAAATATATTATTTCTGTGGGTTAAAACCTTAAGAAGGAACATTGGAAGTATTTATTTACATCGTTGTACAGAAACCGTTAACTAACAGTTAGTTGAGGCTAACTCCTGCTAGCCGACGGGTCTTAGGCCCGAAGGAAAGCCCCGCTGTTTCCCACCGCTGCCCTTCCGGGAGAGAGAGGGGTAACCCCGGTGGAGAACGCGTTAAACGGCCGGTTGTTTGTGACACATAACGGTCCTCAGTGTATTATGATCAATACTAACAGTTATAAGATATTAAATATCATCAGAAATAATGAACCGCTCAACATAACGGAACATTTATAATAAACTATATGCTGCCTTTAAGGACACATCAAAAGCTTGGGAATACCAGTGTCACTGCTCTGAACAGTCACACTGTTTACAGCCTTCACATTACACTTACTAGAGTTTTAATCGTCTTCTACTGCTTGTTGGATAAAATATTAAATCTACATTATTTACTTACATACTTTATATCGATTTATTTCCACTGGTAGAAGAAATAATAATTATAAATCATCTCAGTTCCCTTTTCCCCTCAATCCCCTTTGTGCCTGTGTCAGCGTTGTGGTTGTCTGCCAGAAGCTGTCACACACTGACTGTTGATCCAGTCTGAAGCCACATTGTTACCATCCACTGTTTAGATCTTGGTGCTTTTTAACTCTAGATTTGAACCGGATGAAGGATTTTAGTCATCGGACGTCTGGATCTTAAGTTATCAGAGAAACAAGCTGAGCTAACGTTAGCAGCAGCTCGGCTCGCAGCCCCTCCGGGACGTCCTTTGTCTGTCCAACAGCGTGGGAGAAGCAGTGATTGTTAAGGTGGAACTGCTTTATTCAGTGATTGTTAAGGTGGAACTGCTTTATTCAGTGTGTTTAGTGGTTTTAATCAGCGGGTCTGTTTGTGTTGGAGAGGAGGAGACCTCTGTGGATCATTGGGCTCCCGGTAGAAACCTCCTGAACCATGAACACTGAAGGAATCCTAACCGGGAGAAGCTGACTGCAATGACGCCAATGGTGGTGAAGACAACAACTCCCATGATCCCACGCTGCTTCACCACCTCATCACACTTTATATTTTCTTACTGTTCTGATGTGAGAGGCCCCCTAGTGGCAGATAGTACACACTGTACCTTTAATGTGACACATTGAGTTCACACTGACGTTGGTTAAAGTCAGGATGTTTATTGAGGCACAGCACTGATGTGTCTGACGGTCCGTGAAGGCAGCAGCAGCACACTGACGTGGATGTTTGAGTCACAGGAAGTGAGTTTCTATTTAAAGCCACAAAAACATGAACAATGAGTCATGTGGGAAATAAGGAGGTATTTGTGTTCTCCTCTGATGAACTAAGGTTTAAAACAATGCTGGATGTTGTCCATTGATCTACAGATGATGAAGATGATGATGAAGATGTGTTAAATAGCAATAAAGTTAAATTGTTGTAGTTCTGATCAGCGGTTTGATTGAGCTATAAAATAGTTGCTGATCATTTTCTGTCGATCAATGAATCGTTTCAGACCTTATGATCATTGCTAACAATAATCAATAACCATATTGATTGATAACTGCACATAGAAAGATGATCGTCAATATCCTGAATACAGGGATCAATAACTGATAAACTCTACAACTCCTGTAACATCAGTCAGCTGATGCAGTGTATTGATTAGGATGTTTATAAGTAAACACTCTGGATGGATGCTGTTGTTGACGACAACAACAACAACAGTCACTGAATGAGCTCTCAATATATCCACTGATCAATATATGCACTGATCAATATATCCACTGATCAATATAATAAATATATCTTATTAATGGGTTTGTGATGATGAATCAGCAGTTTTCTCACACATCCACACTGTATCATTATTATTATATATGAATTATTATAATTCATATAATTATAATAATTCATATACTATAATAATAATAATAATAATAATAATAATAATAATAATATGTGTGTGTCAGACGGTGCTGAAGGAGGGGAATCTGATGAAACAGACCAACTCGTTCCAGCGCTGGAAGAGACGATACTTCAAACTGAGAGGGAGGACTCTGTACTACGCTCAGACCGCCAAGGTGAGTCACTGACCTCAGGTCCACCTCAGGTCCACCTGGGTCCACCTGGGTCCACCTGGGTCCAGGTGTTTCTAAATGTGTGAACCTCCACAGGCTCTGGTGGATCTTCAGCAGCATGTGGACTCCAGGTAGTCCTGTGAGTGTCAATAAGACCAGCTTCCATTGATTTCTATGGAGTAAATGTGTTATAGTTCTAATAATACTACTAATACTAATACTAATCAATGAATATTGATCTGTGTGTCTGCAGTCCATAATCTTTGATGAAGTTGATCTGACTGACGCCAGCGTGGCTGAGTCCAGCACCAAGAACATCAACAACAGCTTCACTGTGAGTGTGTTCAGAACCAGGACCACCTGGACCCTGATGTGGACTCAGCAGGTCCACAAAGAGGTTTTGGTATTTAGTGCTACAAAAGAGTCAAACATTGAGGAGCTGTTAGTTTCTGAATATGAATAATATTAATAATAATAATGCAGTGCACAGTCACTCACCTTTATCATCAGGAAAAATACTACCATTAAATAGAACAGTGGTTCCCAACCTGAGGGTCAGGGCCCCTCGCTAGGGGTCGCCACAGCTTTACGGGGGTTGCATGGCCTTCTTAATTTAAGGGTTATATAAATATATCTCAGTGTTCATTTCTGTGAATAAAACTACATCAAATAGTTATTTCTGGATTATTATTAGTGTGCCTGGAAAGCACACTACTATAATTCTCCGTGCTTATTATTATTCTTCCGTACGTTTTTCGGTCGACTACTCCTCCCACAATTTTGGTCGCACATACACTAAAAGGTACCAAGACGTGCAGCTCGGTGAGGACATTAGTGCTATGACTTTTCTAAGCGTTTCGCCAAACAGTTTGCCGATAAATCGCCAAAAACCAGGCCAAAAGATTTATGGGTGTGTATTGGTAGAATGTTCACAGCTAGAGTGCGTGACATCATCACTAGAGTGGAGAGAGAGAGAAGCATTTGTCAAAAAATAAATTTGTAAACTGCTCTCAAGGCCACAAATGTCACTGTACAGAAATAATGTATAGATAGAAACGTAGGTAAATCCGTTGGGGTCGCAGTGATACCACTGCTGAAGCTGTCAGAGAAATAGTTTTGGCGGGAAGCACACTGATGCGCCAGCAACACCCATTTCTTCCTTAATCTCCCGAGGTCACCTTTTTTAACTTTAGCCACTGAAACTCGTCCTACGGTCGACGAGATGACGATGCTCACGGAGAATGACAAGGTATTAATATGCTAGCCCTAGCTAGCTAGCGTGCTAGGGATGATGACATGGTATTAATATATGGGCCAGAGTCAGGTACACTCAAAATTTCTTAGGAATTTTCTAGTTATTATTTAATATCTAAAGTTTGAAGAAAACACAAAAAAATACATAATACACACTATTATTAATAACAAGTTCCTATAATTATGATTAAAACTTATCTGAGGACATTTACACAAACAAGTCTTATTGTTGTTGTTAATATGAAATATATTATTATTATTAGTTATATGAAATATCAGTCAGTTAATCAGCTGATTAAAAACAATAAATATATTTATATACATGCAGGACAATAAGTATGATGATGATCTTCCTCATGTCCTCCACAGTCTCATTATTTAATGATATATAATAGGGATGCTCAATATTGGCTTTTCTGCCGATATCTGATATTCCGATATTGTCCAACTCTCAATGTCCGATACCGATATCACCCGATATCAATATCACCCGATATCGATATCACCCGATACCGATATCACCCGATACCGATATCATCCGATACCGATATCTGCAGGCTTTTTACACCAAAACTGTAACAACATAACAACATAACAAATCTCCTATTGTGGAATTAACACATTGTGACTCATTTTATGGCGATGCCCCACTGGATGAATACATAAATGCAACATTTCCAAATGTAAACACTGTCTGTGCAAAATAAGAGAACAACTTTAACTTTCATTGTATTAATACTGAAAGGAGCGCTAACGCTAATCACTAGCTTTGGTTAATGTGTTTAATTGTATTATTCTCCTGAAGGAGTGCTAATGTAAATTAAAGAACAGCTCATAGCAGGGTCAAATATTTAAGGTGCATTGAACTTATTTTGTGTTAATATTAAAATCATTCAGCTTTAAATTGTTTGTTTGTTAGCCACCGTTAGCAACCAACCAGTCTAGTTGTTGTTGTTGTTGTTGTTGTTGTTATACGTCAGTGGTTCTCAATTATTTTCTGTCAGATCAGATAACATCAGACATACTTTAATAATCCCGTGGGGAAATTTAATAATTTGCCCCCCCTAGAGGACAGACATTTTTTCATGCCCCCCCTGAATTTTGATACTATTGAGAAACTGATAATATTTATTTATCTGTACAAACCACTGTATGAGTTGCTGGCACCAGCATTCTGCATACAATCACCTGATTATCAAAATGAATTCATAAAATGAGCTGAGATAACATCTGCAACAACTAAAAATAATTTCAGTTTATTAACTTTACTTAACTGGTCACTTGTCAGCTTCATCAGTATTCAGTGTCTCAGCACTTTCTCACCTATGATTGTGACCATGTCCAATGCTGCCGGAGCATTAGCTCCTCTGCTATTGTCTGATGTTTTTTGTATCTTGCGATGTGGCGGTGTTTGTACGAGGCTAACGGTGAGTTTTTACTTACTGATGCCGCGCTCACTAAATGACCGGCCTGTTGGCGATACTCATCGAGTATCCAAGGAAAAAAGTCCAGTGGCTTATTGACATAACTGGGTGTAAGGTCTCCAAGTGCCGTCTTAATTAGTTTGGTTTCATGCTGTCTGCTGCCAGAGTTTTTAAACATTAAACACACACAGGTCTCCTCATTTCCGACCGTATTCACGGTAAACCCAGGGCTATGTAGGCTTCGTCATATTTCCTGCTCTCATTGGGTTTATGCCTGTTACCGTCACTTGCTGTTCTTGCCTCTGACGCCTCCTCCGTTTTTGTTTTTACTCCTGTCAGAAACTTCTCCATCTCTCCTCCTCCGTCAGGCCCCCCTGCCCCGGGGGGGGTGGCGCGCCCCACTATTTGAGAAGTACTGTTATACGTCATCTAGCGCGCGCCGGTAAACGTCCCATGCTGCGTTCATGCAGGCTCAGAAATGCTGAAGCCTACAGAACAAACATCGGTTATAAAAACCCGATACTGATAATTCCCGATATTACATTTTTTAGTCCTTTATTTATTTATTTATTAACTTTTGAAAATGACAAAGACAAATTAATTCATTAAATCTTTTTTCTTTATCAAATCATAGAATCAGTCTTATTTTGGTGGGTTCTGTCACTTCCTGTAAACAAGGCTTTGATGTGTGTGTGTGTGTGTGTGTGTGTGTGTGTGTGTGTGTAAAAGAGTGTGTGTCTGTGTGTGTGTGTGTGTGTGTGTGTGTGTGTGTGTGTGCGCGCACATATCACAGTGTATTTATAGTAAACTGTGTGTGTGTGTGTGTGTGTGTGTGTGTGTGTGTGTGTGTGTGTGTGTGTGTGTGTGTGTTGGGGGGGCGACAGACAGGAAGTATATTGAGTCATAGGAGAGGATGTGGGTGGGGCGAGAGAGAGAGAGAGAGAGAGACACACACACACACACACACACACACCATCACAGACCAGAACCAGAACTTCTCAAGACCTGAACCGTCCTGGATCAGGACTCTGAAGTGGATTTTTGAGCTGGTGGTTGACATCTGCCTGTCTATGTGACGAGTTGAGGTAAAACAGCTGATTGGTCACACTGTGATCTAATTTTAGATTTGAGCTTTAATTTGAAACTAGGAGGTCAAAGGTCGACTGCAGTCTTTAATGAACGATCATTAAATGTCCTGCAGGGACTGTGATTGTGTTGATTGTGGTGCCCCCTGTGGACAAACAGCAGTAGTGTTTCTACTTTCATTACCTTCAGATGTTCTCCGTGTATTGATTATTGATCTTTTAGTACTTTATTTGTACAGCAGGTAGATTGGGTTGGGTGGACTGTTAAATATATTGGTGATGGTGATACCTGTGTCCCAGCTTTGATGACTGGAGCATGTTTAGGATTTGAGATTTTGATGCGTATTTGCGACTCCCATTGACGGGCCATTCCAAAAAGGATTATTATTATTGATCATGTGTCTGTCCTCAGTGAGTTTGGATCGTCACATGTTCAACTAGACTTTGTAGATGAACCTCTTTGAATAGGAGTCCCAGTCACTGTCTGTCTGTTCATGCTGGTCTCATGTGATCTGAGCTGACGTCAGCTCCAGGAAGACTCACAGCTGGAGGACTCATCCTGATCCACTTCTGAGTCTCTGAGAACTCAAGATCACCATTTTAGACCAGTGAGCTGTAACAGGAATCTCCCACAGTGGGACGTCAGGGTCTCTTTCTGAGCATTATGACTGCATTATACTGCATTATACTGCATTATTACTGCATTATACTACATTATACTGCATTATTACTGCATTATACTACATTATACTGCATTATTACTGCATTATACTACATTATACTGCATTATACTGCATTATACTACATTATACTACATTATACTGCATTATACTACATTATACTGCATTATCACTGCATTATACTGCATTATACTGCATTATCACCGCATTATACTACATTATTACTGCATTATACTACATTATACTACATTATACTGCATTATACTACATTATACTACATTATACTGCATTATACTGCATTATACTGAATTATACTACATTATACTACATTATTACTGCATTATACTACATTATACTGCATTATTACTGCATTTTACTGCATTATTACTGCATTATACTACATTATTACTGCATCATACTACATTATACTGCATTATACTGCATCATACTACATTATACTGCATTATACTACATTATACTGCATTATTACTGCATTATACTAGATTATTACTGCATTATACTACATTATACTGCATTATACTACATTATACTGCGTCATACTGCGTTATACTACATTATACTGCATTATACTACATTATACTGCATTATACTGCATTATACTGCATTATACTGCAACATACTGCATTATACTACATTATACTGCATTATTACTGCATTATACTACATTATTACTGCATTATACTACATTATTACTGCATTACACTACATAATACTGCATTATTACTGCATTATCACTGCATTATACTACATTATACTGCATTATACTACATAATACTGCATTATTACTGCATTATACTGCATTATTACTGTATTGTACTGCATTATACTGCATTATCACTGCATTATACTGCATTATACTGCATTATCACTGCATTATCACTGGATTATACTGCATTATTACTGCATTATCACTGCATTATACTGCATTATCACTGGATTATACTACATTATCACTGCATTATACTGCATTATACTGCATTGTTACTGCATTATACTACATTAGACGGCATTATATTGCATTATCACTGCATTATACTGTATTATACTGCATTATCACTATTACACTGCATTATCACTGGATTATACTGCATTATCACTGGATTATACTGCATTATCACTGCATTATACTGCATTATTACTGCATTATACTACATTATACTACATTAGACGGCATTATACTGCATTATCACTGCATTATACTGCATTATCACTGCATTATACTGTATTATACTGCATTATCACTGTATTATACTGCATTATACTGTATTATACTGCATTATACTGCATTATACTACATTATTACTGCATTATACTGCATTATACTACATTATTACTGCATTATACTGCATTATACTACATTATCACTGCATTATACTGCATTATACTGCATTATTACTGCATTATACTGCATTGTACTACATTAGACGGCATTATACTGCATTATCACTGCATTATACTGTATTATACTGCATTATCACTATTATACTGCATTATCACTGCGTTATCACTGGATTATACTGCATTATCACTGGATTATACTGCATTATCACTGCATTATACTGCATTATACTGCATTATTACTGCATTATACTACATTATACTACATTAGACGGCATTATACTGCATTATCACTGCATTATACTGCATTATCACTGTATTATACTGCATTATCACTGTATTATAGTGCATTAGCACTGTATTATACTGCATTATACTGCATTATCACTGCATTATACTGCATTATCACTGTATTATACTGCATTATCACTGTATTATAGTGCATTAGCACTGTATTATACTGCATTATACTGCATTATCACTGCATTATACTGCATTATACTGCATTATCACTGCATTATACTACATTATACTGCATTATCACTGGATTATACTGCATTATTACTGCATTAAACTGCATTATACTGCATTATCACTGGATTATACTGCATCATACTACATTATCACTGCATTATACTGCATTATACTGCATTATCACTGCATTATACTACATTATACTGCGTCATACTGCATTATACTACATTATTACTGCATTATACTACATTATACTGCATTAACACTGTATTATACTGCATTATCACTGCATTATACTGCATTATACTGCATTATCACTGTATTATACTGCATTATACTGCATTATCACTGCATTATACTACATTATACTGCATTATCACTGGATTATACTGCATTATTACTGCATTAAACTGCATTATACTGCATTATCACTGGATTATACTGCATCATACTACATTATCACTGCATTATACTGCATTATACTGCATTATCACTATTATATTGCATTATCACTGCATTATACTGCATTATCACTGCATTATACTGCATTATACTGCATTATCACTGTATTATACTGCATTATTACTGTATTATACTGCATTATCACTGTATTATACTGCATTATTACTGTATTATACTGCATTATCACTGTATTATACTGCATTATACTGCATTATCACTGCATTATACTGCATTGTTACTGCATTATACTACATTATTACTGCATTATAGTGCATTATACTGCATTATACTGCATTATTACTGCGTTTTACTGCATTAGTATAGTGTCTATATGTGTGTATGAGGGTTATTTCTGTCTGGGAACAGGCAGTTCATTGTGGAGCAGCTGAACAGGAAGTGGAAGTCAACGTCTCTGGAAACCACACACATACACACACACACACACACACACACTCTTTCCACCGCTGTATGTGTGTGTTTTCATATAATGAGAACAATGGTCTGTAAACTGCCAACTTCACCGACAACAACAAAACCAGTAAATACTGAAGGTTAACGTGTGTGTATGTGTGTGTGTGTAGGTGATCACCCCCTGCAGACGTCTGGTTCTGTGTGCAGACAACAGGAAGGAGATGGAGGAGTGGATGGCAGCTCTACGCAGCGTCCAGAACAGACAGAACTATGAGGTCAGTATTATTACCAGTATGACCAGTACAGTGACTCCCAGTATCAGAGGCTGACTATGTCTGTCCCTCCCAGTCTACCCAGTACAGCATGGACCACTTCAGTGGGATGCACAACTGGTACGCCTGCTCCCACGCCAGACCGACGTACTGCAACGTCTGCAGGGAGGCGCTGTCAGGAGTCACATCACACGGCCTGTCCTGTGAAGGTACACACAGTACACACACAGTACACACACAGTACACACAGTACACACACAGTACACAAACATTACACACACATTACACACACATTACACATTACACACATTACACACACATTACACATTACACACACATTACACACACAGTACGCACACATTACACACACATTACACATTACACACACATTACACTCACAGTACACACACATTACACACACAGTACACACACAGTACACACACAGTACACAAACATTACACACACATTACACATTACACACACATTACACATTACACACACACACATTACACATTACACATTACACACACATTACACACACAGTACACACACAGTACACAACATTACCCACGCACACATTACACATTACACACACATTACACACACAGTACACACACAGTACACAAACATTACACACACAGTACGCACACATTACACACACAGTATGCACACAGTAAACACACATTACACACAGTAAACACACATTACACACACAGTACACACAGTACACGCACAGTACACACACAGTACACACAGTACACACAGAGTACACACACTTTTCAAATAGAGCAGGTCTACACCGAACTCTTTATAACATTAATTACAGAGACCCAACAGTTCCACCCCGAGCAAGACCTTGGAGACAAGGGCAAGGAAAAACTGCCTGTTAAAAGGCAGAAACCTAGGACAGATCCTCCGGCTCTAGGTGGGTGGTCGTCTGTCTCGACCAGTTGGGGTGAGAGAGAGAGAGAGAGAGAGACAGACAGACAGACAGACAGACAGACGCACAGCAACAACAGTATTGGCAATGGCAATCTAGCAGGACCATGGCAGGAGGCTCCACCAGGATCGATAAAAACCTGCGAGACGAGAAAGCACAAGTACTCCGGGGAAGAAGTGAAGTTAGTAACATGCATTAATGGAACATGAATGAGTGCAGAAAGAGAGAGGAAGAGAGGAGCTCAGTGCACCATGGGAAATCCCCCGATAGTCTAGGCCTATAGCAGCATAACTAAGGGATGGTTCAGGACTCACCTGATCCAGCCCTAACTATAAGCTTTATCAAAGAGGAATGTCTTAAGCGTACTCTTGAATGTGGTGAGGGTGTCTGCCTCCAAAACCACAACTGGAAGCTGGTTCCACAGGAGAGGAGCTTGGTGAAGGCTCTGGCTCCTGTTCTACTTTTAGAGACTATAGGAACCACAAGTAGCCCAGCATTCAGAGAACGTAGAGTTAGTGGGGTAATAGGGTACTATGAGCTCTTTAAGATATGAAGGGGCCTGACCATGAAGAGCTTTATAGGTGAGGAGGAGGATTTTAAATTCTATTCTACATTTTACAGGGAGCCAGTGCAGAGAAGCTAGTACAGGAGAGATGTGATCTCTTTTTCTAGTTCCTGTCAGTACTCGTGCTGCAGCGTTCTGAATTAATTGGAGCGTTTTAATGGACTTATTGGGGCAACCTGATAATAAAGAGTTGCAGTAATCCAGCCTTGAAGTAACAAATGCATGGATTAGTTTTTCTGCATCTGTCTGTGATAGGATGTGTCTAATTTTTGTAATATTACGTAAATGAAAGAAGGCAGTCCTAGAGGTCTGCTTCATGTGGGAGTTAAATGACCTCCTGATCCTGATCAAAGATAACTCCAAGATTCCTGACAGTGGTGCTAGAGGCCAAGTTAATGCCATCTAGAGTAACTATATCTTTAGACAGTGAGTCTCTAAGATTTTTTGTTTTTTTCTGAGTTTAACATCAGAAAATTGCAGGTCATCCAGGATTTTATGTCCTTAAGACATGTTTGTTATTTAGATAATTGATTAATTTCATTGGGTTTGATTGATAGATATAACTGCGTATCATCTGCATAACAGTGAAAGTTAATGGAGTGATTCCTAATAATGTTGCCTAAAGGGAGCATAAAAAAAAAAGTAAATAGTATCGGTCCAAGTACAGAACCTTGTGGAACTCCATGACTAACTGTAGTATTTATTGAAGATTCATCGTTAACATGTACACACAGTACACACACAGTACACACAATACACACACATTACACACACATTACACGCACATTACACACACAGTACACATACATTACACACAGTACACACACAGTACACACACAGTACACACCCAGTACACACACAGTACACACACATTACACACACAGTACACACACAGTACACACAGTACTACACACAGTACTACACACAGTACACACACAGTACACTGAGTACACACACACACACACACACACACACACACAGAGCAGCTATATTTCCATCAGGAAGGACGTCAGAGGGAAAACCAGAAGATAAGTGCTGCCCCCTGCTGGCTGTTAGAGAGAATATTATATATAAACTGTGTGTGTGTGTGTGTGTGTGTGTGTGTGTCAGTGTGTAAGTTTAAGGCTCATAAGCGCTGTGCAGTCAGAGCCACCAACAACTGTAAATGGACCACACTGGCTTCTATCGGGAAGGACATCATCGAGGACGAGGACGGGGTGAGACACAACATTCCTAGACTGACAGTTCAATTCAATTCAATTCAATTCAATTCAATTTTATTTGTATAGCGCCAATTCATAACAGAAGTTATCTCAGGACACTTTTCAAATAGAGCAGGTCTAGACCGAACACTTTAAAACATTAGAAACTTTAAAACAGAGTGACTGTAAACGCCTCGTGTGTCCAGCTGACCTGTGACCTCTGACCTCTGACCTCTGACCTCTGCCCTCAGGTGTCGATGCCTCACCAGTGGCTGGAGGGGAACCTGCCTGTGTCGGCCAAGTGTAACGTCTGTGATAAGACGTGTGGCAGCGTCCTCCGCCTGCAGGACTGGAGGTGTCTCTGGTGTAAAGCCATGGTGAGACAGCTCTGGTTGCTATGGTTACGGTGGTTTCTATGGTTACTGTGAGTCACTGCAGATGTTTAACATTAAAGTGTTATGATCACATTCATTGAACACCTACAGAGAGCACTGGTTCCCAACCTGCAGCCGCACTTTCATTTCAACAATCAAATGAAACCTGGTGTCAGCAGCTACAGCAGCAGGTTGGGATCCATACTTTAATGCTAACTTATCTCTCTTCCAGTCTATCTATCTTTCTGTCCGCCCTCTGTATAAGTAACAAGTCTTTATCTATCCGAGATCTGAATCTGGTGTGACCATTGACAGTTTATATAATGACTGTATATATAATGACAGTTTATATAATAACAGTATATATAATGCTGTATATATAATGACAGTGTATATAATGACAGTTTATATAATGTCAGTGTGTTAAAACTGCATTCTATGTGAAGGCCAGCAGGGGGAGCTCCACTGGCTGCAATATAAACTGATCTCATTCACTCTAAGGGAGAATGAGCTCAGTAAACGGTTTCCTGATAAGTTTCTGGTCTCAGTCTGTAGTTTTGGTCATCTTCCATGGTGTTCATTTAGTAACTGATGGTCCCATTTAGAGTAAAACAGACCATAAAGCAGGGTATGCTTTAGGGCGGGGCTACCTTGTGATTGACAGCTCATTCTCAGTGAGTCCATCCAGCTCAACACACCAAACTCAGATCAAACTGTCAAACAGTGCTGATCAAATATGGATCCAGATTCTGTTGCTGACTATTTCTCTCCTCAAATCTGTTCACAAACACATTTTACTGTTTATCTGGAATACTTGGGGCCTGAGAATGTGCGTTCCTCCACGGGAGCTTCATTGCTGGCGTACGTACATATTTTTTGCTTATGTCAGTTGTCAGTTGGCGACACTCACAGGCGATGCATTGAAATTGCATAGCCGAAATTAACAATTGCTCTCGGGACAGTTGCACTGTATGCGAAAGTCATTATTATTTACAATCTATCAAGCAATTACACAATTTTAAATCATTTGCAGATTATTTGTGTTAAGGGGTTATTTACTGCAGCGCACAGTCCTCTACTGCGTATGGAGGATAAGTAGAACACACTCAAATTATCTCTAGCCTCTTGGCATATTTATTTAACAGTTAACAATAAAGTGTGGACCGATGTGCCACCGTCTCATCAGCATGGCTCACACACAACAATAACTAGCACTCACTGGGAGCGTGGTGACGTCACGTCTTGTACGTACCGTAACCCTTTCACAATACAGCAGTACAGTATATCAGTCTACCGTAATACAGGGACTCCACCACCTGTGGCCTGAAGGCTCTGGCGATGGGCAGATGTGTCTTCATATCTGACCACTTCTTTTTCAACTCCGCTGCGGTGCGGTTCTCCGACCCTACCAAGTTTACTGCCTGTGCCACGCAAAATAAATTGCTTTGGCCTCTACCTCCGTCAGCAGCACCTCCAATTCACACTGCGTAAAATTTCCTTTTTTCCTGGCTTTTGCCATTTTCCTAAAGACAGCACTATCTAGGCCTATTTATACTAATTAGCATATTCAAATCGGTGTATTCGAGGGAGGGGACAGGGTGGAGCGTTGTGCTCGTGCATGTGCGCTCAATTTCACGTTGATTGCGATGTACAAAGACAATGTGCGTGGGATTCTGCGTACGCACGTTTTGATACATCTGAATTTTTTTGTGCGTACGGAACTTTCACTCTTTCAGTGTACGCCACATTCTAGTAGGAAAGTTAGTACATGAGGCCCCAGATCCTGTGTGAGCAGGAGAGCTGCCATCGTTTCCAAACCAAGAGCAGCCAATGAGAGCAGCTTAACTTGTTGTAGTGGGACTGTCTGTGGGTAGCAGCAGTCTGTCTCTCCCTCCTCCTCCACACAGACTGCAGACACCCCCCCCATACAACACAGTGACGCCTCAAAGGAAAATTGAATGGGCGAATGTGACCCACAATGATTCACATTTGTTTGTGTCTTTTCATGGACTTTGTTTGATCTACTCACAGATACTTTTATTAGTTTGGTGGGAACGCAGCCTCAGTTTATTAGCTGAGCTGAGGGTTCCTGCTCCAACCGACAGGAGCTTTTAATGTGAAAGATCTCAGCAAGAAGTCTGTCTCTGTCCTCTGCAGGTGCACTCGGGCTGTAAGGACCAGCTGTCCTCTAAGTGTCCTCTGGGTCAGTGCAAAGTGTCCGTCATCCCTCCGACCGCTCTCAACAGCATCGACTCTGACGGTGAGTGTCCTCCACACATCTGTTACACCTGCACGCACCTGAGTGACTTCATGCTGACAGTTGAATTGTGGGTCCAGGTTTCTGGAAGGCGTCCTGTCCTCCGTCCTGCACCAGTCCTCTGCTGGTCTTCGTCAACTCGAAGAGCGGAGACAACCAGGGCGTCAAGTTCCTGCGACGCTTCAAACAGCTGCTGAACCCGGCGCAGGTGTTCGACCTGATGAACGGAGGGCCACACCTGGGGTGAGCAACACAAACACAGAGAGAGAGAGAGAGAGAGAGAGAGAGAGAGACAGGTGGAGGAGAACAGGTGGTTAATAATCTGTCTGTCTGTCTGTCAGTCTGCGTCTGTTCCAGAAGTTTGATACCTTCAGGATCCTGGTGTGTGGAGGAGACGGCAGCGTCGGCTGGGTTCTGTCTGAGATCGATGCTCTGACGCTGCACAAACAGGTACACACACACACACACACACACACACACACACACAGAGGTAGATGATGTAATAAACAGGTGTTGACGGTGGTGTTGTTGTTGTTGTTGATGATGATGCAGTGTCAGCTGGGAGTTCTTCCTCTGGGGACGGGGAACGATCTGGCTCGGGTTCTGGGGTGGGGTTCTGCCTGTGACGACGACACTCAGCTGCCTCAGATACTGGAGAAACTGGAGAGAGCCAGCACCAAGATGTTAGACAGGTAACTGCTGTTAGACAGGTAAATGTTAGACAGGTAACTACTGTTAGACAGGTAACAACTGTTAGACAGGTAACTACTGTTAGACAGGTAACAACTGTTAGACAGGTAACTACTGTTAGACAGGTAAATGTTAGACAGGTAACAACTGTTAGACAGGTAACAACTGTTAGACAGGTAACAACTGTTAGACAGGTAATTACTGTTAGACAGGTAATTACTGTTAGACAGGTAACTACTGTTAGACAGGTAACAACTGTTAGACAGGTAACTGCTGTTAGACAGGTAACTACTGTTAGACAGGTAATTACTGTTAGACAGGTAACAACTGTTAGACAGGTAACTACTGTTAGACAGGTAACAACTGTTAGACAGGTAACTACTGTTAGACAGGTAACAACTGTTAGACAGGTAACAACTGTTAGACAGGTAATTACTGTTAGACAGGTAACTACTGTTAGACAGGTAACAACTGTTAGACAGGTAACTGCTGTTAGACAGGTAACTGCTGTTAGACAGGTAACGATACAGCCAATAAGAGCAGACAGGAAGCAGAGATAGTTACTATGGTAACGGAAGCTCTTCTGTCTTCCTGCTGCAGATGGAGCATCATGGTCTATGAGACCAAGTTTCCACGGCAACACTCCGCGTCCACTGTCACCGAGGACTGCAGCGACGACTCTGAGGTAACAGGAAATGACATCACTTCTTGCTGTTCCTAACATTTAAGTATGAGGTCAGTTCCTGTACTCTGTTTGTGTCTGATCCAGGTTCAGCAGATTCTGACCTATGAGGACTCGGTGGCTGCTCACCTGTCCAAGATCCTGACCTCAGACCAGCACTCTGTCGTCATCTCGTCCGCCAAGTACGTCCCTCTGTCTGATCCTGGTCCAGGTCTTTGTAGTGAACTGTGGACCTGTGCGATCCTGGTCCAGGTCTTTGTAGTGAACTGTGGTCCTGTGTGATCCTGGTCCAGGTCTTTGTAGTGAACTGTGGTCCTGTTCGATCCTGGTCCAGGTCTTTGTAGTGAACTGTGGTCCTGTGTGATCCTGGTCCAGGTCTTTGTAGTGAACTGTGGTCCTGTTCGATCCTGGTCCAGGTCTTTGTAGTGAACTGTGGTCCTGTGTGATCCTGGTCCAGGTCTTTGTAGTGAACTGTGGTCCTGTGTTTCAGGGTCTTGTGTGAGACGGTGAAGGACTTTGTGGCCCGGGTCGGTAAAGCCTATGAGAAGAACACGGAGAGTTCGGAGGAGTCAGAGGCCATGGCCAAGAAGGTAAAGCTCCTCAGGATCAAAGCATCATGGGAGTTGTAGTGGGATAGATGTGTCCTTCAATGTGGTCTAATGAGTCCCAGACCACCTCAGGAAGTGATCTGATCACAGTGAGTCTCTGTGGTGGTTCACACTGTATTTAGAGCTGATCTCTGTGATCAATCACTCTGTTAATACCTGGAAACAGACACAATGTGTGTACCTCTTTAACGAGCAGTCTGTTAACGAGCAGTCCTCTCTCTCTCTCTTTCGCTCGCTCGCTCTCTCTCTCTCTCTCTCTCTCTCTCTCTCTCTCTCGCTCTCTCTCTCTCTCTCTCTCTCTCTCTCGCTCTCTCTCTCTCTCTCGCTCTCTCTCGCTCGCTCTCTCTGCTCTCTCTCTCTCGCTCTCTCTCGCTCTCTCTCTCTCTCGCTCTCTCAGTGTGGTGTGTTGAAGGAGAAACTGGACTCTCTGCTGAAGACTCTGAATGAGGAGTCTCAGGCCTCCACTGTGCCCCCGCCGGCTCCTCCCCCCACCATCGCGGAGGAGCAGGAGGAGAACGAGGGAGTCGTTCTGCCTCCTCCTCTTCATCATCCTCCTCCTCCTCCTCCTCCTCACACCCCCTGCTCCCCGCGGACCAACGCCTCCTCCTCTGCAGCAGCCGCCATCTTTAAACCTCGAGAGCAGCTCATGCTGCGAGCCAACAGCCTGAAGAAAGCCATCAGACAGATCATCGAACACACTGAGAAAGGTAAGACAGGTAGAGAGTGAGACCGGTCATCGAACACATGAGAAAGGTACGACAGGTAGAGAGTGAGACCGGTCATCAGACACACAGAGAAAGGTACGACAGGTAGAGAGTGAGACAGGTCACCCGTGAGACAGGCAGACAGTCATTGTTGAAGTATCCAGTATTGATCATTGAAGATCAATACGTGATTGCAGTAGAAGGGAACATTACTCTCTCTCTCTCTCTCTCTCTCTCTCTCTCTCTCTCTCTCTCTCTCTCACCCCAACTGGTCGAGACAGACGACCACCCACCTAGAGCCGGAGGATCTGTCCTAGGTTTCTGCCTTTTAACAGGCAGTTTTTCCTTGCCCTTGTCTCCAAGGTCTTGCTCATGGTGGTACTGTTGGGTCTCTGTAAATAATGTTATAAAGAGTTCGGTCTAGACCTGCTCTATTTGAAAAGTGTCTAATTGGCGCTATACAAATAAAATTGAATTGAATTGAATTGAATTGAATTAAAGCTCCAGTTTGTGGGATTTGCTTGTTAAAGATCGAAACTCGTTTCATCATAAACGGCATCCAGTGTTTGTCCGTTCTGGGCCACTGTAGAAACAGTTCAATATGGGGGTTCAATATGGCGGACTCCGCCAGAGGAGGACCCGCTGCCTCTGTAGATGAAAACGTCTCAAAGTAACAATAACACAACAATCTTATTTTCAGCTGATTGTTATTTAATTATAATTATTATATTGATGTGACTCTGGAGCTTTAAGGAAAGGGGCATTGTGGGTAATCCAGAGTGCCATCTAGTGTCATCAATTATGATATAGATACATTGATTATATTGATATATTGATGGTATTGATTATGTGTTTCCAGCGGTGGATGAGCAGAATGCTCAGACTCAGCAGCAGCTGTTCTCTCTGAGTCGGGCTGAGGAAGTGGAGGGTCTGGTGGAGGAGGAAGAGGAGGAGGATGTGGAGGAGGATAAAATGTCTCTCCAGTCGTCGTACAGCGCCAGACACCGCAACGCTCGCAGAGGTCAGTTATACTAATAATACTACTACTGGTAACACCACAGCGCTTGCAGAGGTCAGTTATACTAATAATACTACTACTGGTAACACCACAGCGCTTGCAGAGGTCAGTTATACTAATAATACTACTACTGGTAACACCACAGCGCTTGCAGAGGTCAGTTATACTAATAATACTACTAGCACTGCTCTCTCTCTCTCCATTCATTGTCTACCTGGCTCGCCCAGCGCTGCTCTGCCTGTATTGAACAAAAAGTTCCAGCCCATATCCAGAGCTATCAGTCTCAGTATGATCAGGACTAACACCTGGAGCTGCTCATACAGCTGTTGTCTGTCACTGTCTGCCTGTCTGTCTGCAGTCAGTAAGACGCCCTGTGAGAAGCTCATCAGTAAAGGCAGCCTGTCGCTGGGCAGCTCTGCATCACTTCCTGTTCAGACAGGAAGTAGGGAGAACATGCCCATGCTCAACACGAAGATCCTCTATCCAGGTAAGAAGCTCTGAGTTCAGACAGGAAGTTAATGTCACCATGACAACAGTCTGATGTTTACCTGTGTGTGTGTGTGTGTGTGTGTGTGTGTGTGTGTGTGTGTGTGTGTGTGTGTGTGTGCGTGCGCGCAGGTCTCAGAGGAATCTCAGGTTCTCTCTCCAGCAGCTCTGTGATCAGTCGGCTGCTGGTCAACGCCGACCCGTTCAGCTGTGACCCTGACAACATGTGAGTCTGTCTGTCTGTCTGTCTGTCTGTTATCACAACATTAAACCATCAGACAGTTTCAGTCCTCAGAGGTTTTTACACTCTGGTGTGTGTGTGTGTGCGTGCGTGTGTGTGTGTGTGTGTGTGTGTGTGTGTGTGTGTGTGTCTGTGTGGTACAGGGACTGTTACACTGAGAAATGTGTGATGAACAACTACTTTGGAATTGGACTGGACGCTAAAATCTCTCTGGACTTCAACAACAAGAGAGACGAACATCCAGAGAAGTGCAGGTAACAAAATAAAACTTTATTTAAAACTTTATTTAAAGGACCAGGGTGTAGGATTTAGTGCCATCTAGAGGTGAGATTGCAACCCCCTCGCCCTCTGTGAGTGAGGGAGATGGTGGGAACCTGCAGCAGTTGTTGGTTGCTGTGTGGGCGATCAACGGCGCTGATGATGGCTGTGGCAGCGTGCATTCGCTGCAACGCACCTGTTTTTTTGGGGCCGTGTCCAAGCTGCGTAAAAAAATATATACAAATTATTCTAAAACGTATTTTTAATGCAGTGGTCAGGTGACACAGAGAGAGCACGAGGTCACTGATCTGTGTCTGAGCTGGTGGTGTGTGACCGAGGAACCATTCAGTTGTTGTTAATGTCTTTAATCTGAACATCTGGACTGATGTGTGCTCAGGAGTCGCACTAAGAACTTGATGTGGTACGGTGTCCTGGGAACCAAAGAGCTTCTGCACAGAACCTACAAGAACCTGGAGCAGAGGGTTCTACTGGAGGTGAGACTGGTTCTGCTGGTTTTAGACCAGTTACACAGTAACTTCTACCAACATAGTATACAGAGTTAAAGAGCCACTGACTGATCTGAGATCTGCTCCTCTGCAGTGTGACGGGCGGCCGATCCCTCTGCCCAGTCTGCAAGGCATCGCTGTGCTCAACATCCCCAGCTACGCAGGAGGAACCAACTTCTGGGGAGGAACCAAAGAGGACGACGTGAGTCCGTTTATTTCCATTCATAAATGTTACTGGTTGTCCTTCTGCTACGTCGGTTGCTCTGCTCTAACACTCTGGTTCTATAAATACACACACTGTATCTTCAGTATGCTTCATACTCTATTGATCAATAACAGCTGATCAACTGATCAATGAAACCAAACAGTGAACTCAATCACTGCAGGAAGTTTGATTATTTCCTGTGAATATTGATCACAGATGAGTTTTCCTGATATATTGATCCATTCTCCGTCTGTATTTTTATCATTCAGACTTAATATTCTTCTTTCTTTTTTTTCTTCTTTTTTTCAAGTTATTTTTTTGGCCTTTTATTGCCTTTATTGGATAGTGACAGACGAAGACAGACAGGAAAGTGGGGCAGAGAGAGAGGGGATGACACGCAGCAAAGGGCCACTGGTGCAGCTGCTGCAGCACCTCTGAGAGACATGGGTCGCCAGCTCTACCGACTGAGCTAAGCGGGCGCCCAATATTCTTCTTTCTGACAGATTCACTGTTTATTCTCATTGATCGATCAGCTGTTTGCTTTCTGATGCAGGACGAGGCAGTTGATCAATAATACTAATAATATACACTGTGATCAATAATACTAATATACACTGTGATCAATAATAATATACACTGTGATCAGTAATAATAATAATATACACTGTGATCACATGGTCTAATCTTTAATAGTGAATATAAGATATAGTGACATAAACAACCACTGTCAGGTGGTGAGTGATGTCACCTCTGTCTGACTTTCCATCTGTCTGTCTGTCTGTCCATCTGTCTGTCTGTCTGTCCGTCCATCTGTCTGTCTGTCCATCTGTCTGACTGTCCATCTGTCTGTCTCTCAGACGTTCACGGCTCCGTCCTTTGACGATAAGATCCTGGAGGTGGTGGCGGTGTTCGGCAGCATGCAGATGGCCGTGTCCCGAGTCATCAACCTGCAGCACCACCGCATCGCACAGGTACCTGAGCCAGAGTCTGTGCCGTAGTGATCGGCACCACGGTAACCAAGTCTGGCCCACACGGCGAGCAGGGCTCAGCTGTCAATCATGATGACAACCCCCTTTTTATGCCTTCCAATAACGAGAGCTAATGGATGTGTGTCTGACTCTGTGTGTGTGTCAGTGTCGGACAGTGAAGATCACCATCCTGGGGGACGAGGGGGTCCCAGTGCAGGTGGACGGGGAGGCCTGGGTCCAACCTCCAGGTTACATCAAGATCATCCACAAGAACCGAACCCAGACCCTCACCAGGGACCGAGTAAGTACCCACCCAGACCTTCCTCTCGGGCTCCCTGTGTGCTGCTCTGATCTGATGGAAGTAATCAATTACAATAATTGGTGTGTGTGTGTGTGTGTGTGTGTGTGTGTGTGTGTGTGTGTGTGTTTGAGGCGTTTGAGAGCACTCTGAAATCGTGGGAGGACAAACAGAAGTGTGAGTTTCCTCGGACCCCCCCACCTCAGGTCCCGCAGGCCCCCCTATCCTCGCAGCCAGAGATTGTCTCTGAGGAAGAGGCGTCACTCATCAGCGAGTTGGGTCAGGCAGCAGGAGCTCTCATACACAGGTAACAATAATCAATATTGTGATTGATCACTGATTGATATTTGAATCATCCTGATAAAAGACATCACAAAATGTAACATTTATTAATGAAATACAAAGACACTCAAATGTTCATATTCAGTCAGTTAATCCACAGAAATGAGTTATTTGTTCATATTGACGATCAGTGTAAACAAATAATAACGAGAATATATATATAGGTATATCTATATCTATATCTAGATATAGATACCACCCAAAACCGCTCATAAGTGAATACAAGAGATATCGGTCAAAAAAACATACTGAAGAAGAGAAAAATGAAGAGTGAAGATTGAAATGAACAGATTCCAGATGCAGTGTGGCACAAAGATGTCAGGAGGATTCACACATCATCTATTTGTCAGAGACATACAGTTGTACAATGATTTCACTGCTCAAAGGTTAGTCCAAAATCAGACCAGAGTTAAACCCTACTTGCAATAGATATAAGCAAGCTCCTGCAACTCTATTACACACGTTTTGGACATTCCAAGATTACACCATTTCTGGCAGTCAATGTTCAACTCTCTAAAATATGAATGCAGCCAATAGATCCATCCGCTCTTACTGCTCTATTTGGTGTCACTCTGCAGTGAATCTAAGTAAATGTAAGTCCAATGTGGTGGCCTTTTGTACACTACTGGCCAGACGACTGATTCTGTTCAGATGGAAAGACCCTCTTCCTCCTTCGTACTCCCACTGGATTAAGGAGACTATGCAATATTTAAAGCTAGAAGAAATAAGATACTCTCTACAAGGGTCTGTTTTGAAATTCTATGTAACCTGGCAGCCCTTCTTGACATTTGTGGATCAAATGGAAGCAGAAAACGTAACCCTGTGAACCTCTTACTATATGTTCTTTTTTGTCCCTGCTATATTTATTTACATGACGCACCTTATCAACAAGTACACAAAATGACTGTCTTTGATTTCGTGGTACAGGTCTGGTGGGTGGGAGGGTGGGGGGTAGTGATTAGGGATTAGTCATGTTTGTATTATCTTTGTATTTTGCATATTGTGAAAATCATAAATAAAAACAAAAATTAATGAAGACTGAAGATAACTGTGATGTGTGTAACATCACACACAGAGTGCTATAGATGCAGGGCAGAGGTCAGTGCTGTAGATATAAGGCAGAGGTCCCTACAGTCTGTCTGATTAATATAATAGTAAAAAATAATTATATTATCATTAGCTATATTTCATACATTTTACTGAAGTCCAATAATCTGACACTAATTGTCTTTGACAGTGTGAGTCCATTTGACAATAAGTTACAAAGGTCAGTGCTGTAGATACAGGGCAGCGGTCAGTGCTGTAGATACAGGGCAGAGGTCAGTACTGTTTATTTGATTGTTATAATATATATATATATATATATATATATATATATACAATATATATTGTTTGTATTGATTGTGATTGCTGCACATTAACTTCACTCTCAAATGTAGCTAGCTAGCTAAGGATTGATGTAGATTAGTTAGCTAGCATTGTGCTGACATTTATTTAAGATGTGTCTTTTATCTTTTAACCATCTTCAAAATGTGGTTGTCTTTCTAACATAGATTAGCCTAGCATAGCATTTCTATCCAGTTACAATGTGTTGATATTGCTGCTGTATTAATAAATATAATCAATATGATTTTATAATTATAGGAGCTCTGGATGTAACAGGTGGAAACTCTTTTTGTGTTTCAGTATTCGTGAAGTCGCTCAGTCTCACCACAGTCTGGAACAGGAACTGGCCCACGCTGTCAACGCCAGCTCAAAGGCTATGGACGTGGTCTACGCCAACTCCAAGAGCTCAGGGGTACTTAACATAACTTCCTGGTCTCTATGTCCTGGTCTCTATGTCCTGGTCTCTACTGTCCTGGTCTCTATGTCCTGGTCTCTACTGTCCTGGTCTCTATGTCCTGGTCTCTACTGTCCTGGTCTCTACTGTCCTGGTCTCTATGTCCTGGTCTCTACTGTCCTGGTCTCTATGTCCTGGTCTCTATGTCCTGGTCTCTACTGTCCTGGTCTCTATGTCCTGGTCTCTATGTCCTGGTCTCTATGTCCTGGTCTCTACTGTCGTGGTCTCTATGTCCTGGTCTCTATGTCCTGGTCTCTACTGTCGTGGTCTCTACTGTCCTGGTCTCTACTGTCCTGGTCTCTACTGTCCTGGTCTCTATGTCCTGGTCTCTACTGTCCTGGTCTATACTGTCTGTGTTTAGTATTATTTGAATAGTGGATGTAATTTGTGTACTGAACCTGTCTCTCTCCCACCCTGTCTGTCTGCCCAGGCCTTGAGCTGCAGTGTTGTCCTTCAGATGGTCGTTAATGTCAAAGCGTTACTCAGTGAGACAGAGCTCCTGCTGGCTGGAAAGATGTCCATGGTAAATCTTTCTTTTATATCGCATCATACAGAAGTTTATTTCTGTGTTTATGTGTCAAGAAAACACTGAACTCCTCAAAGGTTATAAATATATAAATATATAAATGTATATAAATATGTAAATGTATATAAATGTGTAAATGTATATAAATATATATAATATATAATATTGCCACTGGGTGTAGATGGGAGATGGACTGCACTTGTATAGTTTCTTTTCTAGTCTTCCAACCACTTAAAGATACTTCGTCATGCGGGTCAAACCAACAAATATTTGTGAAAAGAGTTTTAACAATAAACATTAACAACTAACGTGCAGTCAGAGTTCCACTGACAGTACAGACAGGTTGTTATTGTCAGTGTCTGACAGCATTATGGAAAGGACCCCTACAGAGACCTTTAATCACAAACAGCCCTAATATCACTATCACTCTCCACCAGACTCCAGAGACAAAAACAGTCCTTGTCTTGATATGTGTGTGTGTGTGTGTGTGTGTGTGTGTGTGTGCGCAGCAGCTAGATCCTCCTCAGCAGGAGCAGCTGAATGCAGCTCTGAGTTCTGTGGCTCAGCAGCTCCGTCGGCTGGCCGATGTGTCCTGGTTGTGTCCCGTCATCGACCCCTCAGACCACGAGGTAAACCACAAAGATATTCTTCTACCAGTACCGCTGCTTCTACCAGTACCGTCAGAACCGCTGCTTCTACAAGTACCGTCAGAACCGCTACTACTACCAGTACCGCTGCTTCTACCAGTACCGTCAGTACTATTACTACTACCAGTACCGCTGCTTCTAACAGTACCATCAGTACCGCTGCTTCTAACAGTACCGTCAGTACCACTGCTTCTAACAGTACCGCTGCTTCTAACAGTACTGTCAGTACCGCTGCTTCTACCAGTACCGTCAGTACCACTACTACTACCAGTACCGCTGCTTCTAACAGTACCATCAGTACCGCTGCTTCTAACAGTACCGTCAGTACCACTGCTTCTAACAGTACCGCTGCTTCTAACAGTACCGTCAGTACCGCTGCTTCTACCAGTACCGTCAGTACCACTACTACTACCAGTACCGCTGCTTCTAACAGTACCATCAGTACCGCTGCTTCTAACAGTACCCTCAGTACCACTGCTTCTACTAGTACCGCTGCTTCTACCAGTACCGTCAGTACTATTACTACTACCAGTACCGCTGCTTCTAACAGTACCATCAGTACCGCTGCTTCTAACAGTACCGTCAGTACCACTGCCTCTACCAGTACCGCTGCTTCTACTAGTACCGTCAGTACCGCTACTACTACCAGTACCGCTGCTTCTAACAGTACCGTCAGTACCACTGCCTCTACCAGTACCGCTGCTTCTACATACTACTACTACCAGTACCGCTGCTTCTAACAGTACCGTCAGTACCACTGCTTCTACCAGTACCGCTGCTTCTACCAGTACCGTCAGTACTGCTACTACTACCAGTACCGCTACTACTACCAGTACCGCTACTTCTATCAGTACCGCTCCTTCTAACAGTACCGTCAGTACCGCTGCTTCTAACAGTACCGCTGCTTCTACCAGTACCGTCAATTCCCCTACTACTACCAGTACCGCTACTTCTACCAGTACCGCTCCTTCTAACAGTACCGTCAGTACCACTGCTTCTAACAGTACCGCTGCTTCTATCAGTACCGTCAGTACCGCTACTTCTACCAGTACCGCTACTTCTACCAGTACCACTCCTTCTAACAGTCCCGTCTGTACCGCTGCTTCTACCAGTACCGTCAGTACCGCTACTACTACCAGTAAAGCTCCTTCTAACAGTACTGTCAGTAATGCTGCTTCTACCGGTACCGCTGCTTCTACCAGTACCACTCCTTCTAACAGTACCGTCAGTACCGCTGCTTCTACCAGTACCATCAGTACCGCTACTACTACCAGTACCGCTCCTTCTACCAGTACCGTCAGTACCGCTGCTTCTACCAGCGGTACAGTAATACTGTCAGTACTGGTACATAAATACTACTAACACACTGTCTGTCTGTCCACCCATCCACCTGTCTGTCTGTCTGTCTGTCTGTCCGTCCGTCCTCAGGGTCCTCTCACAGATTTCTCAAAGCGAAGTCGGAGCGCGAAATTCCGTCTTGTCCCGAAGTTCAAGAAAGACAAAAACAACAAGAATAAAGAGACCTGTGCTACTCTCTCTCTGCCAGGTGAGCTGTCTGTCTGTCTGTCTGTCTGTCTGTCTCTCTCCTCCTCTGATGTTGCTCTTTCCTGTATTGGGTTATTTCTCCACTTCCTGTCTCTGATCCACTTCCTGTTGGTGTCTTCAGTTCACCAGTGGGGGACGGAGGAGGTGGGGGCATGGCTGGACTTTCTCTGTCTCACTGAATATAAGGACATCTTTATCGGACACGATGTCCGCGGAGCTGAGCTCATCCACCTGGAGAGGAGGGACCTGAAGGTAACACCGCTAGCTCTGATGCTAACTGCTAACTGTTAACCGCTAACTGCTAACTGTTAACCAGCTGCTTGGAGGATGAACTGCATTAATCTGTCTGTCTGTCTGTCTGTCTGTGTTCAGGACCTGGGGGTGACCAAGGTGGGTCACATGAAGAGGATCCTTCAGGGCATCAGAGAGCTGAACAGGAACAGCAGCGCCAGCGAGGCCTGACTGCAGCCAGGTGAGCCCGTCATAGCCCCTCATTAAATCAATATTAAAGCAATATTAGATCAATATTAAAGCAATATTAAATCAATATTAGAGCTATATTAAATCAATATTAAATCAATATTAGAGCAATATTAAACCAATATTGAATCAATATTAGAGCTATATTAAATCAATATTAAATCAGTATTAAATCAATATTAGAGCAATATTAAATCAATATTAGAGCTATATTAAATCAATATTAAATCAATATTAGAGCAATATTAAATCAATATAAGAGCAATATTAGATCAATAAAATTGTATCAGTCGTATTTATTATGGTTCTACATAATCTCTGTTTGTAGCTCATTTACATTCAGTCACTGTTAGAATAACGAGGATGGAACTGATGACAGTCGCTTTTTGAAGTTTCTGATTCAATTAAATTTTATTTGTATAGCGCCAATTCATAACAGAAGTTATCTCAGGACACTTTTCAAATAGAGCAGGTCTAGACCGAACTCTTTAAAACATTAATTACAGAGACCCAACAGTACCACCATGAGCAAGACCTTGGAGACAAGGGCAAGGAAAAACTGCCTGTTAAAAGGCAGAAACCTAGGACAGACCCTTCGGCTCTAGGTGGGTGGTCGTCTGTCTCGACCAGTTGGGGTGAGAGAGAGAGAGAGAGAGGGAGAGAGAGAGAGAGAGACAGACAGACAGACAGACAGACAGACAGACAGACAGGTGCACAGCAACAACAGTATTGGCAATGGCAATCTAGCAGGACCATGGCAGGAGGCTCCACCAGGATCGACAAGAACCTGCGAGACGAGAAAGCACAAGAACTCCGGGGAAGAAGTGAAGTTAGTAACATGCATTAATGGGACATGAATGAGTGCAGAAAGAGAGAGGAAGAGAGGAGCTCAGTGCATCATGGGAAATCCCCCGATAGTCTAGGCCTATAGCAGCATAACTAAGGGATGGTTCAGGACTCACCTGATCCAGCTCTAACTATAAGCTTTATCAAAGAGGAATGTCTTAAGCCTACTCTTGAATGTGGAGAGGGTGTCTGCCTCCCGAACCACAACTGGAAGCTGGTTCCACAGGAGAGGAGCTTGGTAACTGAAGGCTCTGGCTCCTGTTCTACTTTTAGAGACTATAGGAACCACAAGTAGCCCAGCATTCAGAGAACGTAGTGTTCTAGTGGGGTAATAGGGTACTATGAGCTCTTTAAGATATGAAGGGGCCTGACCATGAAGAGCTTTATAGGTGAGGAGGAGGAGGATTTTAAATTCAATTCTAAATTTTACAGGGAGCCAGTGCAGAGAAGCTAGTACAGGAGAGATGTGATCTCTTTTTCTAGTTCCTGTCAGTACTCGTGCTGCAGCGTTCTGAATTAATTGGAGCGTTTTAATGCACTTATTGGGGCAACCTGATAATAAAGAGTTGCAGTAATCCAGCCTTGAAGTAACAAATGCATGGATTAGTTTTTCTGCATCTGTCTGTGATAGGATGTGTCTAATTTTTGTAATATTACGTAAATGAAAGAAGGTGGTCCTAGAGGTCTGCTTTATGTGGGAGTTAAATGACAAATCCTGATCAAAGATAACTCCAAGATTCCTGACAGTGGTGCTAGAGGCCAAGGTAATGCCATCTATAGTAACTATATCTTTAGACAGTGAGTCTCTAAGGTTTTTGGGGCCAAGAAGAATTTCGTTTTTTTCTGAGTTTAACATCAGAAAATTGCAGCTCATCCAGGATTTTATGTCCTTAAGACATGTTTGTAATTTAGATAATTGATTAATTTCATTGGGTTTGATTGATAGATATAACTGCGTATCATCTGCATAACAGTGAAAGTTAATGGAGTGATTCCTAATAATGTTGCCTAAAGGGAGCATATATAAAGTAAATAGTATTGGTCCAAGTACAGAACCTTGTGGAACTCCATGACTAACAGTAGTATTTATTGAAGATTCATCGTTAACATGTACAAACTGCGAACGATCTGATAAATATGACGTAAACCAGCTTAGTGCGGTTCCTTTAATGCCAATTTGATGCTCAAGTCTCTGTAAAAGAATATTATGGTCAATGGTGTCAAATGCAGCACTAAGATCTAATAATACAAGTACAGAGACAAGTCCATTGTCAGAAGCAATCAGAAGGTCATTATTAACTTTAACCAGAGCTGTCTCTGTGCTGTGATGGACTCTAAATCCTGACTGAATTTTGAACGTTGTTGTTGTTGTTGATGTTGACATTGTTGTTGTTGTTGTTGAGGTTGATGTTTTTGTTGTTGTTGTTGTTGCAGCTGTCTGCTCTCCTCTTTCCTCTGCTACCATCAACCGCCTCAACTACCTGACTTCTGACCTCTGACCTTTGACCCTGAACCAGCAGGTCCAGGACCAGGACTCACCCTCCTCAAGGTGACACACAGACCGCCTGAAGAACCAATCAGAGGATCCATTAGTGCCTTGTCCTCTCACCCACCGACCAATCAGAGGCAACCATAAGGGCTGCACCAGAGCCATGCACACAGCGAGCTGAGGCGGTCTGAAGCCAGACTGCGGAGACCACCAAAGGCCATCATGTGATCTACCTGCCACTAACCCGGCTCACCTGAGCAGCCAACCAATCCCTGATCGGTTGGACCAGGATGCAGCAGAACCCTTTAAACCTTCAGACTCCATAAACCTTTTTAGAACCGTTTTATGAACCTGAGGGGGGACCGGTGAGTCCAGATCAGACTGATACAGTTTTGTACTGAGATAATATTTATTAGAGTCCAGCAAACGTCACTGACGAGGGGACGCTGGGAGAGACCAGATCCTGGTCTGACGAAGACTCTGACAGTCGGATCAGTGGATGAAGACGAGCTGCGTTTCCTGTCTGATGTTCTGTTTGTGCCGTCCATCCTTCCGTCAGCCGAGGGTCCAGTTCTGTTTCAGGGACCAAACTGAACACATTGATTAGTGACCTTTGTGTTCATATATCACACCTGGAGCCTTAAATGAACCTTCAGTGACCGCTGATCAATCAATCAATCAATCAATCAATCAATCAATCAATCAATCAGTTTATAAAAGAACCTGCTTCTGTTTCATATCATCCCTCATTTCATCTGTCTTTACATTTAAGTAATAGACCAAATGATTAATAATGTAAAGCTTCTATAAGTAACTGACAGCGCCACCAGTGGCCGTTCACTGACCTGCAGTCAGCTAACCGTTAGCTTTGTACCGCTACAACATTTATTGTTGGCTAACACATAAGTTAGCATCAAGGATTATATTAGCTTCCCAGCTTACATTAGCCAGCTAACATACCCACTCAGATAGCATTCTGCTAGCGATAATGTTAGCAAGCAAGTAAGCTAACGTTAGCCAGCTAAAAGCACAATATGACAATCTATCCTCCCTTCATCAGCACACACTGTCTAAAGATTGATCTGTGATTGATTATTGATCAGCTGAGATGAAGTGAAACAGGAAGTTGTACTTTACTGTTTACATGATTTAGTTTCAGAAGCTAACAGACACAAACTTTATCAGAGGATGCCTTAAAGTGTCTGTCAGCTTCTTCACTGTCAATAAATATTGTTATTGATTATTGATCTGTAATCGGACAAAGCCTCTCAATGACTCCGTGTTAATATGATGTAACAGAAAGACGCTCGCTGTAATAAAGCCTGTTGTGTTCGCTGCCTGTCGCTTTATCTGTGTCCACTTTCTGCTGTTTCCTGATAAATGATCTATATTCCAACTCCATTATTTATATTAGGAGTTAATGTACAGGTTTTACTGACCATATGGATCTAGATCTGGTCTTGGTTCAGATCTCTTCAACCAACAGGGAACCGGTTCTGTACCCGGTCAAACACCCAGTTTAGAACCTGAAGTCGGTTCCAAACTGGAACCAGAACATATCAGTTGTTGTTGTTGGGAACCAGCGGCGCCCTCTGCTGGTGACGTTGATTACAGTGGTTCCACTCTATAGTGGGTAGATCCATACAGTACATACAGTGTGTGTGTCATCTTTTTAAGATGTATATTATAATTAATTATGAATTCATCAATTTTAAATACATTGATTATACATAATAATTACACGTACAATACATCTTAATTGTTGGGTCCATTACCATCATTTGAAAGAGAAAGATTTCAGCAGCTACCTAATATATATACTCTATATAATGTTATAAGGAGTTCGGTCTAGACCTGCTCTATTTGAAAAAATTTATTTGCATAGCGCCAATTCATAACAGAAGTTCTCTCAGGACACTTAAAATAGAGCAGGTCTAGACTGAACTCTTTCTAACATTATTTACAGAAATCCAACAGTACCACCATGAGCAAGCACTTGGCGACAAGGGCAAGGAAAAACTGCCTGTTAAAAGGCAGAAACCTATGACAGTGCTTCCTGATAATAAAGAGTTGCAGTAATCCAGCCTTGAAGTAACAAATGCATGGATTAGTTTTTCTGCATCTGTCTGTGTTAGGATGTGTCTAATTTTTGTAATATTACGTAAATGAAAGAAGGTGGTCCTGGAGGTTTGTTTTATGTGGGAATTAAATGACAAATCCTGATCAAAGATAACTCCAAGATTCCTGACAGTGGTGCTAGAGGCCAAGGTAATGCCATCTAGAGTAACTATATCTTAAGACAGTGAGTCTCTAAGGTTTTTGGGGCCAAGTACAAGAATTTCGTTTTTTTCTGAGTTTAGCATCAGAAAATTGCAGGTCATCCAGGATTTTATGTCCTTAAGATATGTTTGTAATTTAGATAATTGATTAATTTAATCGGGCTTGAAGCAATCAGAAGGTCATTATTAACTTTAACCAGAGCTGTCTCTGTGCTATGATGGACTCTAAATCCTGACTAAAGATCCTCAAATAAACTATTGTTTTGTAGAAAGTCACACAACTCTTTGGCATCTACCTTCTCCAGAATCTTAGAGAGGAAGGGGAGGTTAGAAATCGGTCTATAGTTGGCTAAAACCCCTGGGTCAAGAGTGGGCTTTTAAGAAGGGGTTTAATTACAGCTACTTTAAAGGACTGTGGTACATATCCTGATAATAAAGAAAGATTAATCATATCCAGTAAAGAAGTGCCAATTAAGGGAACAACTTCTTTAAGCAGCCTAGTTGGGATCGGGTCTAATAGACAGGTTGATGGCTTCAATGAAGAAATGATTGAAGTTAACTGATGAAGATCGATAGAAAAACAGTCTAAAAATATATCTGAGTCTACATTAGTAGAAATCCCTGAACTTGGAGAGCCACTGATAACTGTTGATGGCAGTTGGTGATTAATTTTCTCTCTAATAGTAATAATTTTATTATAGAAGAAGCTCATGAAGTCATTGCTACTTAAGTTTATGGGGATATGTGGCTCGATAGAGCTGTGACTCTGTCAGCCTGGCTACAGTGCTGAAGAGGAACCTAGGGTTATTCTTATTTTCTTCTATTAGTGCTGAGTAATAGGCTCCTCTGGCATTACGGAGGACCTTTCTATAAATTTTAAGATTATCTTGCCAAATTGAGCGATATTCTAATAATTTAGAAGAGCGCCATTTCCTTTCAGATTTCCTAGCTATTTGCTTTAACTGGCGGGTTTGGTGGTTGTACCACGGTGCTAGTCTCCTATGTTTCAATAATTTCCTTTTTATAGGAGCGATAGAGTCTAATGTTGATCGTAGTGAGCCTGCAGCACTATCGACAAGATTATCAATTTCAGAGGGACTAAAGTCGTTATAGGACTCTGTTAAATTCAGACATGGCATTGAATTAAACACTGAAGGAATCTCCTCCTTAAATTTAGCTACAGCACTATCAGATAGACATCTGCTGTAGGAAGTTTTGCCTAATGGCTTATAATCTAATAGTATAAATTCAAAAGTTATTAAATAATGGTCAGATAGGAAAGGATTATGTGGGAAGACTATTAAATGTTCAATATCAATGCCATATGATAGAACAAGATCAAGAGTGTGATTAAAAAAATGAGTTGGTTTATTTACACTCTGACAGAAGCCAATTGAGTCTATTAATGATATAAATGTGTTACTAAGGCTGTCATTGTTCCTCCATTCATCCACATGAATATTAAAATCACCTACAAAAGCAAAAAAATAACCTACACCCCTTCTTAAAAAGCCCACTCTTGACCCAGGGGTTTTAGCCATCTATAGACCGATTTCTAACCTCCCCTTCCTCTCTAAGATTCTGGAGAAAGTAGTCGCCAAAGAGTTGTGTGACTTTCTACATAACAATAGTTTATTTGAGGATTTTCAGTCAGGATTTAGAGTTCATCATAGCACAGAGACAGCTCTGGTTAAAGTTAATAATGACCTTCTGATTGCTTCTGACAATGGACTTGTCTCTGTACTTGTATTATTAGATCTTAGTGCTGCATTTGACACCATTGACCATAATATTCTTTTACAGAGACTTGAGCATCAAATTGACATTAAAGGAACCGCACTAAGCTGGTTTAAGTCATATTTATCAGATCGCTCGTAGTTTGTACATGTTAACGATGAATCTTCAATAAGTACTACAGTTAGTCATGCAGTTCCACAAGGTTCTGTACTTGGACCAATACTATTTACTTTATATATGCTCCCTTTAGGCAACATTATTAGGACTCACTCCATTAACTTTCACTATTATGCAGATGATACGCAGTTATATCTATCAATCAAGCCCGATGAAATTAATCAATTATCTTAATTACAAACATGTCTTAAGGACATAAAATCCTGGATGACCTGCAATTTTCTGATGTTAAATTCTTGTTCTTGGCCCCAAAAACCTTAGAGACTCACTGTCTCTAGATGGCATTAACTTGGCCTCTAGCACCACTGTCAGGAATCTTGGAGTTATCTTTGATCAGGATTTGTCATTTAACTCCCACATAAAGCAGACCTCTAGGACCACCTTCTTTCATTTACGTAATATTACAAAAATTAGACACATCCTATCACAGACAGATGCAGAAAAACTAATCCATGCATTTGTTACTTCAAGGCTGGATTACTGCAACTCTTTATTATCAGGTTGCCCCAATAAGTCCATTAAAATGCTCCAATTAATTCAGAATGCTGCAGCACGAGTACTGACAGGAACTAGAAAAAGAGATCACATCTCTCCTGTACTAGCTTCTCTGCACTGGCTCCCTGTAAAATTTAGAATAGAATTTAAAATCCTCCTCCTCACCTATAAAGCTCTTCATGGTCAGGCCCCTTCATATCCCTCATATGTGCACCTTTCTGTCTGTCTGTCTGTCTCTCTGTCTGTCTCTCTCTCTCTCTCTCTCTCTCTGTCTGTCTCTCTCTCTCTGTGTGTCTCTCTCTCTCTCTCTCTCTCTCTTTCACCCCAACTGGTCGAGACAGACGACCACCCACCTAGAGCCGAAGGATCTGTCCTAGGTTTCTACCTTTTAACAGGCAGTTTTTCCTTGCTGCTGTCTCCAAGGTCTTGCTCATGGTGGTACTGTTGGGTTTCTGTAAATAATGTTATAAAGGAGTTCGGTCTAGACCTGCTCTATTTGGAAAGTGTCCTGAGATAACTTCTGTTATGAATTGGCGCTATACAAATAAAATTGAATTTAATTATATTTGAACCTCTCGGAGCAGCTCTGTTTAACGACCTCTGACCTGAACAGAAACTCTGAAATAACAAAATCAGGTAATTTCACGTGTTGGGTCACAGTTTGCCCACCGATTTGTCTTACAAGCTCATCAGAGGTTTCCGTGACCTTTGAGCTCTCCGTTGTCTCGTTACTTCCTGTAGAGTTTGACTCGTCTCTGGTCGCGTCCTCTCTGCTGCTGATGTGACGTCTGTGTGTCAATATTTGAATTGTGGTTAACGATCCATCTCTGTCCTCTATTTTACATCAGACAGACGCCAAATGTCTGTCCTCACAGGAGACGACAGGAGAAAACAATAAAGAACAGGAGACGACAGTAAACAACAGGAGATGACAGTAAACAACAGGAGATGACAGGAGACAACAGAAGACAACAATAAACAACAGGAGACGACAGTAGACAACAGGAGATGACAGGAGACAACAGTAAACAACAAGAGACAACAGTAAACAACGGGAGACAACCGTAAACAAGGGGGATAACAGTAAACAATCAAAGACAACAGTAAACAACAGGAGACAACAATAAAAAACGGTAAACAACGGAAGACGACACCAGGTAGGACCATCCACTAACATCAGGCTGAGACATAATGGTGCCATGCTGCAAAATATCCCAGAATGCACCCTGATTTTCTTCATAACTAAAACATTACAGACACTTTGACACCTGAACATAACACATCTCTTCTTCTTCTAAGAGAGGACAACTTCCTGTCTGCCCACAGACAGACATGCTGCCGTCCACAGGTGTGACGTGGACTCTCTGCTCTCTGCTTGTTGGCTCTGCACTGGTTGAATGTACAGGTGAGACTGACTGATGGACAGAGGATCGAAAGTAGCGTAATGTAACATAAAGTAGCGTAAAGTAATGTAAAGTAGTGTAAAGTAACTTAATGTAACATAAAGTAATGTAGTGTAAAGTTGCGTAAGGTAACTTAATGTAGCGTAAAGCAGCATAAAGTAATGTAAAGTAACGAGTAATGTAAAGTAACAAGTAATGTCACGTAAAGAAGCATAAAGTAGCATAAAGTAACTTAATGTAACGTAAAGTAGCGTAAAGAAACTTACTGTAGCATAAAGTAGTGTAAAGTAACTTAACGTAACTTAATGTAACATATAGTAGCGTAAATTAGCATAAAGTAGCGTAAAGTAACGTAAGGTAATGCAAAGTAACGTAAAGTAGCATAAGGTAACATAAACTAACGTAAAGAGTAAACTAACGAGTAACGTAATGTAACATAAAGTAATGTAAAGTAGCTTAAAGTAGCTTAAACAAGAGGAATTAAACATAAAAACCTAATAAAAATTAAAACTAACTCCTCAGTAGCGCAAAATAAGAGAATGAAATGTGGACTGTTAAATATCAGGTCTCTGTCCTCTAAAGCTGTTTTAGTGAATGAATTAATATCAGATTATGATATTGATTTACTTTGTCTTACTGAGACCTGGTTGTCCCACGAGGAGTATGTTAGCCTAAATGAATCCACCCCCCCCAGTCATATTAATACTCACATTCCTCGAGGCACTGGCCGAGGAGGTGGAGTAGCAGCCATATATGATTCAAGCGTTTTAATGGACCCTAAACCTAAACTAAATTATAATTCATTTGAAAGCCTTGTTCTTAGTCTTTCTCACCCAAACTGGAAAACACTGCAGCCAGTTCTATTTGTTATAGTGTACCGCGCTCCTGGACCGTACTCTGATTTTATATCTGAATTCTCAGAGTTTCTATCAAGTTTAGTCCTTAAATCAGATAAAGTAATTATTGTAGGTGATTTTAATATTCATGTTGATGTTGACAATGACAGCCTTAGTAATGCATTTATATCATTAATAGACTCAATTGGCTTCTGTCAGAGTGTAAATAAACCAACTCATTGTTTTAATCACACTCTTGACCTTGTTCTATCATATGGCATTGATATTGAACATTTAATAGTCTTCCCACATAATGGCTGACAGAGAGTCACAGCTCTATTGAGCCACATATCCCCATAAACTTAAGACTTAGACTTCATGAGCTTCTTTTATAATAAAATTATTACTATTAGAGAGAAAATTAATCACCAACTGCCATCAACAGCTATCAGTGGCTCTCCAAGTTCAGGAACTTTAACTAATGTAAACTCAGATATATATTTAGCCTGTTTTTCTGCTATCGATCTTCATCAGTTAACTTCAATCATTTCTTCATCGAAGCCATCAACCTGTCTATTAGACCCCATCCCAACTAGGCTGTTTAAAGAAGTTGTTCCCTTAATTGGCACTTCTTTACTGGATATGATTAATCTTTCTTTATCATCAGGATATGTACCACAGTCCTTTAAAGTAGCTGTAATAAAACCCCTTCTTAAAAAGCCCACTCTTGACCCAGGGGTTTTAGCCAACTATAGACCAATCTCTAACCTCCCCTTCCTCTCTAAGATTCTGGAGAAAGTAGTCGCCAAAGAGTTGTGTGACTTTCTACATAACAATAGTTTATTTGAGGATTTTCAGTCAGGATTTAGAGTTCATCATAGCACAGAGACAGCTCTGGTTAAAGTTAATAATGACCTTCTAATTGCTTCTGACAATGGACTTGTCTCTGTACTTGTATTATTAGATCTTAGTGCTGCATTTGACACCATTGACCATAATATTCTTTTACAGAGACTTGAGCATCAAATTGGCATTAAAGGAACCGCACTAAGCTTGTTTAAGTCATAGCACCCTATTACCCCACTAGAACACTGCGTTCTCTGAATGCTGGGCTACTTGTGATTCCTATAGTCTCTAAAAGTAGAGCAGGAGCCAGAGCCTTCAGTTACCAAGCTCCTCTCCTGTGGAACCAGCTTCCAGTTGTGGTTCGGGAGGCAGACACCCTCACCACATTCAAGAATAGGCTTAAGACATTCCTCTTTGATAAAGCTTATAGTTAGGGCTGGATCAGGTGAGTCCTGAACCATCCCTTAGTTATGCTGCTATAGGCCTAGACTATCGGGGGATTTCCCATGGTGCACTGAGCTCCTCCCTTCCTCTCTCTTCCTGTGCTCATTCATGTTCCATTAATGTACGTTACTAACTTCACTTCTTCCCCGGAGTTCTTGTGGTTTCTCGTCTCGTAGGTTCTTGTCGATCCTGGTGGAGCCTCCTGCCATGGTCCTGCTAGATTGCCATTGCCAATACTGTTGTTGCTGTGCACCTGTCTGTCTGTCTGTCTCTTGCTCTCTCTCTCTGTCTCTCTCTCTCTCTCTCTCTCACCCCAACTGGTCGAGACAGACGACCACCCACCTAGAGCCGAAGGATCTGTCCTAGGTTACTGTTGGGTCTCTGTAAATAATGTTATAAGGAGTTTGGTCTAGACCTGCTCTATTTGAAAAGTGTCCTGAGATAACTTCTGTTATGAATTGGCACTATACAAATAAAATTGAATTGAATTGAATTGAAAGACTAGGCTTAAGACATCCCTCTTTGATTAAGCTTATAGTTAGGGTTGGATCAGGTGAGTCCTGAACCATCCCTTAGTTATGCTGCTATAGGCCTAGACTATCGGGGGATTTCCCATGGTGCACTGAGCTCCTCTCTTCCTCTCTCTTTCTGCACTCATTCATGTCCCACTAATGCATGTTACTAACTTCACTTCTTCCCTGGAGTTCTTGTGCTTTCTCGTCTCGCAGGTTCTCATGGATCCTGGTGGAGCCTCCTGCCATGGTCCTGCTTGACTACAATTGCCAGTATCACTGATATTAGTGTTATTATTATTATAAGTATTATTATTTCATTATTACAATTCAATTCAATTCAATTTTATTTGTATAGCGCCAATTCATAACAGAAATTATCTCAGGACACTTTTCAAATAGAGCAGGTCTAGACAAAACTCCTTATAACATTATTTACAGAGACCCAACAGTACCACCATGAGCAAGCACTTGGCGACAAGGGCAAGGAAAAACTGCCTGTTGAAAGGCAGAAACCATATATAAATATAACGTGTATTTGTTGAAATCATCAGAGTCCAACAACTCGTTCATCAATAACATTGATTATCAGTCATAATAATATCAGCAGTGTGTGCAGAATAAGTGTTTCTATTTTTTTGTCCACTCCTCAGTGTTCCTGGATGCGTCGGCGGCAGGTCAGATCCTCCGCTCCTCCTCCAGGAGGCGTCGGGCCAATTCCCACTTCCTGGAGGAGATGCTACCAGGAGACCTGGAAAGGGAGTGCTATGAGGAGAACTGCTCGCAGGAGGAGGCTGCAGAGATCTTCCAGACCAAAGAGAAGACGGTAAGAACCAGGGCTGGAAGACAGACAGGGTTTCTATAGACTACATGGAACCAGCTCAAACATATAGTGCTGTCTTTTTTAATATGACCACTGGGGGGCGCCAAAGTCTGACATTTGATTCCTGACTGTCAAAGGTCAGAGGTCACATTCAATTCAATTCAGTTTTATTTGTACAGCACCATTTTTTTAGACCCCTTTAGACGGTACTCCTTATAAAAAGAGTACAGAGACAGCAACGATAAGAACAACTAATAATAATCATTATTATTTTAAAAAATAATAATAATGATGATGATGACAAATCAACTGTGCGCAGAGATACTTCAAGTACTTTATTAACTCTGACTTTCTTGTTCCACAGCTGGAGTTCTGGTATAAATACACAAGTGAGTAAAAACTGTACGAAACACAAATGCATACTTTACATACATACTTGCATCCATACAGAAAAAGTCAAGTCAAGTAAAGAAAATCTGTATAAAGTACAGAAGCATAGCGGTAAAAAAAGCAGCATAAGAAAAGTGCAGTAAAGTAGCCTAAAGTAAAGCGAGATGTGACGTGTTCAGGTGTCTCTCCTGTTTGTCGTAGATTTTAATCCTTGTCGGACCAACCCCTGTCTGAACGGAGGGATGTGTACTGAGGACCGAGGAGACTTCATGTGCCTCTGTCCTCCTCAGTACCATGGCAAGACCTGCGACTCAGGTACTACACCTGTAAACAACAGGTGACTTAGATAAATAACACCTGTCACTCAGGTAATTAGCACCTGTAACTCCATCACCATCATCAGGTGGATCTTAGTGGGACACTATCTGGATACAGTGGAGTCCCTCAGAGCAGCGTCCTGGGGCCACTGATGTGCATCTGTATGCAGACGACACTGCACTGATACTGTGATCATACAGTTTGAGTTCAGATTGGTCAGAGACAGTTACTGTTCCTTCTGTGTATTTGTGTGTATTACTGTATTGTTTTAATAATCATGTGTACTGTGTGTACTGTGTGTAGTGGTGTTGGCATGTCTCTATAGAAACGGCGGCTGTATGCAGTACTGCAGAGACCTGTTGGGTGGAGCCGGAGTTCAGTGTGGCTGCGCTGATGGATTCAAACTGGACCCTGACGGATACAGCTGCTCCCAGACCGGTACTACTAATACTACTGATACTACTGCACATAATTCTGCTGATATACTCCTGGTATTTCTTTCAGTATCTGATCCTTGTTCGCAGTAGTATTTCTGACAGTATTTGTTCTTCCTGTCCAGAGTCATTCCCCTGCGGCCGTCAGCACAGCGTCTTGTCGTACCACAGTCACTCTCTGTGGAGTCGTTCTGAGCTTGTCAACACCACTGTAGAGACGGATGCCATGTTGGATGACAACAGCACAGATAGCTGGGAGTCTACAGAGACCATGGAGGAGCTGATGACAGTGAACGCAACGTCTGAAGGCAGCGAAGGGAACAGGACAGAGCAGAGGGGGGAGGATCGGGGACAAGAGGAGGGGAAGACTCGTATTGTGGGCGGAGTCCTGGAGAGACGAGGAGGGAGCCCCTGGCAGGTGTGGATTAAAACCAATGAACTTTCTTTAAAGCAGCTTTAACGTATATTTATTTAATAACATAGATTGCGTGTGTTCAGGTTCTGGTCCACAGGTCTGATGGTTACGGGTTCTGTGGTGGGACTCTGGTCTCTGATCGCTGGGTGGTCTCTGCCGCTCACTGCTGCGAGGAGACTGCAGACCACGTTACTATAGGTGCGCCTCTGTTATTACCACCAGTTCATATAATGGACAATGTGTTAACCCTGCATGTCCAGCAGGGGGCAGCTCCACTCTGATAGTATTGAGTCTTATGGAGAAGTTGATTGATGAGCTCAGTAAACAGTTTCCTGATGAGTTTAGAGTAAAATAGACCATAAAACAGGGTATGCTTTAGAGCGGGGCTACCTTGTGACTCAGGTTACGCTGATGACTTTACTTTATTCATTTCAGATCCTAGAGCGTCTATTGCCCCTGTGTTAGATCTGATATATGAATCTGACTTCTACAACTTCTACAGAGCACAAATAGTGAGCTTGTTGTTGTTGTTGAGCATCTGAATAATGTGTGTTTGTACAGGAGACCTTGATAAACAGCGTCCTGATCCAGGTGAGCAGCTCATAAAGGTTCAGAAGGTCTTCATTCATCCTCACTTCCACTCCTTCACCTTCGACAGCGACATTGCTCTGCTCTACCTCGCCCGGCCTGTCGTCAGGGGCCCCACCGCTGTCCCCGCCTGCCTCCCTGACCCCCACCTCTCCAAATACCTGCTGCAGGTAACTTTATTTATGACAGTGGTGGAGCCCAGACCTGAGATCAGAGCTGACAGTGTATGTCTGTGTGTTCAGGTGGGGAACCGGGGCGTGGTGACGGGCTGGGGAGTCACTCACTACCTGGGCAAGTCTTCCCGCTTCCTCAGGAAGGTGACGCTCCCAGTGGTCAGCTACAAAGACTGCACTGCTTCCACTGAACAGGTGATCAGATACCATCAATCAATCAATCAGACTTTATTTGTATAGCACTGCACCCAGGAGTCAAACCAAGAAATCAATGAATGAGTAATGGATTTACAGCAAGGTTTAAATAACGAACAATCTGTGGTACTCCTCACTCAGTAACTCTAATAATATATAATATAAACTAATAATAACCTTAATAATATATAATATAAACTAATAATATATAATAAAACTAATAATAACTCTAATAATATAAGCTAATAATATATAATATAAACTTATAATAACTCTAATAATATAAACTAATAAAATATAATGTAAACTAATATTATACCATATAAACTAATAATATATAATATAAACTAATAATAACTCTGTTGTGCAGGAACATTGTCCTGGTAGTTTCTGCTCACAGAGAACAACAGAATTTAATAAAAAGAAGTAAGGCTCTAGGTCGCTTCCCAGAGGAACTCCTCAAGTTATTGATCAGTTAATTATAAATCATTGTTGGAAACATTTGGGATTATGTGAGAACACAACTCAACTCCATACAGAACATAGCTCTAGAGTTGATACACTGTTTAATGATTATAGATTATTGATTATAGATTACTGATGGGTGTCTCTCTCTTGCAGGTGATCACAGACAACATGTTCTGTGCAGGCTACCTGGACGTCAGCGTGGACGCCTGCAGCGGAGACAGCGGAGGGCCGTTTGTGGTGAACTACAGAGGAACCTGGTTCCTGAGCGGGGTTGTCAGCTGGGGGGAGAAATGTGCTGCGAAGGGGAAGTACGGAGTCTATACCCACCTGGGGAACTTCCTGAACTGGATCAGAAACACCATGGAGAGACTGGACATCAACAGTACCGAGAGCCACTGAGCGACTGATCGATTAATGGACTCATTGATGAATGGACTGATTGATTAATTAACTTATTGATTAATGGACTATGGTGTCAGATGTACTTGTATTCACTGTTTGATGATCTTGTATAAACTCTTCATATGTTTGTGTGTAAAAATATTGATTTTGTGGAGTTACAAGTACAACATAGAAGTAAATGTACTAAGTTACTTGTCGAGTACTGAGTAGGTGTTACAGCACAGCTCTGTCAGACTGTCCTGATCGATCATCAGTTCAAGCTGTTTGATATTTTATTACTAACGTCAGTAAATGGATGAGATCAATGATTCCTATAAACAGAAAATTTGATTTTCTTTGCAAAAAGTGTTTATTATTTATATAATCCATACATTCAAGTGTAAAATATAATAACACAGTAACAATAGCTCTCATATCTGATCAACAAGTAACAGATTACATTGATAATGAAAGTTAACTTGCATTCTGTTAAAGTAATCAGATTACAAATACATTTAGTAAAAATAGTAATTATTAGAAGGTTTACAATTTTAAAATAAAGAACGAGGTATTACCATGCACCCTTCCTAAGCCCCGCCCCTTTTTGCTCTGCGCTCCAATCACAGTTGAACAACTTCCTCCTTTCCTGCACTCAGATATGCTATGCTAGGCTAATCTATGTTGAAAAGACAACCACATTTTGGAGATGGTTCAAAGATAAAAGAGACATGGTAGTTTCCTACACAAACGCTGATCCACTGAGTCACCAGACTACAGTTTCCTTCGATTTTTAATGAATTATACAAAACAATCACAGTTATTTTTCTCAGCTTGCACGATGTTCACCATCACAACATGCAGCGCAATCGTTTTAGAAAGGCTGCCACAAAATCAGCCCACAATATCCTGGAGGGACCGATACACTCACAACTTCAGTTAGCTAATGTTAGCAAAATGCAAACTAATTAGCTTGTGCTTTGCTAACATTAGCTAACTTAAGAAGTGACTCTGTGTCTCTTTTATCTTTGGATCCTGTCACATTGTTCTGCTTCTATATTAATGTTTCTAAAAGTCATCCTGATCATATTTATTTCTCTTGTGTGTATTTGGTGTTACAGAAAGTAATCCAGTTACTTTAATATTGTGATACTAACAGTAACTGGCTCTGTCGGTCTGTTGATATTTGACAGTATATTATATATATATAGTATATAAGTACAACATGTACTGCAGTGAATGTACTCAGTGATCACCACCAGGGGGCAGCATGTGTCTGTATCCACTCCACATATTTAGCCACTCGGGTGTAAACGCCGTACACCCTCTGACTGCCACACTCCTCCGGCCCGCCCCATGACACCAACCCAAACACCGCCCACCTCTGGCTGACCCCGTCCTCCATCACAAACGCCCCCCCGCTGTCCCCCAGACAGGTGTCTCGCCCCCCCTCGAAGAAGCCAGCGCAGAACATGTTGTCGGTGATGTTGTAGCTGACGGAGCGCGAGGCGTAGCTCGCCTGACACTCGTCCTGAGGAACCACCGGCAGCTTCACGTACTGCAGGAGGTCAGAGGTCATCCCAAGGTCAGAGGTCAGCGTGGGGGGGTCGCTGCCGGGGGACGAGGAGTTGAGGTTGGAGATTCCCCAACCAGCAACTACACCCAGAGAGTTCGGGTGAGGGGTGGGAGGGTCATCCTGAAGGAGAGAGGTCAAAGGTCACTGTGGTCACTTAATATGTAATAAGAGTTTGTAAAGATGTGTACCCATGTGTTAGTGCTAATACTACAGTAGTGCAGTGGTACTACTAGTATTAGTATTAGTAGTTCTGTAGTATTAGTAGTAGTGTAGTATTAGTATTAGTAGTTCTGTAGTATTAGTAGTAGTGTAGTATTAGTATTAGTAGTTCTGTAGTATTAGTAGTTCTGTAGTATTAGTAGTACTGTAGTATTAGTAGTACTGTAGTATTAGTATTAGTAGTTCTGTAGTATTAATAGTTCTGTAGTATTAGTAGTTCTGTAGTATTAGTAGTTCTGTAGTATTTTTTTAGTATTAGTATTAGTAGTTCTGTAGTATTAGTAGTTCTTAGTATTAGTATTAGTAGTTCTGTAGTATTAGTAGTTCTGTAGTATTAGTATAAGTAGTTCTGTAGTATTAGTATTAGTAGTTCTGTAGTATTAGTAGTTCTGTAGTATTAGTAGTACTGTAGTATTAGTAGTTCTGTAGTATTAGTAGTACTGTAGTATTAGTATTAGTAGTTCTGTAGTATTAGTAGTTCTGTAGTATTAGTAGTACTGTAGTATTAGTATAAGTAGTTCTGTAGTATTAGTAGTACTGTAGTATTAGTAGTACTGTAGTATTAGTAGTTCTGTAGTATTAGTATTTGTAGTACTGTATTATTTGTCCCACCTGGCTGTGGGGTGGGGGGAGACAGACGGGGCGGATGAGCTCAGTAAACTCCACCTGCTCCGTCAGCCTCAGCAGGGCCACATCGTTGTTGTAGTTGTTGGGTTGGAAGTCTGGATGGAGGAAGATCTGCTGCACCGAACGGTTCGAGGCCAGAGACCTGTCTGAAGCGTCATGGAGACCAAGGAAGACCTGGAGGACGTTACACTGGTTACACTGGTTGTACTGGTTAAACTGGAGTGTTAGGAGTAGATTCAGTGAGTTCCTCAGACCTTGACGTGTTCGGGGGCCACAGGGACCACACTGGTGTCCCTCCTCTGGGACCTAAGAACGTGGGCGGCCGTGAGGACCCAGGAACCGGACAGCAGGGCCCCGGAGCCAAACCAGCGGTCCTCAGGGACCCGGGACAGATCCTCTACACTGAGCAGAACTTGCCAGGGGAACAGACCGGGTTCGGCACTGCGACCCCCCACGATCCGCTTCACCTGAGGGGGCAGAGAGCGGGACGGACGGCCGCAGGCTGCAGGGGAGCACCAGAGATACAGTATGTACTACTGTATATATAAGGTATTGATCACTGACGGTATATATTAGGTATTGTATTGATCACTGACAGTATATATAAGGCATTGATCACTGACGGTATATATAAGGTATTGATCACTGACGGTATATATAAGGTATTGTATTGATCATTGACAGTATATATAAGGTATTGGTCACTGACATTATATATATGGTATTGTATTGATCACTGAAAGTATATATATTGTATTGATCACTGACAGTATATATAAGGTATTGATCACTGACAGTATATATGGTATTGATCACTGACGGTATATATATGGTATTGATCACTGACAGTATATATAAGGTATTGTATTGATCACTGACAGTATATATAATGTATTTATCAGTGACAGTATATATAAGGTATTGGTCACTGACAGTAAATATATGGTATTGTATTGATCACTGAAAGTATATATATTGTATTTATCACTGTAAGTATATGTAAGGTATTGATCACTGATGGTATATATATGGTATTGATCACTGACAGTATATATGAGGTATTGATCACTGACAGTATATATATGACAGTATATATAAGGTATTGATCACTGACAGTATATATAATGTATTTATCAGTGACAGTATATATAAGGTATTGATCACTGACAGTATATATAAGGTATTGTATTGATCACTGAAAGTATATATAAGGTATTGATCACTCACAGTATATATAAGGTATTGATCACTGACAGTATAGATAAGGTATTGTATTGATCACTGACAGTATATATAAGGTATTGATCACTGACAGTATATATAAGTATTGATCACTGACAGTATATATAAGGTATGGTATTGATCACTGACAGTATATATAAGGTATTGATTACTGACAGTATATATAATGTATTGATCACTGACAGTATATATAAGGTATTGTATTGATCACTGACAGTATATATAAGGTATTGATCACTGACAGTATATATAAGGTATTGATTACTGACAGTATATATAATGTATTGATCAGTGACAGTATATATAAGGTATTGATCACATGCTTTACGTGCATTACGTGCTACGGTAAGTGTACTGACTCATTTCCGGTTTACTTCCTGCTCTGTGTACACTGTTTTTATGCTGTAGCTCTGTCATTGAACGCTAATTAATTCAGAACGCTGCAGCACGATTACTGACAGGAACTAGAAAAAGAGATCACATCTCTCCTGTACTAGCTTCTCTGCATTGGCTCCCTGTAAAATGTAGAATTGAATTTAAAATCCTCCTCCTCACCTATAAAGTGTCAGTAGAACAGGAGCCAGAGCCTTCAGTTACCAAGCTCCTCTCCTGTGGAACTAGCTTCCAGTTGTGGTTCGGGAGGCAGACACCCTCTCCACATTCAAGAGTAGGCTTAAGACATTCCTCTTTGATAAAGCTTATAGTTAGGGCTGGATCAGGTGAGTCCTGAACCATCCCTTAGTTATGCTGCTATAGGCCTAGACTATCGGGGGATTTCCCATGGTGCACTGAGCTCCTCCCTTCCTCTCTCTTTCTGCACTCATTCATGTTCCATTAATGCATGTTACTAACTTCACTTCTTCCCCGGAATTCTTGTGCTTTCTCGTCTCGCAGGTCCTTGTCGATCCTGGTGGAGCCTCCTGCCATGGTCCTGCTAGATTGCCATTGCCAATACTGTTGTTGCTGTGCACCTGTCTGTCTGTCTCTCTCTCTCTCTCTCTCTCTCTCTCTCACCCGAACTGGTCGAGACAGACGACCACCCACCTAGAGCCGGAGGATCTGTTCTAGGTTTCTGCCTTTTAACAGGCAGTTTTTCCTTGCCCTTGTCTCCAAGGTCTTGCTCATGGTGGTACTGTTGGGTCTCTGTAATTAATGTTTTAAAGAGTTCGGTCTAGACCTGCTCTATTTGAAAAGTGTCCTGAGATAACTTCTGTTATGAATTGGCGCTATACAAATAAAATTGAATTGAATTGAATTGAATCAGTGACAGTATATATAATGTATTGTTCACTGACAGTATATATATTGTATTGATCACTGACGGTATACATGGTATTGATCACTGACGATATATATATGGTATTGATCACTGACAGTATATATAAGGTATTGATCACTGACAGTATATATATGGTATTGATCAGTGACAGTATATATAATGTATTGTTCACTGACAGTGTATATAAGGTATTGTATTGATCACTGAAAGTATATATATTGTATTGATCACTGACAGTATATATAAGGTATTGTATTGATCACTGAAAGTATATATATTGTATTGATCACTGACAGTATATATAAGGTATTGATCACTGACGGTATATATGGTATTGATCACTGACGGTATATATATGGTATTGATCACTGACAGTATATATAAGGTATTGATCACTGACAGTATATATAAGGTATTGATCACTGACAGTATATATAAGATAGTGATCAATGTATATATAAGATATTGATCACTGACAGTATATATAAGGTATTGATTACCTGGGAGACAGCTGGGCAGTTGGGTGCCTGATTCTGGACTGGTCCAGTCTCCACTGGACCCACAACTGTATGAACCTACACCATCATTAATCAATCACAGAGAATAAATGTATCTCATAATGATAAACATTTACACACATTTGTATTTGGTGTATTTGTACTGCTTCAGATTGTTTCTATTGATTAAACTTTGGGTAATTGATCACATGATCGCACAATGATGATGCCTTTGACACACAGTCAGTCACACTGTTCATCTCCATACTTTTACTGCCTTTTCAAAATAAAAGTCCCCAATGGTCAACTTGTTTTTCAAAATAAAGCCCCAGATAGTAATTGTATTTTCAAAATAAAAGTCCAATAGAGTATCTTAACAGAATGATCAAGATGAGCCTTGGTTTTCAAAATAAAAGCCAACAACCATCTGTATGATATCAAGAAACTAGGGATATACCTAGTTTTTCTAAATAAAAGCCCAACAGAGTAATTCTTAATTAGGAACTTACAATAAGGCTATTCTTTAAAAATAAAAGCCACCAACAACCACTGTATGTTATCAGGAAACTTAGGAGAGACCTAGTTTTTCAAAATAAAAGCACCAGATAGTATCTGTATCTCAACAGGGAACTCAAAGTGTCTTGAGAAATTTTCTGGTACTTTATATACTTTTACTTTACTACATTACTTATTTTATACTTTATGTTACTTATAAAATATAAACTCATTACTAAATACTACAATTAGTAATTAGGTAGTAAAATACTCCCAAAGTATAAGTATTTGTAAATGCCAGCATTTCAAAGCAGTACTACAGTAATCAGAGTACTCTGATACTCTTACTGTTGCTGATGTTGGGCTGGAAGGCGTCCCCCCTGCAGACGTAGTGGACTGTCGATCCAAACAGGGTGCTGTTGTCGTGACTACCGAACACCACGTCAGCCATGGCGACCGCCTTTGGACTCCCACAGTCCACCACTGTGACAGAGAGGAGACCAATCAGCTGTCAGTATGAAGGCAGAGGATGAGGATGAGGATGGAGAGAGAGATGGATGTGAAAGAATTAAAGACTAATCTGGACTCAGCTGGACCGACAAGGTCTCTGTGTATCCAGACTCTGATCTGGATCAGATTGATTCAGACAGGAACTGATCTGGATTAAAGTGTTCACAGTGTTTATACTGTAACTTTCAATAAGTACACAAACAGATCAATAATCAGTTCATCAATAGGTCCTGTCTGTATGGATATTGAAAGATGTCTGATGGAATGAAACAGTGATCAATAATTAATGAGTTCATATGGAACCAGATGAAAACATGAAGTATATTGAAGTCGTACCTCTCCATATGTTCACGGATCAGTTTGCTCCCCTATATATCTCAATACATAAATCAGTAAAACGGATTACTGCTGTTGATCTTCAGATTATTGATAATTAATATTATTGACAGATTGTTTCACAGAAACACACAGCTGCAGATTCTGATGATTGGTTTTATTAGAAAATAATTTCATTACGGACACGAGCTGTTCCTACAGATTCTCTATCAGCCAATAACAATCACTCTCTGACTAATCTCGACTTTTATTGGTTAAGATGCCCAACAGAGCCCGCCTCCTTCTCCTGGACTCAGTTTCTACAGAGAGAGGGAGAGAAAGCAGGAAGTACAGTTTAACTCTGATCTGTGATCAGTTTGTTCTCTTAATATCAATCAATAGACTGACTGGAACCAGGAAACCAGTTTACTGATCGACTCGCTGGGGAAGTACAGCCCTGTTATATATATTATATACATTATTATATTATATATATATAATATATACATTATTATATTACATATAATATATATTTTATTAATATATAATATATATATATTATTATATTATATTTCTAATGAACCCATAAAGGAAACAGTGTTCTCTTACTCTGACAGTGAGGAGGGCTGCTGCTCCAACATCCATCAGACTGACAGTCCATCTGATAGTGATCCAGGTACTGTTCGTCCTGAAGCACAGACACACACACACACACACAAGTATCATTGCAGTATTGTAGTATTGTAGTACTGTAGTACTGTAGTATTGTTGTATTGTAGTATTGTAGTATTGTAGTACTGTAGTATTGTAGTACTGTAGTACTCTAATATTGTAGTATTGTAGTACTGTAGTACTGTAGTATTGTAGTATTGTAGTATTGTAATATTGTAGTATTGTAGTATTGTAATATTGTAGTTCTGTAGTATTTTAGTATTGTAATATTGTAGTACTGTAGTATTGTAGTATTGTAGTACTGTGGTATTTTAGTATTGTAATATTGTAGTACTGTGGTATTGTCATACTGTAATATTGTAGTATTGTAGTACTGTAGGACTGTAGTATTGTAGTACTGTAGTATTGTAGTACTGTAGTATTTTAGTATTGTAATATTGTAGTACTGTAGAACTGTAGTATTGTAGTATTGTAGTATTGTAGTACTGTAGAACTGTAGTATTGTAGTATTGTAGTACAGTAGTTCTGTATATCAGTGTAGTTGTTGCCCTTTATGTTTCATGTCAAACACAAACTGTGTTTCAGTTGAAGAGCAGATCTCTCAACATATTTTCAAATCTTAATATTTGTAATAATTATCAATCAATAAACAATAATCAATATCATTTGATTTCATTGGAAGGTTTTACCTTCAGCAGTCTGAATCCAGGCTCACAGGTAACCAGGATGTGGTCTTTGAAGGAGTATTCTGATTGGACAGGGTTGAGCAGGGCATGGGGTGGGGCTTCAGGTACCTGACACTGACTTCCTGTCAAAATAAAAGCATCAAGGAAGAGTGTATCTACCAGTCTGTGTATCTACCTGTCTGTGTATCTACCGGTCGCTGTGTATGTACCAGTCTGTGTATGTACCAGTCTGTGTATGTACCTGTCTGTGTATGTACCAGTCTGTGTATCTATCTACCTGTCTGTGTGTCTACCTGTTGCCATGTATCTACCTGTCGCTGAGTATGTACCTGTCGCTGTGTATGTACCTGTCTGTGTATGTACCTGTCTGTGTATCTACCTGTCGCTGTGTATGTGACCCTCCAGCCAAGGTTTTCTCCAGAGTTGTCGCTGTGGAAGACGACGGTGACGTTGTTGCTGTCGGTGTCGATCAGTCCCGGTGATTGATCTCCACAGAACGGGCCGAACTCACTGTTGCCCGCCGTCACCTGACACCCCCCCCCCCACACACACACACACACACACACACACACACACACAGCAATCAATAACGCAGCAGTGTGTGTGTGTGTGTGTGCGCGCTTGTTGTCCTCACCTTGACATGGTCGTAGGGGCAGCTGACATCGGGGTGGTCCTCCACGTCGAAGCGGGGATCGAACTGGAGGCGGATCCTGAAGCCCGGCTCCACCTCGATCCGGTACAGACAGTCTGAGCTCTTCGGGTATGGAGAGGGAAAATCAACGCTGCTCAGAACGCCGGAGCGTTCCCTGAAAACACCGTCACTGCACTCCACTGCACACATGCAGTAAACATACACAGATAGACAGATATATAAAGATATATAAAGATACATAAAGATATATAAAGATATATATAAAGATATATAAAGATACATAAATATATATAAAGATACATAAAGATATATATGTGTATCATTGGAGGGGATAAGTTACATATTAAACAGCTGAGAACATACAGAGGAATTCATTACTTTAATGATGAAGTGGATGACTGTTTGTATAAGTTTGTATTTTCCTTCTCAGTATGTTTTATTTTACAGCTAATGTAATTAATATAGCCAAGTATGAAAAGATGGAGGAAAGTTCTTTTTATATTTGATGTTGTACTCAATATATGAATGGAAACGGTTGTAGTTCAAGGTGTTCAAATTTAAATAAAAAGAATATAAACTCACAGTTTTCAACCAAACCTGCTGCATTAAATTAATAAATATATTAAATGTATTGAATGTATTAAATATATTTAATGTATTAAATGTATTATTGTAGTATTGTAGTAATGTAGTATTGTAGTACTGTAGTACTGTAGTACTGTAAGTTTTGTATGTATTAAATATATTAAATGTAATAAATGTATTAAATATATTAAATGTATTTAATATATTTAATGTATTAAATGTATTTAATATAATACATTTATTACATTTATTTAATGTATTTAATACATTACAACATATACAACACAGATTATTTAATGAATTTCCAGGTGTTTCCATGACTGGAAAACTAGTCTGTACATTTCCAGGTTGTCAAGGATGCGTTTTAAAGTAAAAAAATATGACATAAACACAGTTTGAATTCCAGTTAAATATGGAAACTTACAGATGAAATAATTCCATTTGATAAATAAATACATTTCTAATATATTGTCTAAAAAAGCGGAGCTTAGAGTTTTATTGTGTTTAGTTTGATTAGAGATGATAATTAGTTGTTAGCATCGTCCCTGTTAAATAACAATAAATAAAAACCATTAAAAAGCCCCTTTCCTCAGGGAGCCACAGAAACAACAATAAAGGGTTAAAATGAAGTGCTGTGGACTTTTCTTGTGTCTTCACCCAAAGACCAACTCAAACAAAGACAAGCGGTCCTACCCAAACCTTTATTATTACTAGATAATAAAAACAATTTAAACTCCATCTACTGATGCAGACTGTGAGATTGAATGTAAATGACTGTATGAAGTTTCAATTCAGTTCAATTTTATTTGTATAGCGCCAATTCATAACAGAAGTTATTTCAGGACACTTTTAAATAGAGCAGGTCTAGACTGAACTCCTTATAGCATATATATAAGTTTGAGTGTTGTTATTCTCTGCTGGAGGTATCTGTGAATAAAAACACATCACAAAGCGTTCAGTGTTGTTAGAGACTGTGACTTGTTGGCAGCAGACTGTAATCTGGATCAGCTGCTGGAATTCAAATCTGCTCTGAAACACAGAAACAACTTTAAGCTCATTGTGTTTGAAAAGCTCCAACATACAGTCTGACAGTGAAGTTACAGAGGCTGTAGGATTACAGCTCTCAGAGGTCAACTCACAGCCACTTTAACATTATAATCCACTTATATATAACATATATATAACATATAAGTGGATTATAATATAATATCTAACGTAGCTACTTCAGGCTACACAGGAAGTTACACATGGCTGATCATTAGTTCTTCAATCTAAATAAATTAATCTTGATATTGTCTTAATACTGTTGTTGCTGTGCACCTGTCTGTCTGTCTGTCTGTCGCTCTCTCTCTCTCTCTCTCTCTCTCTCTCTCTCTCTCTCTCTCTCTCTCACCCCAACTGGTCGAGACAGACGACCACCCACCTAGAGCCGGAGGATCTGTCCTAGGTTTCTGCCTTTTAACAGGCAGTTTTTCCTTGCCCTTGTCGCCAAGTGCTTGCTCATGGTGGTACTGTTGGGTCTCTGTAATTAATGTTAAAGAGTTCGGTCTAGACCTGCTCTATTTGAAAAGTGTCCTGAGATAACTTCTGTTATGAATTGGCGCTATACAAATAAAATTGAATTGAATTGAATTGAATTGAATATTGATTTAGGGAAAATGGCTGATAGCTATCTAGTCTTGTTGTTAAACATACTGTCAAATTATATTTGACAATCAGTTTCACAAATTCTTTTCTTCAGTCTTTACTTTGCTTATTATTCTTTTTCTTCTTCTGAACATTTTTTGGACCATTATGACTTGCACATTACTGTATGTACAATAGGTACAATAGGTCAGTGCTGTAGATACAGGGCATAGGTCAGTGCTGTAGATACAGATCAGAGGTCAGTATTGTCTATTTGATTCATATAATAGTAATAACAACATTATTTAGTTTATTGTCTATTCTATATACATATATACTTATATTGCCACGTTTGTTACCATCATTGACACAGGTGACACACAGCCTTACCTCTGCAGGTGCGGTTGTCTGAGTGCAGCAGGTAACCATGGCGACAGGAGCAGTAGTATCCTCCAATGTAGTTGTGACAGAAATGATCACAGAGGAGGTTTTCGTCACTCCGGTCGCTGCACTCATCTACGTCTGGAGGGATGAAGACAGGAAGAGGACAGACGTGAGGAATGAAAATTCAAAATAAAACTAAAGTGATAACAGGGACTGTGTATATTATTATTATTATTATTATTATTTATTATTTATTATTATATTGTCTCAGAGTGAGTCCTTTCTGTGCTTGCAGTGCTAGAAAATAAACGCTTCTGTAGGTGGACAGAAGTTTTTCTCATTCACTTCAATACAGTAGTGGTGGCCGTCAGAGGAACTCACCCACTGCGCTGTAGTGGGCCATGAATCCAGAGTATCGCTCCTCGTTGGAGAAGTCGGAGGTGAAGAGGACACTGAGGGAGTTTCTGGGGGAGGTGATGATCTGCTGACCCGGCACCGCCTCCGTGTCCGTCTCCTCCCTTCCACAGAACAACGCCAGCACCTCCCCCTCCGCCTCCACCTGGAGACACACAGCAGTTGAGGATCCACAGGAATCTGCTTCTTCTAACGTGGATCTCATTTTCATTATGTTCACATACAAAGCACACAAGCTCATCCCTGGGAAGTAACTGAATTACTTTTCCAATTACCGCATATAAAAGTAATCAGTTACCATAAAGTAACTTTTAAATGTCTGCTTCAGTTCTCTGATTAAAGCTGCAGTAGGTCACTTATTGGGATTGTTGATCTTTACAGATTATCTGTCTCAGAGACCACGTAGTCTCTAAATAGTTCAGTACAGTGTGTGTTTACACAGCTGTCCACCACTGGACTGTCTCTGAGAGCTGGATCTGGCCTCTGAGAGCCGGTTTGAGAGCCGGCTCTGGTCTCTGAGAGCTGGATCTGGTCTCTGAGAACCGGTTCTGGTCTCTGAGAGCTGGTCTGGTCTCTGAGAGCTGGTTCTGGTCTTTGAGAGCCGGTCTGGTCTCTGAGAGCCGGTTCTGGTCTCTGAGAGCTGGATCTGGTCTCTGAGAGCTGGTTCTGGTCTCTGAGAGCTGGTTCTGGTCTCTGAGAGCTGGATCTGGTCTCTGAGAGCTGGTTCTGGTCTCTGAGAGCCGGTTTTGGTCTCTGAGAGACGGTTTTGGTCTCTGAGAGCCGGTTCTGGTCTCTGTGTGATAATGAGGCTCCAGTGTGGCTGCAGTCTTATCAGAGTTTACACAGAGAGTCAATGAACAGCAGGTCACTCACAGTGTCATACTGTTTCTGCACACTGCCTCCTCCATTTTACCTCATTTTACCTCGTTTTACCTCCATTTGCTTCGTTCCATTACAAATGTAAAGTCTCACTGCATTCCTTATGGACTGGTCCATTGTTATTAATAAAGTTACTGCTTGCTTTTTAATGAACTTCCCTTTCCTGCTGTGGCCAGCTCGCTCTGGTAGAGAATACAATTACTATTAAAGTTAAATAGGTTAACAGTCTACCAGAGAGACAGACAGGCAGACAAGCAATAGGTTGTCTGTCTGACTGTCTGCATGTGTTCTGTTGTCTGTAACACACAGAGCATAATGTACGGGGGGTTCTCTCTGTTAGCAGCATGTAGATTATATTATCAGAAGTTGTGATTTATGCATTACTATAATAAAAGTGACAAACATTCTACATCCTCACAAACTGCCTCACAGAAAGTAAATCACAGATTCAAGCTAACTGAAATCCTCATCACCGGCCCAGAATCCCTCACGAGATCCTGCCACAATGTCCCCTCTCTGCATCATCCTGCTTCCACTCAAATCCACAACCTCGGTGTCACCTTCACACCACATTACAAATAAATCCTCATCCTCACCTTCATCCACCACTGCAGCAGCAGTACATCGTACATGCGTACAGTGACAATAAAGGCATTCTATTCTATCCTGTACGGCACACTCACCAAAACCCTCAACCAACTACGGCCAAAACTCCAGTCTGCTCCACCAGAGACCCCTTCAGAACCTGCACTGGACCCCCTTCCAACACAGAAACCACTTCAACATTCTCCTACAGCGGTGTACAGTTGTTTACAGTAGTTTATAGTTACAGGCATTTTCAGTTGTTTACTGTTGTTTACAGTTATAGTTGTTTATTGTTGTTTACAGTAGTTTACAGTAGTTTATAGTTATAGTTGTTTACAGTTGTTTACTATTGATTACAGCTGTGTACAGTAGTTTATAGTTATAGTTGTTTAAGGTTGTTTACAGTTGTTTAAGCTTGTTTACAGTTGTGTACAGTAGTTTATAGTTGTTTACAGTTGTTTACATTAGTTTATAGTTGTTTACATTAGTTTACAGTAGTTTATAGTTATAGTTGTTTACAGTTGTTTATAGTTGTTTATACTTGATTACAGTAGTTTACAGTAGTTTGTAGTTATAGTTGTTTAGAGTTGATTACAGTAGTTTACAGTAGTTTATAGTTATAGTTGTTTACAGTTGTTTAGAGTTGTTTACAGTAGTTTATAGTTATAGTTGTTTAGAGTTGTAGGAGCCAGAGCCTTCAGTTACCAAGCTCCTCTCCTGTGGAACCGGCTTCCAGTTGTGGTTCGGGAGGCAGACACCCTCACCACATTCAGGTAGGCTTAAGACATTCCTCTTTGATAAAGCTTATAGTTAGGGCTGGATCAGGTGAGTCCTGAACCATCCCTTAGTTATGCTGCTATAGGCCTAGACTATCGGGGGATTTCCCATGGTGCACTGAGCTACTCTCTTCTTCTCTTTCTGCACTCATTCATGTCCCTTTAATGCATGTTACTAACTCCACTTCTTCCCCGGAGTTCTTGTGCTTCTCGTCTCGCAGGTTCTCGTGGATCCTGGTGGAGCCTCCTGCCATGGTCCTGCTTGACTGCCATTGCCAATACTGTTGTTGCTGTGCGTCTGTCTGTCTGTCTGTGCTCTCTCTCTCTCTCTTCTCTCTCTCTCTCTCTCTCACCCCAACTGGTCGAGACAGACGACCACCCACCTAGAGCCGGAGGATCTGTCCTAGGTTTCTGCCTTTTAACAGGCGTTTTCCTTGCCCTTGTCGCCAAGTGCTTGCTCATGGTGGTACTGTTGGGTCTCTGTAATTAATGTTAAAGAGTTCGGTCTAGACCTGCTCTATTTGAAAAGTGTCCTGAGATAACTTCTGTTATGAATTGGCGCTATACAAATAAAATTGAATTGAATTGAATTGAATTGAATTTACAGTAGTTAATAGTTGTTTACAGTAGTTAACAGTAGTTTATAGTTGTTTACAGTAGTTCATAGTTTTAGTTGTTGTTTAGAGTTGTTTATAGTTGATTACAGTTGTTTACAGTTGTGTACAGTAGTTTGTAGTTATAGTTGTTTAAGGTTGTTTACAGTTGTTTACAGTTGTGTACAGTAGTTTATAGTTATAGTTGTTTACAGTTGTTTACATTAGTTTATAGTTGTTTATAGTTGTTAACTGTAGTTAACAGTAGTTTATAGTTATAGTTGTTTAGAGTTGTTTACAGTAGTTTATAGTTATAGTTGTTTACAGTTGCTTACAGTAGTTTATAGTTATAGTTGATTAGAGTTGTTTACAGTAGTTTATAGTTACAGTTGTTTACAGTTGTTTATAGTTGTTTATAGTTGATTACACTAGTTTACAGTAGTTTAGAGTTGTTTACAGTAGTTTATAGTTGTTTACAGTAGTTTATAGTTGTTTACAGTAGTTTATAGTTATAGTTGTTTACAGTTGTTTAAAGTTGTTTATAGTTGATTACAGTAGTTTATAGTTGTTTACAGTAGTTTATAGTTATGGTTGTTTATAGTTGTTTACGGTTGTTTATAGTTGTTTACAGTAGTTTACAGTTGTTTACAGTAGTTTATAGTTATAGTTGTTTAGAGTTGTTTACAGTTGTTTATAGTTGTTTACAGTAGTTTATAGTTATAGTTGTTTAGAGTTGTTTAGAGTTGTTTACAGTAGTTTATAGTTATAGTTGTTTAGAGTTGTTTACAGTTGTTTACAGTAGTTTATAGTTATAGTTGTTTAGAGTTGTTTACAGTAGTTTATAGTTGTTTAGAGTTGTTTACAGTAGTTTATAGTTGTTTACTGTAGTTTACAGTACTTTATAGTTGTTTACAGTAGTTTATAGTTGTTTATAGTTGTTAATAGTTGTTTACAGTGATTTACAGTTGTGTACAGTTGTTTACAACATGTTAATTACCCATGATGCCGTGCGGTCTCACCTTGATGTAGTCGTACTCACACAGGTAGGACGGCTCCAGGTCGAAGTGGCTGAAGTAGAGTTGGACCTGGAAGCCGGGGGGGACGCTGATGTTCCAGCGCAGAGAGGTCTCTCTGGGGTACGGGTCTGGGAAGTCCGGAGACTGCAGGCTGCCATACAGTCCAGAGGACCCTGAGGAACCTGAGGACCCTGAGGATCCTGAGGACCATGAGGACCCTGATGACCCTGAGGACCCTGAGGACCTTGAGGATCCTGAGGACACTGAGGAACCTGAAGACCCTGAGGATGGGAGGAGGAGCTGGGAGTCCACCGGGAGGAGAAGAATGAGGAGGAGGAGGAGGAGGAGGAATGCACTGAAACATACAGAAACATATTAATTATTGATTGATATAAATATCAATAAAAGATCAAATCTGAAGTTGAAATTGTAGTTTTGAATGAGAACTGTGAATGAATCATTAATAAACATAAATATTGTACATTTGTTTTTTCTGTAGATTTGTTAATTGTAGATAACGTGTTCGTTTGTTGAGTGTATGGTGTTGCCTGCAGGTGCAGTGGTGTGGACATTCAATTTCCCCCTTGGAGGACCATACATTGAATTGATTGATTGATTGATTGATTGACTGATTATATATTATACATTATTATAATTACTATAATTATTGTACATTATTACTATTATACATTATTATTGTTATATTATATAACATTATATTATATTACATTATATCATATTACATTATATTACATTATATTACATTATATTATATTATATTATATAACATTACATTATATTATATTATATTACATTATATTATATAAAATTATATTATAAATATATTAAAGAATAAAGTGATGATTAATAAACTGTATATTAATGTAACAGGTTGAGTATTGATTAGTTCCGTGGATTCATTGATCTCTGTGAGGAGACAGCAGGAGGCGGGAATGGAACCCGAGACCCTCTGATTACAAACAACTAAAGTTTTCATGCTTTAATATTAAATATAATTAAAGCTGCAAGCAGCGTTGGGCGGGACCTCGCACTCCACGCAACTCGGGGTGTGCTGCGGCTGCGTCGTGTCCTGTCGTAACACGTGCGGACCACAACATGAAAATCTGCCGTTAATCAGCTCAATACCGCCATGCAGCGCGTACTTCCTGTTGCCAGTAGGTGGCGCTATCACTATGTCTGAATATTGTCATGTACACGTGTTCAGGGCGGGACTGTTATCAAGTGTGGAGCCGATTGGACAATGTACACTCAAGTTATAGCGAATTCATGTTTTATGGCGGTCCATCAAAATTTCCCGCCACCCCACAGACACGCCCCCTCACCACAGTCAACACATATCATCAACAATGTGTTTTGCATTTTATACGTAAATTTCAGCTGGATCTGATCATCCTGCAAGGAGTAGAACATGAAAGTATAAAACGTGATACTTCCTGTTACCAGTATGTGGCGCTATCACTATGTCTGAATATTGTCATGTAGACGTGTTCAGGGTGGGACTGTACACTGAAGATATGAGTACTATCTGTTTGATGGCCAATCGGTGGAATTCGACACGTCGTCACGGGCACACGGTTAAACATACAGTCACAAATAGCACAACTTTTGATAACCAATGTGTGTAGATTGAAGTGATCGAATTTGAAGTCAATCTGATAAAATCTGTAGGAGAAGTTAGTTAAAACAGAAGCCCTTAAATGCCGGAAATAGAATCACAGTTTGACATTCGATTCAACCTGGCCAACTTTGAGGGAACGCCATGGACACGCCCTTTAATGTACAGTCACAAATAGCACAACTTTTAATCAGCACCATTTTTTGACTGTACTGACCAATTTTGAAGCAGATCCGATAAATTCCCTAGGAGGAATTTGTTCAAATACAAGGCGAGAAATTCACCGAAAATGCGCACAGAATTCACTATGGCCAACTTTGAGGGCACGCCACGGACACGCTGTTCAACGTACATGCACAAATAGCACAACTTTTAATCAGCACCATTTTTTGACTGTACTAACAAATTTTGAAGCAGATCTGATAAATTCCCTGGGAGGAGTTCGTTCAAATACAACGCGAAAAGTTCGCTGAAATTGATTGAAATCAAAATGGCCGACTTCCTGTGGGTTTTCGGGTATGGGTCCAAGAGGCTTTTTTGTACGTCCCGACATGTTACACGTGCCTACCGAGTTTCGTACATATCGGTGAAATGTGGCGCAAGTGTGCTTTTTTTTTAAATTTCAAAAAAAAAATTTGCCAGGGCGGTCCCCAGGTGCTAGGTGAAAAATTTCATACGAATCGGACAAAGCGTGTAGGAGGACCACAAAAAAGTAGTTTAAGGACATTTCGCGCTCTTACGAAAAAAACTATAGGCGGAAGTGGGCGGGGCCTATATGGGGAGATTCAGCTCCATTCACCGAACGCGTGGATACAAGGTTTTTTAATGTGCGACAAACTATGCAGAAGTTATTAGCCTAAACGCACTTTTTATGATAATAGCGCCACCTAGTGGCCAACCTGAAAGTGCCGCATAGAATATAAATTTTTTTACCAGGCCTGACCACTTTGCCAAATAAAATTGAGTTTTCGTATATGTTCAGGGGGGGAAAAACGCAATCAAAGGAGCTAAAAATAATAATAAGAAACATAGCAAAGACAATAGGGACCTCCAGCGGTCGCTGGCTCGGTCCCTAATAACTGATCATCAATAAGTTTCTGATCACCTGAACCAAACGTCTGATCAATAATCAATATTCAGCGTTTAAACCTCAGCTCCAGAGTTTGTTTATGAGCCACAATCAAACACTATTGATTGCTTAGTTAGTAATCGATAGACTGACCTCATCCTGCAGCAGGAACCGTCTGAGCTCCGGTCCGGACTCTAACGGGCTCTGTCGGGACACGGACCCTCGCGGACTTCACTCTCATTACGTGTGACGTGTCTGAAGCGCTTTGCGTCATCACGTCGAGGCGGGGCGGGGGGGGGGAAGCAACAAATACTGCTGTGTTACTGGTTACTACAGTCCAGTCACACATTACACACAGTAAACAATGAACATAAACAATGATAAACATAAATAATTAATAACACACTAACAACAAAGAGTTAATAAACATAAACAACAAACAGTTAATAAATAATAAACATAAACAACAAAGAGTTAATAAACATAAACATCAAACAGTTAATAAATAATAAACATAAACAATAATAAACTAGGCCTGGGCAAGTTAACGCATTAATTAATTAACGCAGTTTTTTTCCTACTATTATTATTTTGAAAGTCCGTTATTCACTGTATATACAATAATATATAATATAATATAATATAATATATACATATAATAATATATAATTATTAGGGACACAGATATTTAAGTATTACTGTGTAAAGGGAATTCTACTGTTAAACAGAAACTTATTGGTTAAAGTATAAAATGTTGTTGCACTGTTGTTCATGTAGCAGCACTATATATAGATATTATGTTATATTATATAATATAATATGATTTTATATTATATAATATGTTGTTACACTGTTGTTCATATAGCAGCACTATATATATATATATATATATATATATATAGTATATATATAATATATATATATATAATATAATAATATCATATTATATTATAAATATATATATATTATATAATATGTTGTTACACTGTTGTTCATATAGCAGCACTATATATATATATATATATATATATATATAGTATATATCATATTATAATATAAATATATATATATCATATATATATTATATTATAAATATATATATATTATATAATAAATGTTGTTACACTGTTGTTCATATAGCAGCACTATATATATATATATATATATATATATATATAGTATAATATCATATTATATTATAAATATATATATATTATATAATAAATGTTGTTACACTGTTGTTCATATAGCAGCACTATATATATATATATATATATATTATATAATATAATGTATATTATGTTATAACTATATATATATCATATAATATGCAGTTCACTGTTGATCATATATAGCATATATATATATATATATATATATATATATTATATAATAAATGTTGTTACACTGTTGTTCATAAAGCAGCGCTTTCAACTTTCACATTATTGACAATATACGATGACATCAATCACAATGATCAATAACTCTGTAAATTACTGGATTATAAAGTAATAAATAAACAGGAAGAAACTATCGATCAGACAATGAACTGATCGATACTCTGATAGTGCAGTGAACCCCCGCTGGAGGGCGCCCCCGCCCTCTCTGACACTGTGTGTGTAATCTGAGCCTGTTGCCATGGAGACTGAACAACCGGACCCCGAGTCACTGAACCGGGTTCAGATCTGCTGGACTCTGCTGGATTACTGTGTGGGGGGTTCTGGGGGGAAGATGATGTCCTCTAGTCCTCGTCCTGCAGCAGCCTGACCCCCGTCCTCCGGTCCCTCTGGTCTCTCCGGTCCTCCCGCCATGCCGACCCGACAGAAGCGGATCATCCTGTCACTGTCCGGACTCTTCGGACTCTCGTGCGCCCTCACGGCTGCAGTCGCTACCGGACTTCCGTTCTGGCTCAACGGGACCGTGCTGTGCCGGACCGGGGCCGAGCTGGTCAACGCAACTGGACCCGAACTGGACAAGTTCCTGGGAGACCTGAACTACGGTCTCTTCCACGGACTGAGGGTCAAACAGTGCGGACTGGGAGGAAGACCGGCCCGCTTTTCATGTGAGTCCTGGTCCTGATACTAGTCTTGGTCCTGATACTAGTCTTGGTCCTGATGCTAGTCCTGGTCCTGATGCTAGTCCTGGTCCTGAAGTGGTTTTTCTTTATGTTTAATGCGTTAAGGAGTTCGGTCTAGACCTGCTCTATTTGAAAAGTGTCCTGAGATAACTTCTGTTATGAATTGGTGCTATACAAATAAAATTGAATTGAATTGAATTGAATTTATCTCTCAGGTGATAAACAGGAAGTGACGTAAGCAGGTAACAGTGTGACGTCATCTGCTCATGAATTATTGAGAGATTCAGAAGAGAATTAATAATAATCAATAATCAATAATCAACAAATGATGAACATGTTAATCAATAATACGTTCATCAGTAACACGTTATTGATGAACCGGGCTCCGATCTGCTGGTCTCTGATGGATCACTGTGTGGGTGTGGGGGTTGGGGTTGTGGGGGTTGTCGGGGTTGTGGGGGGTTGTGGGGGGTTATGGGGGGTTGTGGGGGGTTGTCGGGGTTGTCGGGGGTTGTGGGGGGTTATGGGGGGTTGTCGGGGGTTGTGGGGGGTTGTGGGGGGTTGTCGGGGGTTGTGGGGGGTTATGGGGGGTTGTCGGGGGTTGTGGGGGGTTGTGGGGGGTTCTGACGTCCTCCTGCTGCAGGGATTCAGAGACTCTCACTGGGCCTAGTTAACGAGAGCAGCCGGCCGTCACTAACGAGCTTCTGCCTGACTGGATCAGAGTCCTGATGAGGAACAAAGAGACCCTGTTCCCTCTGAGACTGAATACTGGTGAGGACTCGCTGTCCTGATCCAGAACCCGATCCTACAAGAACCTCAAACACTGAGCTTTGATATTCATTTATTAGTTTATTAGTGTATTAGTTATTATTTCATTTTATTTCTTTATCTGATGTTTTTTTGTCGAACAAACAACATGTTGTTTAAATAAAGTTTGAGGTCAATCAGTGATTGATTGGAGTTATTGATAAACAGGAAGTTGCTGCTGTAAACAACCTCTTCCTCTCTTCTTCCTCGCAGTCTTCCCAGATCTGCTGGGCGCCATCCCAGCCGGGCTCCACGTCACCCTCATCTTCTTCTGTGGTGTCGTCATCCTCTTCTCCTCAGTGGCCACCGGCTTCTTCTTCTTCAACGCCTTCGGCAGACCCTACGAGACGCTGCAAGGCCCCATGGGACTTTACCTGTGGACCGCCATCTGCTGTGAGTAATAATGACAATAATAATACTAATAATACTATAATACTAATAATACTATAATAATATAGTATTATTATACTATTATTATTATTATTATAGTATAATAATAATAATAATAATAATACTATTAGTATTATTAATATTATTATTATTATTATAGTATAATAATAATAATAATAATACTATCATACAATAATATAATACTATAAGTAGTATTATTATAGTATAATGCTACAGTAATACTGCTTATAGTACAATATGATGGAAGATAACATTAATTACAGAGACCCAACAGTACCACCATGAGCAAGACCTTGGAGACAAGGGCAAGGAAAAACTGCCTGTTAAAAGGCAGAAACCTAGGACAGATCCTCCGGCTCTAGGTGGGTGGTCGTCTGTCTCGACCAGTTGGAGGGAGAGAGACAGAGAGAGAGAGAGAGAGAGAGAGGTGATATTAGCAATGGCAGTTAAGCAGGACCATGGCAGGAGGCTCCACCAGGATCCATAAGAACCTGCGAGACGAGAAAGCACAAGAACTCCGGGGAAGAAGTGAAGTTAGTAACATGCATTAATGGAACATGAATGAGTGCAGAAAGAGAGAGGAAGGGAGGAGCTCAGTGCACCATGGGAAATCCCCCGATAGTCTAGGCCTATAGCAGCATAACTAAGGGATGGTTCAGGACTCACCTGATCCAGCCCTAACTATAAGCTTTATCAAAGAGGAATGTCTTAAGCCTACTCTTGAATGTGGTGAGGGTGTCTGCCTCCCGAACCACAACTGGAAGCTGGTTCCACAGGAGAGGAGCTTGGTAACTGAAGGCTCTGGCTCCTGTTCTACTGTTAGAGACTATAGGAACCACAAGTAGCCCAGCATTCAGAGAACGTAGTGTTCTAGTGGGGTAATAGGGTACTATGAGCTCTTTAAGATATGAAGGGGGCTGACCATGAAGAGCTTTATAGGTGAGGAGGAGGATTTTAAATTCAATTCTACATTTTACAGGGAGCCAATGCAGAGAAGCTAGTACAGGAGAGATGTGATCTCTTTTTCTAGTTCCTGTCAGTACTCGTGCTGCAGCGATCTGAATTAATTGGAGCGTTTTAATGGACTTATTGGGGCAACCTGATAATAAAGAGTTGCAGTAATCCTTGAAGTAACAAATGCATGGATTAGTTTTTCTGCATCTGTCTGTGATAGGATGTGTCCAATTTTTGTAATATTACGTAAATGAAAGAAGGCAGTCCTAGAGGTCTGCTTTATGTGGGAGTTAAATGACAAATCCTGATCAAAGATAACTCCAAGATTCCTGACAGTGGTGCTAGAGGCCAAGTTAATGCCATCTAGAGACAGTGAGTCTCTAAGGTTTTTGGGGCCAAGAACAAGAATTTAGTTTTTTTCTGAGTTTAACATCAGAAAATTGCAGGTCATCCAGGATTTTATGTCCTTAAGACATGTTTGTAATTTAGATAATTGATTAATTTCATCGGGCTTGATCGATAGATATAACTGCGTATCATCTGCATAACAGTGAAAGTTAAGCGATTCCTAATAATGTTGCCTAAAGGGAGCATATATAAAGTAAATAGTATTGGTCCAAGTACAGAACCTTGTGGAACTCCATGACTAACTGTAGTATTTATTGAAGATTCATCGTTAACATGTACAAACTGCGAGCGATCTGATAAATATGACTTAAACCAGCTTAGTGCGGTTCCTTTAATGCCAATTTGATGCTCAAGTCTCTGTAAAAGAATATTATGGTCAGTGGTGTCAAATGCAGCCCTAAGATCTAATAATACAAGTACAGAGACAAGTCCATTGTCAGAAGCAATCAGAAGGTCATTATTAACTTTAACCAGAGCTGTCTCTGTGCTGTGATGAACTCTAAATCCTGACTGAAAATCCTCAAATAAACTATTGTTATGTAGAAAGTCACACAACTCTTTGGCGACTACTTTCTCCAGAATCTTTTTAAGAAGGGGTTTAATTACAGCTACTTTAAAGGACTGTGGTACATATCCTGATAATAAAGAAAGATTAATCATATCCAGTAAAGAAGTGCCAATTAAGGGTACGACTTCTTTAAGCAGCCTAGTTGGGATCGGGTCCAACAGACAGGTTGATGGCTTCAATGTAGAAATGATTGAAGTTAACTGATGAAGATCGATAGCAGAAAAACAGTCTAAATATATATCTAAGTTTACATTGGCAGAAGTCCCTGAACTTGGAGAGCCACTGATAACTGTTGATGGCAGTTGGTGATTAATTTTTTCTCTAATAGTAATAATTTTATTATAGAAGAAGCTCATGAAGTCATTGCTACTTAAGTTTAAGGGGATATGTGGCTCGATAGAGCTGTGACTCTCTGTCAGCCTGGCTACAGTGTTGAAGAGGAACCTAGGGTTATTCTTATTTTCTTCTATAAGTGCTGAATAATAGGTACAAATAAAAAAAGGTTCCTCTGGTGTTACGGAGGGCCTTTCTATAGGTTTTAAGATTATCTTGCCTAATTGAGCGATATTCTGATAATTTGGAAGAGCGCCATTTCTTTTCAGATTTCCTATCTTTTTGCTTCAATTAGTATGAATTCAAAAGTTATTAAATAATGGTCAGATAGGAAAGGATTATGTGGGAAGACTATTAAATGTTCAATATCAATGCCATATGATAGAACAAGGTCAAGAGTGTGATTAAAACAATGAGTTGGTTTATTTACACTCTGACAGAAGCCAATTGAGTCTATTAATGATATAAATGCATTACTAAGGCTGTCATTGTTAACATCCACAAGAATATTAAAATCACCTACAATAATTACTTTATCTGATTTAAGGACTAAACTTGATAAAAACTCAGAGAATTCAGATATAAAATCAGAGTACGGTCCAGGAGCGCGGTACACTATAACAAATAGAACTGGCTGCAGTGTTTTCCAGTTTGGGTGAGAAAGACTAAGAACAAGGCTTTCAAATGAATTATAATTTAGTTTAGGTTTAGGGTCCATTAAAACGCTTGAATCATATATAGCTGCTACTCCACCTCCTCGGCCTGTGCCTCGAGGAATGTGAGTATTAATATGACTGGGGGGTGGATTCATTTAGGCTAACATACTCCTCGTGGGACAACCAGGTCTCAGTAAGACAAAGTAAATCAATATCATAATCTGATATTAATTCATTCACTAAAACAGCTTTAGAGGACAGAGACCTGATATTTAACAGCCCACATTTCATTCTCTTATTTTGTGCTACTGCGGAGTTAGTTTTAATATTCACTAGATTTTTTTTTTTTAATTCCACTTGTCTTTATTTCTTTAAATAATTTAGGTGGTCGGGGGACAGACACAGTCTCTATGGGGTTTTGGGTGGGTGACTGTTCGAAAGAAAGCGCAGAGAAGTGTGTAAGACAGCAGCTCTGCTTCCTGGTCCCAACTCTGGACTGTCAGGTTTTAGAAATAAATAAATTAGCCAACTTAAGATGTGACAGTATGTCTCTTTTATCTTTTATAGCATATAGCATTTAGCATTTCTAAGAGACACAGTTAAATGCAAATTCAATGCCGTCTCAGTGTTATTGATGACAAACATTGGTTGTGTTCACACTGTACCTTTAATAAATCGGACACTATTGATTATATCAGCAGAAATATTCTGTGCTGCTCAGGAGGCCCTCAGTGCATTATGGGATGGCAGCCGACTCCCTGAGAGTTTGGTTGAAATTGGATTGGAGTGAATTTAAAAACGATTAAAGCTGCAGTGACAGTGTGTGTGTGTGTGTGTGTCTGCTGATAACAGCTGCAATGACACAGAGAGCGAGGCGGGAGAGAGAGAGAGAGAGAGAGAGAGAGAGAGAGAGAGAGAGAGAGAGTGGTTTGATTTCACTTAATCACCTCACAGAGACCACTTGTCAATCAAACGCTGCTGGTGGTTTCCACCTGGTGTTCACCTGTCAGCTGCAGCCAATCAGAGCCAATCACAGCCAATCACAGCCAGAGACCTCTGTTCAGATGTCCACATACTTTTGGCCACATTTCTCTCCCACTAAAAGTTGATCAACAGCTCTTGAATGTATAAAACTTTATCGACAGTGTTTTTGAATGTATAAAACTTTATCGACAGTGTTGTGCAGCTGTCTGGTGATGATCCTGTTTGTGTCCGAGGTGAAGCTCCACCATCTGACCGAGCGGATCGCCAACTTCAACGATGTGAACTTCGTCTTCCAGACATACAGCGAGCGCTACGACCGGTGCTTCTGGCTCTTCTTCCTCATCTTCCTCCTGCACGGACTGAACGTCCTGCTCATCCGACTGGCGGGAATTCAGTTTCCCTTCCAGGACGCCAAAGAGTCAGACCTGAGCGGGGGGGCTGCCGACCTCATGTACTGAGTGATTTCTAAGATACGTCACAACATTCATCACTTCCTGTCTGAAAAACAAACTTCTGTAGTTTAATGCTACAACTCCCAGAATTCTGAGGCCAGCCAAACAAACTGTTGTGGTTTTATTAAAGAGGTCATCAATTGATTCCTAAGCTGGGCTAATCTAGTTTTAAAAGATAAAAGAGACAAATAATTAAATTAGCTAATGTTACTAATCTACATGAACTGTTTACATTCATCCATAGTTAGCTAGTTACAGACGATGGTTACATCAGAAGCTTCCATTGTCGTATCAACAGACTTAAGGACAGAATCAAAAATAAAATGCTAGCTAACTAGCCAGTTTACAAATTAAAAAAATGTATTGGAGACCTGCAGAGACCAGTGACTTTAGGGGGCGTTGCCTTGACACCGACTGACCACAGCAGCATAATTTCAATTCAATTCAATTCAGTTTTATTTGTATAGCGCCAATTCATAACAGAAGTTATCTCAGGACACTTTTCAAATAGAGCAGGTCTAGACCAAACTCTTTATAACATTATTTACAGAGACCCAACAGTACCACCATGAGGAAGACTTTGGCGACAAGGGCAAGGAAAAACTGCCTGTTAAAAGGCAGAAACCTAGGACAGATCCTTCGGCTCTAGGTGGTTGGGAGAGAGAGAGAGAGAGAGAGAGAGAGTGTAATGGAGAATGAGCTCAGTAAACAGTTTCAATGAGTTTCTGGTCTCAGTCTCTAGTTTCAGTCTTCTTCCATACAGCATGATGTTCATTTAGTAACTGATGGTCCCATTTAGAGTAAAACAGACCATAAAGCAGGGTGTGCTTTAGGGCGGGACTACCTTGTGATTGACAGCTCATTCTCAGTGAGTCCGTCCAGCTCAACCAAACTCAGATCAAACTGTCAAACAGTGCTGATCAGATATGGATCCAGATTCTGTTGTTGACTCTTTCTCTCCTCAAATCTGTTCACAAACACATTTTACTGTTTATCTGGAATACCAGATCCTGTGTGAGCAGGAGAGACGCCATTGTTTCCAAACCAAGAGCAGCCAATGAGAGCAGCTCAACTCGCAGTACGTGACCTCTCATACCCTTTGATGAGGTAGAAGGAAGAGATGACTTTTATTGTGAAATTATACTTTTCCAGCTCAGACACATTATTGATTATTTGTATCTGTTAACAACGTCTGGATGGGTCTTTAAATACAACAGGCTGACTATGTGCAGTTTATAGACTGCAACTATTTTTATTATTGATTATTTCTTGATTGATCCATTAAAGGTTTAGTCTATAAAACGTCTTTGATGTCTCGTTTTGTCTGACCAGCGGAAACCATCGGATCATTCAGTCAATCAATAAGTTGGTTAAAAGTATTTACATTTATTCGGTTATCTGTTTATTATTATCACTTTGGGCAGTTTGTCCTTATTTACCTTTATAAACTCTGAACATAAAATTAAATACTGCGTACTCTACCTGCTGACAGACAGCCTGACGGACTGGACCTGGACCATCCAGGATCAGGTCTTTGCAGGCTGTTGGAGGCTCATCCTGATGTTTGGATCTGGATCGTTCTCTTCCTCCTCCCTTAACCAGGTCTCCATCTGAATGTCCTCCTGGATCCACATTCTACACATTTATTTTATAATCATCACAAATTGTGTCATTAATATTTGAATATGATTTAATTTCAACAGACAAAAGGGACATGAAAGACCAGAAATATCCAGCAGTGTACAAGATCTGTTAATCATACGACACAATGTTATACAATATTATATGATCAATAAAATCCGTCAAAGATCAGACGTGTATTTTGCTTACAAATGAAAACGTTGGATTGAATCAAATTTGTGCATTTATTCCAGTGAATTGTAGGTTTCTATTTCCCGAGCTTATTAAAAGGTCCAGTGTGCAGGAGTTAGGGCCAACAGGTCAGTGCTGTACATACAGGGCATAGGTCAGTGCTGTACATACAGATTGCAACCAACTGAATACTCCTCAGGCTTCAGCATGTAGGAGAAACTATAGTAATGTCTCTGTCTGGATGCTGAGCGGTCGTTTAGTTCTCTGTAACTGAATGTGACTGATGCAGGTAAAGACTAGCTGGTGAACAAAGCATTTAGCAGCTAAGGAGCCAGAAACAGCTAAAAATGTTTCTTGGTTCTAGTTTTAACCAGAACCAAGAAACATGATCACATCCCTCCTGTTTCAGCCTCTTTACACTGGCCCAGCAGTTTGAGAACTGATTTGAAGGTTTTCCTGATACTGTTCTGGCTCTACGTTAAGGCTCTGTCCTCCTGCCCTTTCTCAGACATTTTAATATCGTACACGTCGGCTCGTACCTTTAGATCCCCGGGCAGAGGTCTGTTGTCTGTTGCAGAGGCCCAACTGAAAGGGGACAGAGCGTTTGGGGCCCCGAGGCTCTGGAACAATGTGCCCGAGGAATTCAGGCCAGCCAAGTCAGTGATCTCCTTTAAGTCCCATCTTACAACAGACTTTCATCAGAGAGCCTGATTTTAATGGAATTTAATGTTCCAAAGTTTTTTTTACTTTCTAAAAGTTTCCTTGTTTTAAAGTGATGATTTTATAACTTAACTATATTTTGGTTTTAAAAATGCTCTATAAATAAAGATGATTATTATATTATTATAAATATTAAAAGGCTGCTCTATCAGTGTCCTGAGATCGGTATTTTATTCATTCAAATAAAACTGAATTGAATATCAGATGATTGTTGATGTTGCTGCTGGATGGAAATAACCAACTTAAAGGTGATGATGCGTTCAGGAACATCAATATCTCACAGTGTCCTGCAGGGTGAGGCAGTTGCTTTGAAGTCCTTGGTCCGAGACGTTGTCGCCCCCTTTATGACGCGGACGTATAATCTTGAATTGTGGACTCTGAAGGAGGCAGAGAGGCCTTTCTTCTTCCCGCCCCCCCGCGGTGACACTGACACTTTTGGATCTGGACCCGTTGACAGAACAGAGTCAATCAAACAGGACCTGGATCCTGCTGCAGGGGGCCGGTGTCGTGTTGTTTCCATCGTGTGTTTAATGGTGGTGTCCTGTTCATCAGAGGAATGCTGCGTTCCATCAGACCTGGAATATTAAAGTCAGTCTTTATTAGGATATCATAGTGAATGTAGAGCCCTTCTGGAGGAATCCTGCTGTCACTGACTTTAGTTCAGTTCGGATCAATTGATTGAAAGCTGCCTTTAAGACTCGGCTCAGGGTTGCAGGCAGGTGAAGCTTCACTGTGATCAGCTGCAGGTAAGAACTCTCAGAATAAACTGATATAACATCAGTTTGTTCTCATTTCAGATCCTCCACCAGACTACATTCACAAAGTGGACTGTTTAAGATGATTACAGTTACTGATCAATATTTCCACTGTGCTCTGATGTTTTACTGCTTTCAATCAGTCACATTTTAGGTTCGAGTACAAATATTCTATATGTAACAAAACACCAGTAATGATTGAATCTGTGGAACAATGTTGATGATGATTCAAAAGAGAAATAATGTAGTGAACAAATTAACTTCTTATTTCATTTATCATTTATCATAATGATCTAATAAAAGATCAATTAAATCCTCAATTTATATCTTTTGCTTGTGCTGCTTAGAGATCTACTTTACCTTTGTTCTGATGGTGGCGCTATGGCAACCGTTTAATATTTAGATATAATATTCAGTTTACATCAATATAATAATAATAATGCATCACATCTATCACATATATGTAACTGTGTGTGTGTGTGTGTGTGTGTGTGTGTGTGTGTGCGTCTGTGTGTGTGTGTGTCTGTGTGTGTGTGTGTCTGTCTGTGTCTGTGTGTGTGTGTGTGTGTGTGTGTGTGTGTCTGTCTGTCTGTCGTGTGTGTGTGTGTGTGTGTGTGTGTGTGTGTGTGTGTGTGTGTGTGTGCGTGTGTCTGTCTGTCTGTGTGTGCGTGTGTCTGTCTGTCTGTGTGTGTGTGGGTGTGTGTGTGTGTGTGTGTGTCTGTGTGTGTATGTGTGTGTGTGTGTGTGTGTGTGTGTCTGTCTGTGTGTGTGTGTGTGTGTGTGTGTGTGTGTGTGTGTGTCTGTCTGTCTGTCTGTCTGTCTGTCTGGTGTGTGTGTGTGTTTGTTCAGATGGAGGCGGAGCTACAACAGATCCTGGTCCAGGTGTCTGACCTGCAGCGCTGGAGGGAAGTTTTCACTGTGTATAAATATTAATCTGTCTGATTGATTGATTGATTGATTGATAGTTAAGTCTGCCCTGTCTTTCCACTGAGTTTATAAATGATTTGTTGAAATAAATATAATGTCGCTCCAAACCTTTAATTTTCTATATCTATAGATATAGAAATAGATTTATAGATATATCTATAGATATGTCTAGATATATCTATAATTTATCTATATATCTCTTTAACTATCTATACAACAACCTGGTACACAGGTGCCCCATGGAGATTCAAATAATAGTAACAATAATGATATTCTTGTTATAGAGGTGAGTGCAGTAAAGGCAGAGGTCAGTGTTGTAGATACAGGTCCGAGGTCTGTACTGTCTATTTGAGTCATATAATAGTAGCTCAGACATCCAATAATGTGACACTCTTTTTATTTCAGAGACAGATAATAAAGTTTTTGATTGTGTCTGTTTGACAATAATAGAGGTGAGGAAGGACATAGGACAGAGCTCAGTGCACTAGATACAGGGCAGAGGTCTGTACTGTCTAGTTGATCGGTTTTTAAACGTTTCCCAATTCAAACACTTTCAAATCTAGATGAATCCCCGTACGTCCCCTACAGAGCTGATTCTTCTCAGCACATTCACTGCTTTGTGACAAAGGTTTGCCTCACTGCAACTTCTGGTCAATCCAAATGTCTTCAAAGTCCACACGTACGTCCACAAAGACGTCCACACAGACGTCCACACAGACGTCCACAAGGACATCCACACAGACGTCCAAGATAACCCTAACACGGACTGTAAATGTCGTACTGGAATTATTAGTACTGTAGCACAATATTTTATTTGGCCAAATGTGTGATGTCACCAAAATATTTGACACAAACAACAATCAGAGGAGAGAGTACGGGAGCGTGTTGCATTTACTTGAAATAGAAAGATCTAATTCTGCCTCGTTGTAATGAATTCAATTCAATTCAATTCAATTCAATTCAATTTTATTTTTTTAGCGCCAATTCATAACAGAAGTTATCTCAGGAGACTTTTCAAATAGAGCAGGTCTCGACCGAACTCGTTATAACATTATTTACAGAGACCCAACAGTACCACCATGAGCAAGACCTTGGAGACAAGGGCAAGGAAACACTGCCTGTTAAAAGGTAGAAACCTAGGACAGATCCTCCGGCTCTAGGTGGGTGGTCGTCTGCCTCAACCAGTTGGGGTGAGAGAGAGAGAGAGAGAGAGAGAGAGAGAGAGAGAGAGACAGAGAGACAGACAGACAGACAGACAGACAGACAGACAGGTGCACAGCAAAAACAGTAGCAACAATTACACTAATAGTAGTGACTGATGATGATGAACATGACAACAGCAACGATGGGGGACAATGAGCAGTGACAACAGCAACAACAGTAACCGTAGCTATAATAATACTTATAATAATAATAACACTAATATCAGTGATATTGGCAATGGCAGTCAAGCAGGACCATGGCAGGAGGCTTGACCAGGAGTTTAGGTTTAGGGTCCAACATACTCCTCGTGGGACAACCAGGTCTCAGTAAGACAAAGTAAATCAATATCATAATCTGATATTAATTCATTCACTAAAACAGCTTTAGAGGACAGAGACCTGATATTTAACAGCCCACATTTCATTCTCTTATTTTGTGCTACTGAGGAGATGGTTTTAATTTTTATTAGATTTTTATGTTGAACTCCTCTTGTTTTTATTTCTTTAAATAGTTTAGGTGGTCTGGGGACAGACACAGTCTCTATGGGGTTTTGGGTGGGTGACTGTTCTAAAGAAAGCGCAGAGAAGTGTGTAAGACAGCAGCTCTGCTTCCTGGTCCTAACTCTGGACTGTCAGGTTTTAGAAATAAACTTCGCCATATTTCTAGATAAGAGAGCCGCTCCATCCAAAGTGGGATGGATGCCGTCTCTCCTAATCAGACCAGGTTTTCCCCAAAAAGGCTTCCAGTTATCAATGAAGCCCACATCGTTTGCTGGACACCACCTCAACAGCCAGCGGTGTCATTTGCCCAAATGAAGGAGATTCCTCCTGCAGCTCCACAGAGTTCATTAAACAATGAGTGACCGCCCTCTGCTGGTGATCCCGCTGAGCTGCACGGAGGTCAGTTTCCAGGAAACTGATCGTGTATCACACAGTCAGTGTTCAGTTTCAGTGTACAGGTGATACCTGCTGCTGTCTGTACCTGAGACTGCAGTACTACTAATATATATTATTATATAATATTAGTACTACAACTGCTACTATATGGATATATATTTATATTACTGTGCTACTAGCTGTTAGCTGTGTTTAGCAACATTTATTTAGTATTTGTTAGTGATGACAGACTGCAGGCTGGACTACATCCAACTACTGCAACAGGAAGTCAGCAAGAACCCTGATGTGAGTTACCTGACTGGAAATATTACTAATACTACTGCTAATAATAATAATAATAACACTAATACTACTACTACTACTGCTACTATTACTACTACTACTACTACTACTACTAATAATAATAATAATAATAATAATAATAAAATACTATTGGTATTACTACTTTTACTAAAACTACTACTACTACTACTAATAGTAATAATAATAATAATAATAATAATAATAATATTACTACTACTATTACTACAACTACTAGCAATAATAACACTAATACAACTACTACTACTACTAATATTACTACTACTACTACTACTACTACTAATAATAATCAGAATCAGAATCAGAATCAGAATAAGAAACAGCGGCTCTCGGACCAGAGGGGTCATTTGGAGATTTATTTTAATTTTATTATTGATAAGAAGACTTTTCTCTTGAACTCAGATCAATGAGTCAGCTGCAGGTTGTTGATAGTTCACCATCCAGAACTCCAATCCCACATAAAGTCCACCATCTCTGTCTGTAATGAACACTGCGGCCTCCAGGGGGCGCTAACAGGGTTTATACTGATGGTTGTTGGACAGGTGTACTCAGGTGTCTCCGCTCAGGTGTCTCCTCTCTCCTCAGAGGCTGCTGGATGTGGGGAAGGAGGAGGAGCAAGAGGAGGCTCCTCCTCCCTGCAGGACCCTCCCACAACTCTGCTCCATCCCCAGGAGACTGGTCATCTCCCCGGGCCTCGGAGGAACACCGGTGACCCCCCAGCTGACGGAGGTCTGCCTGCCTGCCTGCCTGCCTGCCTGCCTGCCTGCCTGTCTGTCTGTCTGCCTGCCTGTCTGTCTGTCTGTCTGTCTGTCTGTGAATGAATGAATGAATGAAGCTTAGCAGCAAACTTAAAGGACAATTCCGGCACAAAATGAACCTGGGGTTAATAACACATGTGTACCGAGTTGGTCCGTTCTCTGGGATATGTTTTCATGCTAATCGACCGTGACTGGTTTTAGCACAAACCGCTAATTAGCTTATAACGCTAGCCAACGAGGCACCGAGTAACGTGAAAAGAAATCGCTTTTTATACCACTAACAAGGCTCAAAATAGCACCACACTTACACGGTAGCATAATGAGGGCCCCTACCTATAACCTTTAAGATGGAATAATTATTATACAGCTAATCAGTTAGCATTTTGCTAACAATGAAAGGAGGAAGTTGACAGAAGGTTGCTCAACTGTTATTGGAGCACAGGACAAAAGGGGGCAGGGCTTAGGAAAGGTTTAATGAAGTGCGTTGACTCCAACCAGCACTGTGTTATCTTTCTCTTGTCTACATGTTCAGAGTCTGAGGAAGATCCTGTTCGGAGGAACGTTTCACGTCTTCAACTACGAGTGGAGGAAATCGTTCTTCCAGTTCAGAGAGCCCGACTCTGAGTTCTCGTACGCTCTGGAGGCCGACAGGGTGAGGAACACTCAACCTACCTTTATTTTACTTCCACTAATAACTCTGTTCATACTACAGGTTGTGTGTGTGTGTGTGTGTGTGTGTGTGTGTGTTTCAGGGCGGGGCACGGGCCCTTCAGATGGTCGTCCAGGCTCGGATCATTAAACACCTGCTGTTCACCCGACAGAGCGCCTCAGACGGACGGACGCTGAGCAGGTGAGGACAGACTCATTGATCATTACATCATCCTGTTTGACCGATGATAGATTATAGATTATACAGTCATGGAAAAAATTATTAAACCACCCTTGTTTTCTTCAATTCCTTGTTCATTTTAATGCCTGGTACCACTAAAAGTATATTACCTGAAGAATGAAATGAACACGACAGAAAATGCAGCTGATTCCATAAAACTTTATGTCCTATTTGAGATGCTTAAGCTTAATTGTATTCGCAGGGTATATAAGAGGCCATTTCATGTCATAAGCAGCACTGCACATGCAAAGGCCTAGAGTGGTTTCCTGCTTACATTCAAGCCGTAGCCCAACTCAGAAGTTATCAGCACATAATGCCTAAAAAAAAGAATTATGTGAAGCCACAAAGGCAACCATCTTGGCACTGCTGGAAATTGGCATGAGTGAGAGACAGGTAGCAAAAAAAAACTGAAGATCTCCAAGACAGCCGTTCATTACACCAAGAAAAAGTAAGCCAACATGGTACTACCAAATTGCTAGCTGGTTGGAAAACGGAAACGTCTTTCTACCCCACGAGATGACCGTGCACTCATCCGTTCCTGTGTCAGGAATCGTCGTCAGACCTCCAGGGACCTTAAAAACTGGGCACTGTCGAGAAATGTGACTTGTTCAGCAAGGACAGTTCGAAACCGACTTCTTGAAGCTGGTCTGAAGTCACACATGGCACGGAAGAAGCCCTTCATCAACGAAAGGCAGAGGAACGCCCGGTTACTCTTTGCTAGGGACCACAAGGATTGGACTGTTGATGATCGGGCTGAGGTTCTCTTCAGTCATGAATCCAATTTTGAGTTGATGCCCACTCCAGCCAACTTACTGGTTAGGAGGAAGCCTGGAGAAGCCTACAAACCAGACTGTCTTGCCCCTACAGTAAAACATGGGGGTGGATCGGTGATGATCTGGGGTTGTTTCAGTATGGGTGGAACAGGGCAAATGCAATTGTGTGAAGGGCAAATGAACCAGGTCACGTACAGGGCTACTCTTGAAAACAGTCTTCTTTCATCAGCTGATAAACTCTTTCCTGCCTCGAATGACTGGATTTTCCAACAAGACAATGCCCCTTGCCACATGGCAAAGTCAGTTAAAGCCTGGATGGAGAACCAGAACCTTCAAACCATGCCTTGGCCTGCTCAATCACCAGATCTTAATCCAATTGAAAACCTGTGGAACATCATCAAACTCAATATGGAGAACCACAAGCCCAAAAACAAAGCAAATTTGTTTGAATTTTTGCAACAGGAATGGGCTGCTGAGACAGCAGAACAATGCCAGAAGCTGGTGGAGAGCATGCCAAGATGCATGGCTGCAGTCATCAAAAACAATGGTTATGCAATCAAGTACTAACTCCTGTGTGTATCATGTGACTAAAACAGACAGAGAAGAAAACATGGACTGCCTAAAATTCAATTCAATTCAATTTTATTTGTATAGCGCCAATTCATAACAGAAGTTATCTCAGGACACTTCAAATAGAGCAGGTCTAGACCGAACTCTTTATAACATTATTTACAGAGACCCAACAGTACCACCATGAGCAAGACCTTGGAGACAAGGGCAAGGAAAAACTGCCTGTTAAAAGGCAGAAACCTAGGACAGATCCTCCGGCTCTAGGTGGGTGGTCGTCTGTCTCGACCAGTTGGGGTGAAGAGAGAGAGAGAGAGAGAGAGAGAGAGAGAGAGAGAGAGAGAGAGAGAGAGACAGACAGACAGACAGGTGCACAGCAACAGCAGTATTGGCAATGGCAATCTTTTAGCGACTTTTCGCTATTTTCAAAGTTTTTCATACACGCTAGCTTCAGTAACATTAGCAGTTAGCTATGGCTTCTCCCTCTCCCTCTCCTCTGTCCTGCTCAGTGTGTCAGATGTTCAGTTATTCCTCTGCCTCCTTTAAAGATAATGGTTCTTGTATTAAGTGTAGTTTATTTACTGCGCTGGAGGCGAGGCTTAGTGAGTTAGAGGAACGGTACCGCACCACGGAGATATCTTTAGCCGCTATAGTTAGCCAGTCCCCAGTAGCCGGTGCGGTCCGACCGAAGGTAGCTTCTGTTAGCCGTCCTCCGGTAGATCCTCCGGTAGTTCCCCCGGTAGTTCCCGAGCAGCCGGGAAGACAGGGAGGCTGGGTGACTGAGCGAAGGAAGACTAAAACGCCGAAGCCCACAGTTCACCACCAACCCATTCATGTTTCTAATACATTTTCCCCACTCAGCGACACACCCGCTGAGGAACCAACTCTGGTTATTGGTTATTATTATATGTCGTCATTCCACCGCTGGCTGTCGAGGTGGTGTCCAGCAAACGATGTGGGCTTCATTTATAACTGGAAGCCTTTTTGGGGAAAACCTGGTCTGATTAGGAGAGACGGCATCCATCCCACTTTGGATGGAGCGGCTCTCTTATCTAGAAATATGGCGAAGTTTATCTCTAAAACCTGACAGTCCAGAGTTGGGACCAGGAAGCAGAGCTGCTGTCTTACACACTCCTCTGCGCTTTCTTTAGAACAGTCACCCACCCAAAACCCCATAGAGACTGTGTCTGTCCCCCGACCACCTAAATTATTTAAAGAAATAAAAACAAGAGGAGTTCAACATAAAAATCTAATAAAAATTAAAACCAACTCCTCAGTAGCACAAAATAAGAGAATGAAATGTGGACTGTTAAATATCAGGTCTCTGTCCTCTAAAGCTGTTTTAGTGAACGAATTAATATCAGATTATGATATTGATTTACTTTGTCTTACTGAGACCTGGTTGTCCCACGAGGAGTATGTTAGCCTAAATGAATGCACCCCCCCCAGTCATATTAATACTCACATTCCTCGAGGCACTGGCCGAGGAGGTGGAGTGGCAGCCATATATGATTCGAGCGTTTTAATGGACCCTAAACCTAAACTAAATTATAATTCATTTGAAAGCCTTGTTCTTAGTCTTTCTCACCCAAACTGGAAAACACTGCAGCCAGTTCTATTTGTTATAGTGTACCGCGCTCCTGGACCGTACTCTGATTTTATATCTGAATTCTCAGAGTTTCTATCAAGTTTAGTCCTTAAATCAGATAAAGTAATTATTGTAGGTGATTTTAATATTCATGTTGATGTTGACAATGACAGCCTTAGTAATGCATTTATATCATTAATAGACTCAATTGGCTTCTGTCAGAGTGTAAATAAACCAACTCATTGTTTTAATCACACTCTTGACCTTGTTTTATCATATGGCATTGATATTGAAATTAATGTGGATGACGCTCTTCCAAATTATCAGAATATCGCTCAATTTGGCATGATAATCTTAAAATTTATAGAAAGGCCCTCCGTAATGCCAGAGGAGCCTATTACTCAGCACTAATAGAAGAAAATAAGAATAACCCTAGGTTCCTCTTCAGCACTGTAGCCAGGCTGACAGAGAGTCACAGCTCTATTGAGCCACATATCCCCATACACTTAAGTAGCAATGACTTCATGAGCTTCTTCTATAATAAAATTATTACTATTAGAGAGAAAATGAATCACCAACTGCCATCAACAGTTATCAGTGGCTCTCCAAGTTCAGGGACTTCTGCCAATGTAACCTTAGATATATATTTAGACTGTTTTTCTGCTATCGATCTTCATCAGTTCACTTCAATCATTTCTTCATCGAAGCCATCAACCTGTCTATTAGACCCGATCCCAACTAGGCTGCTTAAAGAAGTTGTTCCCTTAATTGGCACTTCTTTACTGGATATGATTAATCTTTCTTTATTATCAGGGTATGTACCACAGTCCTTTAAAGTAGCTGTAATTAAACCCCTTCTTAAAAAGTCCACTCTTGACCCAGGGGTTTTAGCCAACTATAGACCGATTTCTAACCTCCCCTTCCTCTCTAAGATTCTGGAGAAAGTAGTCGCCAAAGAGTTGTGTGACTTTCTACATAACAATAGTTTATTTGAGGATTTTCAGTCAGGATTTAGAGTTCATCACAGCACAGAGACAGCTCTGGTTAAAGTTAATAATAAAAATAACACCCTCTCCACATTCAAGAGTAGGCTTAAGACATTCCTCTTTGATAAAGCTTATAGTTAGGGCTGGATCAGGTGAGTCCTGAACCATCCCTTAGTTATGCTGCTATAGGCCTAGACTATCGGGGGATTTCCCATGGTGCACTGAGCTCCTCCCTTCCTCTCTCTTTCTGCACTCATTCATGTTCCATTAATGCATGTTACTAACTTCACTTCTTCCCCGGAGTTCTTGTGCTTTCTCGTCTCGCAGGTTCTTATCGATCCTGGTGGAGCCTCCTGCCATGGTCCTGCTAGATTGCCATTGCCAATACTGTTGTTGCTGTGCACCTGTCTGTCTGTCTGTCTCTCTCTCTCACCCAAACTGGTCGAGACAGACGACCACCCACCTAGAGCCGGAGGATCTGTCCTAGGTTTCTGCCTTTTAACAGGCAGTTTTTCCTTGCCCTTGTCTCCAAGTGCTTGCTCATGGTGGTACTGTTGGGTCTCTGTAATTAATGTTAAAGAGTTCGGTCTAGACCTGCTCTATTTGAAAAGTGTCCTGAGATAACTTCTGTTATGAATTGGCAGTATACAAATAAAATTGAATTGAATTGAATTGAATTAAGAACCACTGTTGTTGGCAGTACAATGCCATAGCTATTGATGTAAGAACTTTAGATATCATCTCTTAAATTAAACTCTTATGAGATATTTTTGTTGTAATCATTATATTTGTCCAAACAAATGTAACTTTAGTTGTACCAGGCATTAAAATGAACAAGAAACTGAAGAAACAACGGTGGTCTAATCATTTTTTCCATGACTGTAGATAATAGATGACAGATTATAGATGATAGAGGATGGATTATAGATTATAGATGATAGATTGTAGATTATAGATGATCAGACATATTATTAACCAATCAGATATATTGTTAATTGATCAGATATATTATTAACCGATCAGATACATTATTAACCGATCAGACATATTATTAATTGATCAGATATATTATTAACCGATCAGATACATTGTTAATTGATCAGATATGTTGTTAATTGATCAGATATATTGTTAATTGATCAGATATATTATTAACCGATCAGATACATTGTTAATTGATCAGATATATTGTTAATTGATCAGATATATTGTTAACAGATAAGACCTTTCTTTAGTGATGTCACCATGCTGCCAGAACTCATCTGGGCCGTTGCAGGCTGTGAAGTGTTTCTGTTATTTTGTCCACCCTCTATCTCCAGTCTGTGTGACGTAGGACAGAAGGATCAGGAGAGGGCATTGGCGGCAGCGTTGTCCGACAGCCTCTGGTTGGCCGGCCAGGAGCTCAGCGCCACCGTTACCTTGGTAACCAAAGACTACTGCATCACACCTCACCTGGACTACAAACTGGACAACTTCACGGAGAGGGTACCAGTCATTATCTGTTCTAATCAATACTCTATCATTTAATCATTGATCAATAACTGTGAACCATTCCACTGTTTCAGTTACAGCTGTTCACATTTAACAAGAAAGAAGATGTGAGGAAGTTCATCCTGGAGCACGTTCAGTGTGTGAGTACAGATAATGACATAATCAATATTTACACAGATCACTTCTGTGTGAAGTTATAATCAATATAATCAATATTTACAGAGATCACTTCTGTGTGAAGTTATAATCAATATAATCAATATTTACACAGATCACTTCTGTGTGAAGTTATAATCAATATAATCAATATTTACACCGATCACTGTTCTTGTTGCAGTTTAAAGAGGAAGGCAGTCATGGAGTCATCCTCTTCCTGTACAGCCTCATCTGCTCTCGGACAGTCGACAGGTAATGACACTGACAGTGAACGGACTGATTATTGATCAGATTATTGATCAGCAGAGAGTGAACGGGTTGTAGCCTCTGCTGCCTGTGGACTGATTATTGATCAGATTATTGATCAGCAGAGAGTGAACGGGTTGTAGCTTTGTTCCTCTGCTACCTGTGGACTGATTATTGATCAGATTATTGATCAGATTATTGATCACAGAGAGCGGGTTGTAGCCTCTGCTGCCTGTGGACTGATTATTGATCAGATTATTGATCAGCAGAGGTGAACGTTGGCTTTGTTCCTCTGCTACCTGTGGACTGATTATTGATCAGATTATTGATCAGATTATTGATCAGCAGAGAGTGAACGGGTTGTAGCCTCTGCTGCCTGTGGACTGATTATTGATCAGATTATTGATCAGCAGAGAGTGAACGGGTTGTAGCTTTGTTCCTCTGCTACCTGTGGACTGATTATTGATCAGATTATTGATCAGATTATTGATCAGCAGAGAGTGAACGGGTTGTAGCCTCTGCTGCCTGTGGACTGATTATTGATCAGATTATTGATCAGCAGAGAGTGAATGCTACCCTTCCCTGCAGTGTCAACAGTGTGCAACACTAGCTAACGTTATAGCTATGTTACTTGGCTAACGTTAGCTTGCAGATAGCCCCACTAGCAGAATATAAACTGATACTATGTTAGTTGGCTAACATTAGCTTCTCCAGCTAACGTGATCCATGATGCTAACAGTACAAAGCTAACGATGCGAGCTGGGGCATCCAGCTAGTTAGCTGTAGCTAAGCTAACGACCCATTGATTGGACCGTAGAACACTTTAGCTCATCAAGCATCATCATCTTCACTCTTCATCATGAAGCTCATTCACACAGTTCACGAAGCAGATAAACAAAAAGAGGAACTAGCAGACATCACCATTAAAGGTGCTCCTCGGTCTCTGTGTGAAGCTTACGGAGCTAACAAGTGCTACTTCCTGTTTTTACTCATTTCAAAATAAAAGCATGTATTTCAAAATAAATTCAAGAAACGGCTGCATTTACAGGGGTTGTCCAGCTGGCTGTGCCTCGGCCTGTGGACTGTGTGCAGAGCTTGAGCAACAGGATACTGACTGCAGTTCACTGAACGGCCACTGGTGGCGCTGTTACCTACAGTTTTATTAGTTACATATAGAAGCTTTAAAAATGAGTTTCCAAGCACAAACCTGAAACCTCTTCCACAGGCTGAAGGAGGATCTGGACTCTACCACCTCCCACCTGCTGTACCTCAGTTTGGGAAACTTTGTCTGTCGTCAGGTAAGAAGTTCACCAGTTTGAAGCTTTAATGAATAAATAATATCTGTACAACGTCCTGCTCGCTCTGTGCAGGCTCTGATGAACCTGCTGCTGACGGGCAGAGCCACTCCCAACGTCTTCAACGGGACTCTGTACTGTGGGGAGGACGGCCGGCCTCTAGAGCGCCCCCTGCAGGGCGTCCTGTGTCGCAGTGATGTGGGTTATCTTCACTGGAGCAGAGAGCAGATGGAGAGAGACAGACTGCCACAGGTACCGGGTACAGGGTCTGACTAATACCTGGAATAATCATTGCCATCCTTCCCTCAAATGTAATGGAAACGTTGGTCACTGCTCCAGTAAATAGGACGAACCAAAGATACGACCTGGCAATAGGAGATATTTCTAGTTCCCTCCACTCAGGAGCTAACGTTACTACGAGTCAGAGAGCGAAGGTTACGAGTCAGAGAGCTAACGTTACGCTACGAGTCAGAGAGACTCGCTACGAGTCAGAGGCTAACGTTACGAGTCAGAGAGCGAACGTTACGAGTCAGAGAGCTAACGTTACGCTACGAGTCAGAGAGCTAACGTTACGAGTCAGAGAGCGAACGTTACGAGTCAGAGAGCGAACGTTACGAGTCAGAGAGCGAACGTTACGAGTCAGAGAGCGAACGTTACGAGTCAGAGAGCGAACGTTACGCTACGAGTCAGAGAGCTAACGCTACGTTACGAGTCAGAGAGCGAACGTTACGCTACGAGTCAGAGAGCTAACGTTACGCTACGAGTCAGAGAGCTAACGTTACGCTACAAGTCAGAGAGCGAACGTTACGAGTCAGAGAGCGAACTACGCTACGAGTCAGAGAGCGAACATTACGAGTCAGAGAGCTAACGTTACGCTACGAGTCAGAGAGCGAACGTTACGAGTCAGAGAGCGAACGTTACGGTCAGGGCGATCGTTACGAGTCAGAGAGCGAACGTTACGCTACGAGTCAGAGAGCGAACGTTACGCTACGAGTCAGAGAGCGAACGTTACGAGTCAGAGAGCGAACGTTACGAGTCAGAGAGCTAACGTTACGCTACGAGTCAGAGAGCTAACGTTACGCTACGAGTCAGAGAGCTAACGTTACGCTACGAGTCAGAGAGCGAACGTTACGAGTCAGAGAGCGAACGTTACGAGTCAGAGAGCGAACGTTACGAGTCAGAGAGCGAACATTACGCTACGAGTCAGAGAGCTAACGCTACGTTACGAGTCAGAGAGCGAACGTTACGCTACGAGTCAGAGAGCGAACGTTACGCTACGAGTCAGAGAGCTAACGTTACGCTACGAGTCAGAGAGCGAACGTTACGCTACGAGTCAGAGAGCTAACGTTACGCTACGAGTCAGAGAGCTAACGTTACGCTACGAGTCAGAGAGCGAACGTTACGAGTCAGAGAGCTAACGTTACGCTACGAGTCAGAGAGCGAACGTTACGAGTCAGAGAGCTAACGTTACGCTACGAGTCAGAGAGCGAACGTTACGAGTCAGAGAGCGAACGTTACGAGTCAGAGAGCGAACGTTACGAGTCAGAGAGCGAACGTTACGAGTCAGAGAGCGAACGTTACGCTACGAGTCAGAGAGCGAACGTTACGAGTCAGAGAGCGAACGTTACGAGTCAGAGAGCGAACGTTACGAGTCAGAGAGCGAACGTTACGAGTCAGAGAGCTAACGTTACGCTACGAGTCAGAGAGCGAACGTTACGAGTCAGAGAGCGAACGTTACGAGTCAGAGAGCGAACGTTACGCTACGAGTCAGAGAGCGAACGTTACGAGTCAGAGAGCAAACGTTACGCTACGCGTCAGAGAGCGAACGTTACGAGTCAGAGAGCGAACATTACAGAAAGCGAACGTTACGAGTCAGAGAGCGAACGTTACGCTACGAGTCAGAGAGCGAACGTTACGAGTCAGAGAGCAAACGTTACGAGTCAGAGAGCTAACGTTACGCTACGAGTCAGAGAGCTAACGTTACGCTACGAGTCAGAGAGCGAACGTTACGAGTCAGAGAGCGAACGTTACGAGTCAGAGACCGAACGTTACGCTACGAGTCAGAGAGCGAACGTTACGAGTCAGAGAGCTAACGTTACGCTAAGAGTCAGAGAGCTAACGTTACGCTACGAGTCAGAGAGCGAACGTTACGAGTCAGAGAGCTAACGTTACGCTACGAGTCAGAGAGCGAACGTTACGCTACGAGTCAGAGAGCGAACGTTACGAGTCAGAGAGCTAACGTTACGCTACGAGTCAGAGAGCGAACGTTACGAGTCAGAGAGCGAACGTTACGAGTCAGAGAGCGAACGTTACGAGTCAGAGAGTGAACGTTGCGCTACGAGTCAGAGAGCTAACGTTAACACTAACATGTGTCTGTGTGTACAGGTGGGCAGCATGCTGAAGACCCCTAGGTTCCCGGTCTGGCTCTGCTGCATCAACAACAGCTACTCAGTGGTCTTCAGTCTGAACCGCCTGCTGCTGTCGGACTGGAAGATGGAGCACCAGTTCCACCTGTACTACTACAACGGGCAGAGTACTACAGCCAGACTGACTGTAGGTGAGTACTACTACTACTACTACTGTTACTACAACTACTACTACTACTACTACTACTGTTACTACTACTACTACTACTACTGCTGTTACAACAACTACTACTACAACTACTACTACTACTACTGTTACTACAACTACTACTACTACTACTGTTACTACAACTACTACTACTACTACTACTACTGTTACTACAACTACTACTACTACTACTGTTACTACAACTACTACTACTACTACTACTACTACTGTTACTACAACTACTACTAACTACTACTTTACTACTGTTACTACAACTACTACTACTACTACTGTTACTACTACTACTACTGTTACTACAACTACTACTACTACTACTGTTACTACAACTACTACTACTACTACTGTTACTACTACTGTTACTACAACTACTACTACTACTACTGTTACTACTACTACTACTGTTACTACTACAACTACTGTTACTACAACTACTACTACTACTACTGTTACTACTACTGTTACTACAACTACTACTACTACTACTGTTACTACTACTACTACTGTTACTACAACTACTACTACTACTACTGTTACTACTACTACTACTGTTACTACAACTACTACTACTACTACTACTGTTACTACAACTACAACTACTACTACTACTACTACTACTGTTACTACAACTACTACTACAACTACTACTATCAACAATAACAACAACAGAAACGGAGGCTGCGTTTCATTAGTCGTTCACTTGCCCTCGGGGGAATCTCCGCCGCCATCATAAGTGTCGTTCCAATTGTCTGGAAAACTGAAGTGAACTTGGTGAGATGGACCCTCGGAGGGCTGAGGGAGCGAGTGAACAACGATGGTCACTCCGAGGTGGATATCACCCACAATGCATTGCAGTTTGCGTCATTGCCGCTATAACGCCAAGTAAGGGCAAGTGCGTTTCATTTAAATCCCCCGCTCCTCCCCCGCCCACTTTCCCTCTGCGCCCCAAGTGGCCTCCGTGCGACGTATGCTGTTAGGTCATACCAAGGGCTGAGGGTAAGTGAACGAGGGGAAGTGGAACTACTAATGAAACACAGCCCCAGTAAAACTAGATTTTTTCCAACAATTTAACTGCAAAAAAACATTTAAAAACTTGAACTCAGACACCAGAGAAGGTTGAGGGAGTCGCTCCCTGCTGGCTGTCAGAGAGAGTGCAGGTTGAAGGAAGAGGTCTGATCCAGTCCCTGTTTGTCCTGCAGATACTCACTCCCACCACTGGGAGGCGTCGTCCACACACTCAGACGGGGACCCAGAGAAACAGTTCCCTTCACTGGAGATGACCATCAGGACCAAGTGGGATGGAGCGGCTGTAGACTGGAACAGCACCTTACCTTTCTACTGAACACCTCAGACTGGACCTGGGTCTCTAGTGGATCTGTGGAGACCACTATTGTATCTCTAAGGTCCCAAACTGCTCCACAGATTAAAGAGAGGTCCTAAAGAGATTTACTAACCACTGTAACACCAAAATACACCAAAGAGTCCGTTTATAAGGCTGACAGACAGTCCTGGTAGCGGATCCAGACAGACCCATGTCCTGGTAGCGGATCCAGACAGACCATAAACTATCCCAAATCCCACCGGGCGGCTACGTGATGCTGGAGAGCGAGAGCATCTCCAGAGACTCACTGCTGCAGCGTGAGAGTCTGTAGGCTGTATTTTATTTTGAAAGCAGATTCCCTGTGTTGTTTCTGACTTCCTGTCAGTGTGATCTGGACGTCAGTTAAAGCACGTGTCTAGAACGGGCGCCATCACAGCTGTAACGGTGGAACCGGGGGGGTCGGATCAGGCCTGAGGAGAACAGCAATACTTTAACCGTATTTAAAAGCGAATATTACGGAGCTAATAATCAATAAATTACTCAAAATAATATTAATGTCTGTCTGTCTGTCTGTCTGCCCGCCCGTCCCTCTGTCTGTCTGCGATCACATTTATTGGAACAAGGACTGAAACAGGGTTGGCTGTCATTGATTATTGGTTACTGATTGTAATTTATTTATATTAATCTCTGATCATTTTAATCTTCAAACCCACAAATAAAAGAACTTTGTCCTGATGAACGTCTGAAGTTTCTCTGAGCTCATTGGACCTGATTTTAAGGGGCGGTGCCTATGATGACAGTCAGTATAATTTTCAAGTCATCAACCGTTAGAGTATAATTAAAATTTTATTGAACAAATCTCCTAATTATAACAGATTTTTTTTTTTTTAAATAAAAAACTCAAAATACACTGTTCCAAATTCTCATGCACAATAGAGATCAAAACATTTTGAAGGTTGTAAAGAGAACTAAAATGGTAATTTGTTGAATTTGCAGCATCAGCAGATCATATTTACAGAAATCAAAAGTTATTTCAATCAAAAAAATCTTAACAGGCCAAGTTACATGTTAACATAGGACCCCTTCTTCGAGATCACCTTCACAATTCTTGCATCCATTGAACTTGTGAGTTGTTGGAGAGTTTCTACTTGAATATCGTTGCAGGATGTCAGAACAGCCTCCCAGAGCTGCTGTTTTGATGTGAACTGCCTCCCACCCTCATAGAGCTTTTGCTTAAGGATGCTCCCAAGGTTATCATAGGGTTGAGGTCAGGGGAAGATGGGGGCCACACCATGAGTTTCTCTCCTTGTATGCCCATAGCAGCCAATGACACAGAGGTATTCTTTGCAGCATGAGATGGTGCATTGTCATGCATGAAGATAATTTTTGCTACGGAAGGCACGGTTCTTCTTTTTGTACCACGGAAGAAAGTGGTCAGTCAGAAACTCTACATACTTTGCAGAGGTAATTTTCACACCGTCAGGGACCCTAAAGGGACCTACCAGCTCTCTCCCCATGATTCCAACCAATAACATGATCCCGCCACCTCCTTCTGACATCGCAGCCTTGTTGGGACATGGTGGCCATTCACCAACCATCCACTACTCCATCCATGGTTGCACAGCACTTATCAGTAAACAACACGGTTTGAAAATTAGTCTTCATGTATTTCGGAGCCCACTGCAACCGTTTCTGCTTGTAAGCATTGTTTAGGGGTGGCTGAATAATAGGCTTATGCACACTTGCAAACCTCTGGGAGGATCCTACACCTTGAGGTTCGCGGGACTCCAAAGGAACCAGCGGCTTCAAATACATGTTTGCTGCTTTTCAATGGCATTTTAGCAGCTGCTCTCCTAATCCTTCCTCATTATGCCTTTATCTGCACGAATCCGTCTGTGCTCTGAATCAGCCACAAATCTCTTCACATACGATGATCACGCTTAAGTTTTCTTGAAATATCCAATGTTTTCATACCTTGTCCAAGGTATTGCACTATTTCATGCTTTTCGGCAGCAGAGAGATCCTTTTTCTTTCCCATACTGCTTGAAACCTGTGGCCTGCTTAATAATGTGGAACATCCTTCTTAAGTAGTTTTCCTTTGATTGGGCTCACCTGGCAAACTAATTATCACAGGTGTCTGAGATTGATTTCAATGATCCAAAGAGCCCTGAGACACAATACCATCCATGAGTTTAATTGAAAAACTAAAAATGAAATGTTTATGACACTTAAATCCAATGTGCAAAATAATTTGAAATGCGGTGTAGTGTGGTCAATACGAACCGGTCTGCACCACACAATGCATGCTGGGTAGATTTGTTTCCACTCTCTTAGGGGGTCCTGGCCCTGGTCCTGGCCCTGGCCCTGGCCCTGCTCTTGGTCCTGGTCCTGGTCCTGGTCCTGGCCCTGGCCCTGGCCCTGGCCCTGCTCTTGGTCCTGGTCCTGGTCCTGGTCCTGGTCCTGGCCCTGGTCCTGGCCCTGGCCCTGGCCCTGGCCCTGGCCCTGCTCTTGGTCCTGGTCTACAGTGAGATCCAGCAGTGCAGCGAGCGGCGATGAACGTATCAGCTGATTTCTTTTAACTCGTGTAAACAATAAAGAGGAACACTGACCCTGCTCAAGGGGTTGGGTTCAAAGGTCACACTGAAGACACTTTATTTTCAGTCAGTGAGGCTAAATTACAGAAACTTCATCATCATCAGACAGTATTGATTATTGATTGCTTATTGACTCTAAGAGAAGGTCTGTGGTCAGCAGTGAGGATCTGATCAATAATTTAACAATATATCTGCTGATCAGTTACCGGTACCCCTCCAGTCCAGGACCCACAGTGATCCTGTTCCTAACAACTGGCTCCAGACTGGATTCTGGTCCCTCTGTGGGACCGGACTCACCTTCAGGTTTCTGATCAGTTCTCTGAAGGATCAATAACTAATGAACGGATTCAGACCTCATTGTTTGTCTTTAGTTCCTGTTCAGGGTTTCTGGTCTCAGTCTGGGACCCAGAGACCAGCAGGAGTCGTGGAAGAGGACCAGCAGGGTCCAGGTTTAGACCATCCCGCTCCACTGTAGCGAGGTGTACAGCACGCCCCCGTCCGCCGCCGGCGAGCACAGCAGGACCGTCTTCTTCACGTTGGAGCCCAGACGGGCGATGGCGAGGAGGTCCAGCAGACAGACAGAGTCCTCCAGAGACCAGCAGACCGCAATGAAGTGAGCGTGGAACCGAAGGGGGTCACCTGAAGAACAGAAGACGTTAAGACCCAGAAACCAGACCAGAGTCTGGAACCAGAGAGTAAAACCTGGATCTGACCTGGATACACCAGGAAGTCTCCTCCAAACTTCCCCGCTGAGGTCAGGTAGAAGCCCCGCCCCCTCAGGTCTCTGAACACCTGGTACCTGGCGATGCAGCAGGGCTCGTCCCGCCCTCTGATCGGCCAGTTGGCCCGCAGGAAGGCCCGGGCCTCGGGGCAGTACGTCAGCCCCGCCCTCGCCGTGCTCAGCTGGACTGCCAGTGCAGAGTGAGGGAACGTAAAGCTCCGGTCCAGGGCCTCCAGGCGGCTCCGCAGAGCCTCGTCTGCAGCTCCAGACCCTGAACCAGAACCAGGACAGTTAGATGGGACGGCAGGTACAGACGGTACCGCAGGGTAACAGGCGGTCTCACCTGTATGTGATGATGTCATGGCTCGAAGCAGCGCCGACTTCCTGTCCGCCAGAGCGAGGACACTCTGCTCCTCATAAGTCCTCTGCTGGTCCTCCACATACTGCTGCACCTCCGCCCCCCCTCCACCAGGACGGACCTGTAGACCAGGACGCGGTCAGACCGGGTTCTACTGCCAATGGACTCAAACACAGAAACTCCTCACCTGTTAGCGGTGCGTAACTCACCTGGTCAGCGGCGAGCGGCAGAGCGGCGGCAGCGTGGCGTTCACTCAGCAGTCTCTCCTCCTCCGGCAGAAGCAGCAGCGGTCGGCCCAGACGACCGTTCTGTCGGGGGGTTCGGGGCAGGGAACCCAGCAGAGCCCCAACCAGACCCCGAGACCTCACTGAGCGCAGGTCCTCCACCCTCCACAGCAGGGGGGCCGAGTCACACAGACTGAGACCCACAACGTGGTCCGAGTCCTCGTCTCTGCAGGGGGCCTCATCCATCACCACAGACTGTGGATGATCAATACGGATCAATACAGATCAATACGGATCAATACGGGTCAATACAGATCAATACGGATCAATACGGGTCAATACGGATCAATACAGATCAATACGGATCAATACGGGTCAATACAGATCAATACAGATCAATACAGATCAATACGGATCAATACAGATCAATACAGATCAATACGGGTCAATACAGATCAATACAGATCAATACGGATCAATACAGATCAATACAGATCAATACGGGTCAATATGGGTCAATACGGGTCAATACAGATCAATACGGATCAATACGGATCAATACGGGTCAATACAGATCAATATGGATCAATACGGATCAATACATATTAATATGGATCAATACAGATCAATACAGGTCAAAAACTCCATCTTCTTTTTAATAAAATATTATCTGAACCACAACCTGGACCAGAATCATCAGAACCAGTAAGACCAGAACCAGTAAGATCAGAACCAGAATGATCAGAACCAGTAAGATCAGAACCAGAATGATCAGAACCAGTAAGATCAGAACCAGTAAGATCAGAACCAGAATGATCAGAACCAGTAAGATCAGAACCAGTAAGATCAGAACCAGTAAGATCAGAACCAGAATGATCAGAACCAGTAAGATCAGAACCAGAATGATCAGAACCAGAATAATCAGAACCAGAATAATCAGAACCAGTAAGACCTGCACAGGTTACACATCCGGAACTGATCGATGATCAATCAGATCAGAAGCAGTTAGGGTCCACTAACGGTCCACTAACGGTCCACTAACGGTCAGTGTCTGTGGCTCTCACCGGGCCGGATGCACGTGTTTCCGGTGACGCTTTGAACGAGCTGCCATAAACCGGTGCGACGGCGCTTTTTACTGGATCGATATAACGACCATAAACCCTGAGAGCCGGTAGAGAGCCGGTAGAGAGCCGGTAGAGTGCCGGTAGAGTGCCGGTAGAGAGCCGGTAGAGTGCCGGTAGAGAGCCGGTAGAGAGCCGGTAGAGTGCCGGTAGAGTGCCGGTAGAGTGCCGGTAGAGAGCCGGTAGAGAGCCGGTAGAGTGCCGGTAGAGAGCCGGTAGAGAGCCGGTAGAGAGCCGGTAGAGAGCCGGTAGAGAGCCGGTAGAGAGCCGGTAGAGTGCCGGTAGAGAGCCGGTAGAGTGCCGGTGGACAGACGGTAGAGAGCCGGTAGACAGACGGTAGAGAGCCGGTAGAGAGCCGGTAGAGAGACGGTGGACAGACGGTGGACAGACGGTGGCTCCGCTCTCTGCTGCTGATATCCGCGTCCGTTTGATATTGTCACCGTCACCGACTCGGCGGGGCGGAGCTTCCAGGAGCGGGGACTCGGGCACGCGCCCCGCCCAGCTCGACCAGCAGAGAAACTATAACGAGCGCACACAGAGGAACCCCCGGAAGTAGAACGGACCAATAGGAGCGCAGAGACTGGCTCAAATCAGCATTACGGTAAATGCGGAGAAACAGCGTATTCACTTCCGGTTTTCAAAATAAAGGTATTAAAAACAGCAAGCTATTATTCAAACCTACATTTAAAATAAAATATGTTACATTAAAGTGTTTCACGCACCCATGATGAATAAAAAACACCAGTGTGGAGAAATAAAAGTCCATATTTATACCTCCAAGTGGCATCTTTTCATATATTTGAGGTATAATATTATATTTAGTTTGATTGATGAAGGTGATCAGAATGTGTAAAGACCTGTAAGACATCCAGCAGCTGACCTTCATCATCATCATCACTATGACACTCATGCCTTAAGTTAACGTTTGTTTTTAATTCTTCTGTACCATCGTCACATAACAACAACAATAACAAACAAACAAACAAACAAACAGTTGAATTCCTGAAAAAGTGGAGTTAGGAGGCTTTTATTCTGAAAGGAACACTGTACAGATGTTGCATAGCAACAGGGCTTCAGTGGGCTGTACACACACACACGCACACGCACGCACACACACACACGCACACACTCGCACACACACACACACGCACACACACACACACACACACGCACACACACACACACACACACAGTTTAAAGGAACAGTTCAACACTAGAAGAAGAGTTAAAATGTCGCACTGTTCCTTTAACAGATTTCTGTTGTTTCATTTCACTTCAGCTTCTTCCTACATCTCCCAGAATTCATTTAGGCAGCCTCCAAATAAAGAGGAATGGACTCTCAGCAACAGGCAGGTCAACCAAAGGCAACAATGCACCCCCCCCTCACAGAAACCAGGAAACAGTTTGGCGGAAAATTAGAGAAACTGATGCTGTCTGTTTAAGTGCAACAAAAAAGCCTGTGTGTGGTGCATTGTGGGATTGGAGGCGGGGCCCGCGGGTCCGGCAGCGCCCCCTACTGTCCGATCTGCAGCTCCTCAAGCTCCTTCAGCAGCTGCTCCTCCTTCTGCACCTTCTCCAGCTGAGAGAAACAAACGCACCCCTCGTTAGAAAACCAGATTCATTCATCTAACCCCTAAGCCCCGATTAGCCTAGCATTTAGCATATCTAAGTACAGGAAAGGAGGAAGTTGACTAAGCTTGCTCAACTGTGATTGGAGCACAGACCGTAAGGGGCGGGGCTTACAGTCTCTGCGCTCTCATTGGTTGGTTACCTGGTTCTTCTGCAGCACTTTTCCCGCTGCCTGTTGCTCCTTCAGCTCTTCGATGGCTTTCAGTTTCTGAAAGACACAAACCGACCAATCAGAACGCAGCGTACCTGCACACTTTACCTGAGCAGCAACGAGGCTCCTCACCTTCTTTAAGTTCTTCATCTTCTTGTCAGTCTCTGGGTCGCCGCTGCTCGGCTCTGATTGGCTGTTGCTGACGGGGGCGGGCTCAGATGGAGATTCAGGTTTCGCCTCCTGCAGATTAATTATTAATTAATTTATTAATTAAATTAATTCTTCTTGTTATTATTATTATTATATTATTATATTTATTATCAGACTGTCAGTAATGAACAGGAACGCAAGGGGTGATGGGAAACGTAGTCTTCAGTTCACCTGTTTGGCAGCTTTCTTGGCCTCTCGTTTCTTCTGGTTCTTCAGAGCTGATTTAGAGAGACTTTTCTCTCCAGAAGCACCAGGACGCATGTTCTGAGGAGGCTCCTCCTCGTGCTGACACAAACAAACAAACAAACAAACAACACTGAGTTGAAATGCACCCTGGGAGTTGTGGTTCTATTTCTAGAGTGACCTGTAAACCAGTCATTTCCTCACCAGTTTGGCGCTGGGCGTGGCCGGCAGGTGTCTCAGTGCAGGTGGGCGGTATGCCTGTGTGGGCGGGGCTTGTGTGGTTCCCAGCTCGCTGGGCGCCGCCTGGTACTTGACGGGCCGCTCGGGGAAGCTGCCGTCGGGGAACGGCTGCCAGCGGACCTCCCACAGCTCCGAACCAGCTGCCACGTCCCATTTGTGCAGCACGGAGCCGGTGTAGTGCCAGACCTTGAAACCGTTACTGACTCGCAGCCGCGGGGAACACGTCGCCGTGACAACGTGCTCGCCATCGGGACACCAGGAAAAATGTGTGGCGTCTGGCGCCTGAGGTTTGGACACCTGTGGACAGACAGAATACACTGTATCTTTATTGATCAGAAAACACTGTATCTTTATGGATGATATTGATCCTGGATTGACAGTCAGACTGTGGACATATGACAGCCTTTAGCTCGTGTTTCCAGAGTAACGTGTTGTTACCGACATGTTAGGAATGTCCGATATAGTTTGTCCGATAATGTTTTCAGATGAAACAACATTGGTTCTTTGGACTGCTGTTCTTCCTCACCTGTTTGTATTTCTTCACGTCCCAGACCTCCATCTGACCTCGCAGGTTCCCGAAACCAGCCAGGACCAGTATGTGACCCTGAGGACTAAAAACAGGAAGGTCAGTTCTTTATTTAACAGTTCAAAACAGGTCTCTAAAGAACTCAAAAGTACAGTCAG
>NW_026136704.1:1024773-1107273 GCF_905237075.1 Dicentrarchus labrax
TTATTGTTGTTTATAGTATTATAATGTTATTGTTGTTTATTTTTTTATCAGTCATTATAATGTATCATTGTTGTTTATTAATGTTTAGTTGTTGTTTATTAGTTATTATAATGTATCATTGTTGTTTATTAATGTTTTATTGTTGTTTATTAGTCATTATAATGTATCATTGTTGTTTATTAATGTTTAGTTGTTGTTTATCAGTCATTATAATGTATCATTGTTGTTTATTAATGTTTAGTTGTTGTTTATCAGTCATTATAATGTATCATTGTTGTTTATTAATGTTTTATTGTTGTTTATCAGTCATTATAACGTATAATGGTTGTTTATTAATGTTTTATTGTTGTTTATTAGTCATTATAATGTATCATTGTTGTTTATTAATGTTTAGTTGTTGTTTATTAGTTATATGTTTTGTTGTTTTTAATGTTTTATTGTTGTTTATTAGTCATTATAATGTATCATTGTTGTTTATTAATGTTTAGTTGTTGTTTATCAGTCATTATAATGTATCATTGTTGTTTATTAATGTTTGTTGTGTTTATCATCATTATAATTAATGGTGTTTTTAATGTTTTTGTTGTTTTTGCATTATAATGTATCATTGTTGTTTATTAATGTTTAGTTGTTGTTTATTAGTTATTATAATGTATTATTGTTGTTTATTAATGTTTAGTTGTTGTTTATTAGTTATTATAATGTATTATTGTTGTTTATTAATGTTTTATTGTTGTTTATTAGTTGATATATTCCAGTAAAATATTTCGTATGTCTCAGCAATTATTAACAAGTGTTATCAGTTAGTGTGTCAGCAGCACCAATAAGAACTTCATTGGTTATATAATAGTTATATTCTTGACTTCAGTCACTTAATAATTAATAAACTATTAATTACAGAGAACTAAAACAAATCAATAATTTAGGGGTTTTTTTTACTAATCAGAACACAAACATTTTCCAAAGATATATCAATCAGTGATTGATTATGTCACTGACAGTGATTCAATCATCACTGATCACTGATCGATACACTGATCACTGATTGATACACTATATAAAGAGACCCTTTAACTGGAAGCAGATTTCATTCATAAAATAACCTACAGAATTATTTTATTTCAATAAAACCAACTTGTGTTGATTGAAGTCAAACAAATTAAAAACAGGACATTTTCTAACGGAGTCTGGCTCAAAGAGGATTATAACGCGTGTTTAGAGCTGAGGTGTCTTGCTTGGATGCAGTAGGGCGAAGTCCATTAGGAAATCTACTAATTTAACGTATCCATGTCTACCGGCTGAGGAGTCTCTGACATAAAATGAGAATAAACATATTTCCTGTAGCAACAAGTGTGACTCTTCGATTCGGCAGACATGTAATATCTCAGACTGCCAGAGCTCCCGTGGCTTTTAACTGTTTATGTGCAGCTCATCACTTTTTCCCACCATCCTGAGACAGCCGGTGATATGAGAGCGCCGATAGTGTGATCAAGTTCTACAAGATGATAAGTGTTATTGGATCGATACATATTGGTTTTATAGGAGCCGAATCAATCCCAAGACTCTGTTGATTTCAATATAGTATGTAGTTTACTTTTAAAACGTACATGAATCTGTCAAAAAACTAATAAATAAAAAGACCCCAGATATTAAACAGAGTTTGGCGTGCTATTTCTTCCCCCTCAAAGAACGGGAGAGTACCGGGCTCGCTGACGTCTGAGCGGCTGATATTTCACTTCCCTCCGGTAACCGCGGTGGTTCAACACCGCGTCGGTGGAAATATGATAAACACACAACAACAAAGTTAGAGGAAAAGTGGAATTACCCACCTGCTAACAGCGGGGTGGGGGGCGCCATGTTTACGTGTTCCGGAAGAAGAAAGCTGTCTCCCGGAAATGCGTAAGAGCTCGAGGAGGCGGGACGTCCAGTGCCACATCAGCATACAATCGAGCCTTTTCTTCAACGCGGATTTTAAAAACCAACTTTATTATTAATTAATGATTCTGACATAAACGGCGACATTTTAAATCAAACATAAAACACATTATTTCAATGAATAATAAAAATATTGTTTTTATACCTGTTAGAAGTTTGTGTTGAGTTGGACAGCGGCGGGAAGCTAACAAAGAGCAACCGACGGGGAAGTCACTTCCGGTTTCAAAGTAAAAGCGCGGTGTAGTTTACAAATACAATAGTATGTTAAATATTAAATACACAATTTATTTAAACTTTTAAACAAATAAATCTATAAAGACAGACTGAAATATATAGTCCAAAATGTAAATTTGGGAAAATATATTTTACCATTAAGATCGCAACATGTACAATTAAGTGAATCTTTGAGTATTTACATTAAAAATAATTACTATTAATGTTAACATTAAAGTCATTTTTGTTTCTTGTTCAACATCTTTATCAACAAAATTCAATTCAATTCAATTCAATTTTATTTGTATAGCGCCAACAGAAGTTATCTCAGGACACTTATCTCAGCCACTCCATGGCTAACTGTAGTATTTATAAAATAAAAAAATAAAAAGTGCTCAAAAATGCCAAAAAAGTATTAAGGCGACGTGAACAAAGTAGTACGAAAGTAAGAAAACTGTTAAAAATAGCAAAAAACACACTGAAAACACTGAAAACACATCAAACTACAACAATGATAGGAGCTGCCATGACAGGCTGCCGTTGTCACCGGCGCCATGACCCGCTCACGAATGCACTGAATCATATCCAGTAAAGAAGTGCCAATTAAGGGAACAACTTCTTTAAGCAGCCTAGTTGGGATCGGGTCTAATAGACAGGTTGATGGCTTCGATGAAGAAATGATTGAAGTTAACTGATGAAGATCGATAGCAGAAAAACAGTCTAAATATATATCTAAGTTTACATTGACAGAAGTCCCTGAACTTGGAGAGCCACTGATAACTGTTGATGGCAGTTGGTGATTAATTTTCTCTCTAATAGTAATAATTTTATTATAGAAGAAGCTCATGAAGTCATTGCTACTTAAGTTTATGGGGATATGTGGCTCAATAGAGCTGTGACTCTCTGTCAGCCTGGCTACAGTGCTGAAGAGGAACCTAGGGTGACCTTACAACAATACAATAACAAATACAACCAAAATACAGTAAGTAAAATGTACAGTGCTTTTCAGAGGCACAACAAAGGAGCCAATACATTATACAATAATAAATACAAAACAATAAAATACTAATAACTCTATAATAAAATTAATTCCAAAAGTTGTTTTCTTCTTTTAATAAACACACAATAACAAACATACAGGAATACATATTTAAAATACAACATGAACTAAAACAGAGGGATTTATATGAATAATATAATAATATATATCATATAATATAATATGGAAACATAAAATTAGACAGTTAATCTTTTATAAATAAGAAACAAAATAAACCCACGAAGAGCAACAATTTCAATATAGTTATATTCAGGAGTGAGGTCGAGGTCGATGTGGATTTAATTTTGAAAGAGCGTACAGGAAGTTTTATTCTGACAGGAAGTAGCTTTACAGTTCCGGTGACGGGCGGAGGGGGCGGGGCTTCGCCTTTTTGAGGACGTAGACAAGAGAGAGGAACTCCTAGTCGGTTCATCACAGAGGAAGAGAAGAAGAGAAGAGTCACCAACAAACTCCGACCGAAGAAAAAACAACAACCAAACAACTAAACTCAACAAGAACAACAACAACAACAACAACAACAACAACAAGAAGAAGAAGAAGATGGTGGCCAAACAGAGGATCCGCATGGCGAACGAGAAACACAGCAAGAACATCACTCAGAGAGGAAACGTGGCCAAATCAACGGTGAGTCCAACACACAACACACACACACACAACACACACACACAACACAACACACACACACACACACACACACACCACACACACACAACACACAACACACACACACAACACACACACAACACACACACACACACACACACAACACACACACACACACACACACACACACACACACACACACACACACACACACACACAACAAACACACAACACACACACAACACACACACACACACACACACACACAACACACACACACACACAACACACACACACACACACACACACACAACAAACACACAGTCAGTAACCAGTAACCAGTCAGAACACACAGTCAGTACCACCAGTAACCAGTCAGTACACACAGTCAGTAACACAGTCAGTAACACAGTAACACAGTCACAACAAACACACAGTCAGTAACCAGTAACCAGTCAGTAACCAGTCAGTAACCAGTCAGAAACCAGTCAGTAACCAGTCAGAAACCAGTTAACCAGTAACCAGTCAGTAACCAGTCAGTAACCAGTAACCAGTCAGAAACCAGTCCACAGTGGCACTGAGGGAACCTGAAGAACCAGTTCAGTTTTAGCTTCAGGAAGTTAAATCTTTACTCTCGTTTGTGTTTAAAATCAATCAATCAGATTGATTGGCTGTTTAAACTGATCAATAACTGCATTAATGAACCAAACAGAGCTGACATATGGATCAGTGTAGTTGATTGATTATTATTTGTACGATCAGCTGATCGATTATCAGGAAGTTTCTTCTTCAAAAGTTTGTTTTATTGTGAAAGAAAGCAGAATGTGAATCTGCAGAGATCAATAATCAGATCAATAATCAATACCTTCTGATGTGTTTGTGTGTAACCACAATGTTTGATCACAAGTGATCAGCTGATCAATAAGTGTGTGTTTTCAGAGGAACATTACAGAGGACAAAGGTGTTGGTCCCTGGCTGCTGGCGCTCTTCGTCTTCGTCGTCTGTGGATCGGGTGAGTCTCCTCTTCCTCTTCCTCCTCTTCTTCCTCTTCCACCTCCTCTTCTTCCTCTTCCACCCCCTCTTCTTCCTCTTCCACCCCCTCTTCTTCCTCTTCCACCCCCTCTTCTTCCTCTTCCACCTCCTCTTCTTCCTCTTCCACCTCCTCTTCTTCCTCTTCCACCCCCTCTTCTTCCTCTTCCACCTCCTCTTCTTCCTCTTCCACCTCCTCTTCTTCCTCTTCTTCCTCTTCCACCTCCTCTTCTTCCTCTTCTTCCTCTTCCACCTCCTCTTCCTCCTCTTCCACCTCCTCTTCCACCTCCTCTTCCACCTCCTCTTCTTCCTCTTCCACCTCCTCTTCCACCTCCTCTTCTTCCTCTTCCACCTCCTCTTCTTCCTCTTCCACCTCCTCTTCTTCCTCTTCCACCTCCTCTTCCACCTCCTCTTCTTCCTCTTCCTCCTCCTCTTCTTCCTCTTCTTCCTCTTCCTCCTCTTCTTCCTCTTCCTCCTCTTCCACCTCTTCTTCCTCTTCCTCCTCTTCTTCCTCTTCCTCCTCTTCCACTTCCTCTTCCTCCTCTTCTTCCTCTTCCACCTCCTCTTCTTCCTCTTCCTCCTCTTCCTCCTCTTCCTCCTCCTCTTCTTCCTCTTCTTCCTCTTCCTCCTCTTCCTCCTCTTCCTCCCCCTCTTCCTCTTCCTCCTCTTCTTCCTCTTCCTCCTCTTCCACCTCTTCTTCCTCCTCCTCTTCTTCCTCTTCCTCTAGCAGCCACAAACACTTCCTGTTTGTTTGTAATCAATAACTTTTAGACTCCATTATATTAAAATAAAACTGATCAAATCATTATAAAATCAATCTTTTTGAATTTATGGATTATGGATTTCAATGTAAAACAAAACAATTAGTTTATAATAAATATCAATAAATCAATAAAAACAAGGTTTTGTTTGTTTATGTAACAATAATAATGATCAATAACTGTTAAGGATCAATAAACGTGCCAGCAGCTGACGTCAGCTTTAGGAGGCTCCGCCCCTTGATGATGTCAAAGAGATATAGGGGCGGGGCTTATCGCCCAGAGGAGGCGGCTGTGATTGGCTGTTTTATATTTTATTACTTTCATATTGATCATATTGATATTGATTGATTTGTAGAAAGTATCTCAGGACACTTTCAGATAGAGAACATTAATAATAACAGTAACAGTGTAGCTAAGCTAACAGTAGCATCTGACAGAGGGGGGCGGGGCTTATCGACCAGGATCAATGTCACTGCGCCCTGTGAGGGTCACGATCACCGATCAATAATGAACATCTGCTGGGTTCCAGGTGTTTATCTGAGCGCGCTCAGAGCGGACTGAGATCAGCGAGGAACTGATTGGTGATTGATTATTGATTATTAGTCAATAGGATCAATTCACATATTAACACTCAAACTATTAATTGATCAGGAAATGTTTGGTTAATGTATTGATTAATAAAAACAAACATTGTTTGTGATATAAATAATAATAATAATAATAATAATAATAATAACATTAATAATAATAATATTAATATTATAATAATATAATAATAATAATAATAATATTAATATTATAATAATATAATAATAATAATAATATTAATAACATTAATAATAATAATATTAATATTATAATAATATAATAATAATAATAACATTAATAACACTAATAATAATATAATAATAATATTAATATTATAATAATAATATAATAATAATGAGGGAGAAGATTTAAACTAAATGTAGAAAAGAAAAATATTTATATTTATTTTAGTAATAAATAAATATATATAATAGTTATATTTAGTAAACAACCTGTTTGTTTGTTTGTTTGTTTGCAGCTATCTTCCAGATCATCCAGAGCATCAGGATGGGCATGTAGACTGATGACGTCACCAGCAGGGGGCGGAGCTTCTGCTGCCCCCCCTCCCCCAGAACTGAACCCGCCAAAACATTCCTGGACTCGCCTCCCCCCTCCTCCTCCTCCTCCTCCTCCCCTGCTCTCTGACCTTCACTCTGTCTGTTTACCTGAGCTTTAGCCCCGCCCCCTCTGATTACACCTTATCAGTCCTACGGGGGGGCAGAGTCCAACCTGATCCAGACCAGGACCAGGTCTAAGGTTTCTACTTCTTCACATTCCAGCTTTCTGTCCTCCTCCTCCTTCTCCTCTTCCTCCCCCTCCTCTTCTTCTTCCTCCTCTTCCTCCTCCTCTTCCTCCTCCTCCTCCTCAGTGGAAATAGAGATGAAGGTCTTTTGAATCAGAAGGTTTGGAGGTGCTGCAGGTGTGTGTGTGCACTGTGTGCAGTGTCACCTGAACAAAGCTGAACAATAAAGTTTCATTTTGAACACAGACGCTGGTTTCTTCTTCATGTCTCATTAATGTGGTTCAACTGGAGGGACAGGGACTCACTGGGGGACCCTGCTGGGACTCACTGGGACTCACTGGGGGACCCTGCTGGGACTCACTGGGACTCGCTGGGGGACCCTGGTCTGTGACAGTGCTGCTGCAGTGCCTCAGTCTGGCCACACGGTGGTGCTGTTGGGTTGTTTTCTGTCCCGGTTCAGGAGCTTTATGACATTAAACCAAAGTCCATTCAATAATCAGACAATTTATTGTTTCCTGTTCACAGGTAAAGATCAACAGTAATCAAGTATTCAATACCATTAATTATTGATTGTGAATATAGTTTAATCAATAAGAAGAGTGACTCAGTCTGTCCACAGAGTGGTGCTGTTTGAATACACAGTCTGGTGAATGGAGGCTGAGAGTATCCCACAACACATCACAACACACCTGCAGCCTGTACACCAAACTCCATTCAAAAATCTGGCATTTTAACATTGTCTTGTTTTGAAGTTTCAGGTCTTCTTAAATTTTATTTTAGTGTGTTTATTTATTTATTTGATTTGAATGTAAAGTATATTTATATAATTTTTATCATTATGTGTTTGACCCATATTGAGTCTTAATTACATTCATTCTTTAATTCAATTCAATTCAATTCAATTTTATTTGTATAGCGCCAATTCATAACAGAAGTTATCTCAGGACACTTTTCAAATAGAGCAGGTCTAGACCGAACTCTTTAACATTAATTACAGAGACCCAACAGTACCACCATGAGCAAGCACTTGGCGACAAGGGCAAGGAAAAACTGCCTGTTAAAAGGCAGAAACCTAGGACAGATCCTCCGGCTCTAGGTGGGTGGTCGTCTGTCTCGACCAGTTGGGGTGAGAGAGAGAGAGAGAGAGAGAGAGAGAGAGAGAGAGAGAGAGCGACAGACAGACAGACAGGTGCACAGCAACAACAGTATTGGCAATGGCAGTCAAGCAGGACCATGGCAGGAGGCTCCACCAGGATCCATGAGAACCTGCGAGACGAGAAAGCACAAGAACTCCGGGGAAGAAGTGGAGTTAGTAACATGCATTAAAGGGACATGAATGAGTGCAGAAAGAGAGAGGAAGAGAGTAGCTCAGTGCACCATGGGAAATCCCCCGATAGTCTAGGCCTATAGCAGCATAACTAAGGGATGGTTCAGGACTCACCTGATCCAGCCCTAACTATAAGCTTTATCAAAGAGGAATGTCTTAAGCCTACTCTTGAAAGTGGTGAGGGTGTCTGCCTCCCGAACCACAACTGGAAGCCGGTTCCACAGGAGAGGAGCTTGGTAACTGAAGGCTCTGGCTCCTGTTCTACTTTTAGAGACTATAGGAACCACAAGTAGCCCAGCATTCAGAGAACGTAGTGTTCTAGTGGGGTAATAGGGTACTATGAGCTCTTTAAGATATGAAGGGGCCTGACCATGAAGAGCTTTATAGGTGAGGAGGAGTATTTTAAATTCAATTCTACATTTTATAGGGAGCCAATGCAGAGTAGCTAGTACAGGAGAGATGTGATCTCTTTTTTTAGTTCCTGTCAGTACTCGTCTGCAGCGTTCTGAATTAATTGGAGCGTTTTAATGGACTTATTGGGGCAACCTGATAATAAAGAGTTGCAGTAATCCAGCCTTGAAGTAACAAATGCATGGATTAGTTTTTCTGCATCTGTCTGTGATAGTATGTGTCTAATTTTTCTAATATTACGTAAATGAAAGAAGGCAGTCCTAGAGGTCTGCTTTATGTGGGAGTTAAATGACAAATCCTGATCAAAGAGAACTCCAAGATTCCTGACAGTGGTGCTAGAGGCCAAGTTAATGCCATCTAGAGTGACTATATCTTTAGACAATGAGTCTCTAAGGTTTTTGGGGCCAAGAACAAGAATTTCGGTTTTTTCTGAGTTTAACATCAGAAAATTGCAGGTCATCCAGGATTTTATGTCCTTAAGACATGTTTGTAATTTAGATAATTGATTAATTTCATTGGGTTTGATTGATAGATATAACTGCGTATCATCTGCATAACAGTGAAAGTTAATGGAGTGATTCCTAATAATGTTGCCTAAAGGGAGCATATATAAAGTAAATAGTATTGGTCCAAGTACAGAACCTTGTGGAACTCCATGACTAACTTTAGTATTTATGGAGGATTCATCGTTAACATGTACAAACTGAGTACGATCTGATAAGTATGACTTAAACCAGGTTAGGGCGGTTCCTTTAATGCCAATTTGATGCTCAAGTCTCTGTAAAAGAATATCATGGTCAATGGTGTCAAATGCAGCACTAAGATCTAATAATACAAGTACAGAGACAAGTCCATTGTCAGAAGCAGTCAGAAGGTCATTATTAACTTTAACCAGAGCTGTCTCTGTGCTATGATGAACTCTAAATCCTGACTGAAAATCCTCAAATAAACTATTGTTATGTAGAAAGTCACACAACTCTTTGGCGACTACTTTCTCCAGAATCTTAGAGAGGAACGGGAGGTTAGAAATCGGTCTATAGTTGGCTAAAACCCCTGGGTCAAGAGTAGACTTTTTAAGAAGGGGTTTAATTACAGCTACTTTAAAGGACTGTGGTACATATCCTGATAATAAAGAAAGATTAATCATATCCAGTAAAGAAGTGCCAATTAAGGGAACAACTTCTTTAAGCAGCCTAGTTGGGATCGGGTCTAACAGACAGGTTGATGGCTTCGATGAAGAAATGATTGAAGTTAACTGATGAAGATCGATAGCAGAAAAACAGTCTAAATATACATCTAAGTTTACATTGACAGAAGTCCCTGAACTTGGAGAGCCACTGATAACTGTTGATGGCAGTTGGTGATTAATTTTTTCTCTAATAGTAATAATTTTATTATAGAAGAAGCTCATGAAGTCATTGCTACTTAAGTTTATGGGGATATGTGGCTCGATAGAGCTGTGACTCTCTGTCAGCCTGGCTACAGTGCTGAAGAGGAACCTAGGGTTGTTCTTATTTTCTTCTATTAGTGCTGAGTAATAGGCTCCTCTGGCATTACGGAGGGCCTTTCTATAAATCTTAAGATCATCTTGCCAATTTGAGCGATATTCTGATAATTTGGAAGAGCGCCATTTCCTTTCAGATTTCCTAGCTATTTGCTTTAACTGGCGGGTTTGGTGGTTATACCAAGGTGCTAGTCTCCTATGTTTTAATAATTTCCTTTTTATAGGAGCGATAGAGTCTAATGTTGATCGTAGTGAGCCTGTAGCACTATCGACAAGATTATCAATTTCAGAGGGACTAAAGTTGTTATAGGACTCTGTTAAATTCAGACATGGCATTGAATTAAACACTGAAGGAATCTCCTCCTTAAATTTAGCTACAGCACTGTCAGATAAACATCTGCTGTAGGAAGTTTTGCCTAATGGCTTATAATCTAATAGTATGAATTCAAAAGTTACTAAATAATGGTCAGATAGGAAAGGATTATGTGGGAAGACTATTAAATGTTCAATATCAATGCCATATGATAAAACAAGGTCAAGAGTGTGATTAAAACAATGAGTTGGTTTATTTACACTCTGACAGAAGCCAATTGAGTCTATTAATGATATAAATGCATTACTAAGGCTGTCATTGTTAACATCCACATGAATATTAAAATCACCTACAATAATTACTTTATCTGATTTAAGGACTAAGCTTGATAGAAACTCTGAAAATTCAGATATAAAATCAGAGTACGGTCCAGGAGCGCGGTACACTATAACAAATAGAACTGGCTGCAGTGTTTTCCAGTTTGGGTGAGAAAGACTAAGAACAAGGCTTTCAAATGAATTATAATTTAGTTTAGGTTTAGGGTCCATTAAAACGCTCGAATCATATATAGCTGCTACTCCACCTCCTCGGCCTGTGCCTCGAGGAATGTGAGTATTAATATGACTGGGGGGTGGATTCATTTAGGCTAACATACTCCTCGTGGGACAACCAGGTCTCAGTAAGACAAAGTAAATCAATATCATAATCTGATATTAATTCATTCACTAGAACAGCTTTAGAGGACAGAGACCTGATATTTAACAGTCCACATTTCATTCTCTTATTTTGTGCTACTGAGGAGTTGGTTTTAATTTTTATTAGATTTTTATGTTGAACTCCTCTTGTTTTTATTTCTTTAAATAGTTTAGGTGGTCGGGGGACAGACACAGTCTCTATGGGGGTTTGGGTGGGTGACTGTTCTAAAGAAAGCGCAGAGGAGTGTGTAAGACAGCAGCTCTGCTTCCTGGTCCTAACTCTGGACTGTCAGGTTTTAGAAATAAACTTCGCCATATTTCTAGATAAGAGAGCCGCTCCATCCAAAGTGGGATGGATGCCGTCTCTCCTAATCAGACCTTTATAAAGACAACAATCTGTAAGAGCTGCCTGAAGAAGCTTTTATTAATAATGAAATAAATAATCTTTATTAATAATAGTTTGATTTGATCTGAAACTGTCTCCTGTTGATCTGATGAGCTCTCTGCTCTTCAATGGACCAAATTTGTTGTTCCTGTGTGGACGGAGCCGGTCTGACCCCCATCAGCGCAGCAGACAGACACAAACAGCAGATGTGGGTCAGCGAGGGTAAAACCCAGACCCCCCAGACCCTCCAGACTCCCCCCCAGACCCCCCTGACCCCCTTTGTTTCCTTCTGTCTGATAAACATCATCAGTCTGAACCTGTTCAAATATATATCATCTGATTAATTCTTTATTATAATCAATAATCTGTGGTCTGTGCTGCATATTTAATCATCTTCAGATAGTAATGATTTAGATTTTTCATTTGTTCTCATAAAAAATAATATTACATTTATTTGAAAATAAAAGTCTAAAATGTGACACTTTCACATCATTATATGTGTGTAATATTTATGTACATATATAATAATTATAATAATTCTACATGTATAATATTAATAAAGTATAATAATGTTAATTTTACACATATAATGTATATATACAGATACAGAATATTAAAGGTGCAGTGCAGCTGTAAAACTAAAGAGGTTTCACTGTGTTACTGTCTGATGATCCACGTTGGTTCTGGTGGTCTCAGGGTCAAACAGTCCCACATTCATCCTCATGGTTCAGCACACCTGTCTGGGGTCATATTGTGTCATAATGATCATATTATCCATTGATATTCAATTCATATGAATGTTTGACGGTTTTTATTTGTATAAAAACTCACTTTCTCATGTTGTAAGTAAAAGACACAAAATACAGCTATGCATTATGGGTAAAACAACTACAGTAATGGTCTACAGGGTTAGGGTTAGGGTGCACACAGAGACACTGTTAGGGTTCAGAAACTGGACGAGACTGTAGGACGTCCAACAAGACGCTGTGATTGGCTCAGATCAGGATAATAATGACAACCTGAATGTTTCCTTCATTGATCTTTGATTGGTTCCCCGGAGTTTAATGGAGTTTACATCATATCATATTGTATTGTGTCATATTGTACTGTGTCATATTGTGTCATACTGTACTGTCATATTGTATTGTGTCATATTGTACTGTGTCATATTGTGTAATATTGTACTGTGTCATATTGTACTGTGTCATATTGTGTCATATTGTACTGTGTCATATTGTACTGTGTCATATTGTACTGTGTCATATTGTGTCATATTGTACTGTGTCATATTGTACTGTGTCATATTGTACTGTGTCATATTGTGTCATATTGTACTGTGTCATATTGTATTGTGTCATATTGTACTGTCATATTGTGTCATACTGTACTGTGTCATATTGTATTGTGTCATATTGTACTGTCATATTGTGTCATACTGTACTGTGTCATATTGTATTGTGTCATACTGTACTGTCATATTGTATTGTGTCATATTGTACTGTGTCATATTGTGTCATACTGTACTGTGTCATATTGTACTGTGTCATATTGTGTCATACTGTACTGTGTCATATTGTATTGTGTAATATTGTACTGTGTCATATTGTGTCATATTGTACTGTGTCATATTGTATTGTGTCATATTGTACTGTGTCATATTGTGTCATATTGTACTGTGTCATATTGTGTCATACTGTACTGTGTCATATTGTATTGTGTCATATTGTACTGTCATATTGTGTCATACTGTACTGTGTCATATTGTATTGTGTCATATTGTGTCATACTGTACTGTGTCATATTGTATTGTGTCATACTGTACTGTCATATTGTATTGTGTCATATTGTACTGTGTCATATTGTGTCATACTGTACTGTGTCATATTGTACTGTGTCATATTGTGTCATACTGTACTGTGTCATATTGTATTGTGTAATATTGTACTGTGTCATATTGTGTCATACTGTACTGTTTCATATTGTGTCATATTGTATTGTGTCATATTGTATTGTGTCATATTGTACTGTGTCATATTGTGTCATACTGTACTGTGTCATATTGTATTGTGTAATATTGTACTGTGTCATATTGTGTCATACTGTACTGTGTCATATTGTATTGTGTAATATTGTACTGTGTCATATTGTGTCATACTGTACTGTTTCATATTGTGTCATATTGTATTGTGTCATATTGTATTGTGTCATATTGTATTGTGTCATATTGTACTGTGTCATATTGTGTCATACTGTACTGTGTCATATTGTATTGTGTAATATTGTACTGTGTCATATTGTGTCATATTGTGTCATACTGTACTGTTTCATATTGTGTCATATTGTATTGTGTCATATTGTATTGTGTCATATTGTACTGTGTCATATTGTGTCATACTGTACTGTGTCATATTGTACTGTGTCATATTGTGTCATACTGTACTGTGTCATATTGTATTGTGTCATATTGTGTCATACTGTACTGTGTCATATTGTGTCATATTGTATTGTGTCATATTGTGTCATATTGTACTGTGTCATATTGTATCGTGTCATATTGTGTCATATTGTACTGTGTCATATTGTATTGTGTCATATTGTGTCATATTGTATTGTGTCATATTGTGTCATATTGTACTGTGTCATATTGTGTCATACTGTACAGTGTCATACTGTACTGTGTCATATTGTGTCATATTGTGTCATACTGTACTGTGTCATATTGTACTGTGTTATATTGTGTCATATTGTGTCATACTGTACTGTGTCATACTGTACTGTGTCATATTGCGTCATATTGTGTCATACTGTACTGTGTCATATTGTACTGTGTTATATTGTGTCATATTGTGTCATACTGTACTGTGTCATATTGTGTCATATTGTGTCATACTGTACTGTGTCATATTGTACTGTGTTATATTGTGTCATATTGTGTCATACTGTACTGTGTCATACTGTACTGTGTCATATTGTACTGTGTTATATTGTGTCATATTGTGTCATACTGTACTGTGTCATATTGTACTGTGTTATATTGTGTCATATTGTGTCATACTGTACTGTGTCATATTGTGTCATATTGTGTCATACTGTACTGTGTCATATTGTACTGTGTTATATTGTGTCATATTGTGTCATACTGTACTGTGTCATACTGTACTGTGTCATATTGTACTCTGTCATATTGTGTCATATTGTACTGTGTCATATTGTGTCATACTGTACTGTGTCATATTGTGTCATATTGTATTGTGTCATATTGTGTCATACTGTACTGTGTATTATTGTGTCATATTGTGTCATACTGTGTAATACTGTACTGTGTCATATTGTACTGTCATATTGTGTCATATTGTACTGTGTCATACTGTACTGTGTCATATTGTACTGTGTCATATTGTCCTGCGTCATATTGTGTCACAGTGAGAAGTACAAAATACACATCATCATTTGTTTGACTTTTTAGTTTGTCCTATCTGCTAACATGAAGGCAGCAGGCTTCATGAGCTATTCTGCAGTCAGCCACAGGGGGAGAGAGAGAGGACTTCAGGATTATGAAGACATTACATCCTACAAGATTACGGGGACATGACATCTGATCAGGAGAATTATGTGGACATAATGTGATGCAGAGATGATTGATTACAGGTCCATGAGACCCTGCTGGAGATTTTCCAGGGATATGATGTCCTACTGGGACATTACAGATACATGTGGTCCTGCTGTGAGACTTACAGGTGCCTGATATCCTACAGGAGGACAACAGGTGCTGGATGTGAAGGTATTTACGTGTAAATAAGATCCTGCAGGGTTATGTGTACATTTAGTCCTTTCAGAAGGATCATGCTGTTACCACAGAGCTGCACAGGTTCCATCTGTTCCCAGAGTTCCTGAACATCTGAAAGTCTGTTTTCTTCATGATTTATTACAGAAACTGAATCCAAATTGGAGTCAAAGCACCTTGAGTACATGAGAACGAAACATCAGAAATACCTGAAAAAGGTCAGAACTCAACATCCTCCTTTGAGTTCAAACATCCGATCAAAGTTATTTTTGTGTGTTTGATTTTTCCTCCAACTCTCCGTCCCGGTCGACCTTCTCAGCTGTTGGATGGCTGTTCTGGTTTCAGTCGGATGGCCCAGGAGTTGGCGGACACAATGTCTCCCCGCCGGTGGACGCGGCAGGTGTAAACGCCCTCGTTGAACTCGTTGGCTACGATGCGGAGGTCTCGGTCTTTCATGACGATGTAGCCGGGGATGGAGGTCAGGATCTGCTCGCCGTCTTTATACCAGCTGGAGGAAACAGGACAGAAGATATTTTATTACTACCTCACTGAAGTTTCTGAGTATAAAGGTAAAGTCTAAAGACAGACAGTGGATGTGGTTCTGATTGTGTTTCTCTCTGATCCTATTTGGTCTTCAAGCAGAGCTCAGTATTGAGTATTGATCAGCTGACCTGACTTTGGGCGGTGAGCGGGGGTTTTTGGTTCCACAGCGGAAACCCACCACCTTGCCCCGGGGAACCATCTTGATCTTGACATTGGCTGGAGGAGGCGTCGGCGTGGTAACGGCTTCTAGAGGCTCTGGAAGACAGGAAATTAATGTCATACCAGACGCGAACATCAGAGGGAGAATCAGCTTTCTGTTTCTGCAGCAGGGACAGTGAAACCATCTGTCTCTGGAGGACACTCATGTCTCACCATAGCAGAGGTCACAGCGCTGAGGACAGTTCTTTTTCATGAAGGTCTTCCTCCGCTCACAAAATCCGAGCCGAGCCCACGGATCACAGACCCTCTTCTTATCCAGACACCCTGCAATGAACAGGACCGACTGTCAGACTGGCAGAACTCGCTAAAAAGGACGGTCATTGACTCCTGCAAACTCAAACACAAGCACTAGCAGCTATACAGCAATCAGCCCTAACACAGTGAGCACTGAATAACTCTGATTATCTGGTTATCAGGGCTCCTGTCAGTGGGAGGGTATATCAGGGCTCCTGTCAGTGGGGGGGGTATAAGGCAGACAGTGAACAGAGTTGATGTGTTAGAAGCAGGAAAAATGGGCAGCGTGAGGATCTGATCCAACCACATTGTGATGGATGACTGGGTCAGAACATCTCTAAACCTGCAGCTCTAGTGGGGGGTTCCCGTCTGCAGAGGTCAGTACCTATCAAAAGTGCTCCAAGGAAGGAACAGAACCGGAGACAGGGCCATGGGGGGCTGAGGCTCATTAATGCAGGACGGGAGTGAAGGCTGGCCTGTGTGGTCCAATCCAACAGACGAGCTACTGTAGCTCAAACTGCTGAAACAGTTAATGCTGGTTCTGATAGAAAGGGGTCAGAACACACATTGCAGAGCAGTCTGTTGGTCTGGGACTGCAGAACATTCACTGTACTGGTGTTATGGCTGATCAGTGTATGTCATCTAGTCACAGGGGTGACACATGTGCCTCCACCACAATTTCACAACAACAACAACAACAACAACAACAACAGACAGACGTGTTCCAGACTACAGTGTAGGAGTCTGACCAGGTATTGTTTTGTTTGCTGCACAGTGTTCAGCCATCAGACGTTGTCTGAAATGTTGGGCTCTGACAGAACTATGACTCAGTTCCACGAACTGTTCCTGTTTCATCACTGCGCCTGCACGAAGCAGCAAACAGAGCATCTGACAGAAAATATGGAGGCCGGTTAAGTTTTTGTTTCCTCCTCCTATAATGACTGAAATGAACGAGAAGTACAGATACTCCAGGTGTTCTTTTTATAGAAGTTTCGACAGTCGGCACACAGGATGGAACTAGAAAACAAATTCCAACAAATTATTGTCAATAACCAGAATAATGGTCTGTTGTATTTTCTATTTTAAACAGTATGAACACATAAATCATGGGCCATTTTACATCATGTAGGATTCAGTCTTACAGCAGGAGTTATACATTTCTAGCATTGTTCAGTATGAGCTCAGCTTCAGCTATTGAACTCTTGATCATACAGCAGTTTAGGGCTGTCTACTGTGAACTAACCAACGTACTTGTACTGGCTGGATTGTTTCTTGTCATAAAAAGGAAGAAACAGATTCTTGTTACATCCGAGAGATGTACAGAGGTTGAACTGATCAGATATTTACCCTTCAGTGCTCCTCGTGGTAGACTTTGCTGGTCCTGGTGGACCATGTTCACCCTTGTGGACCATGTTCACTATGGCTGGGTATCGTTAGAAATGTTCGATACCAGTACCGATACCAGTACTCTTAACACGATACCGATACCAATTGAGTACTTTATTCCATACTTTTTATCAACTTTAAAAAAAAAAAGCAATGGGTTGCGTAAATGTCACCACTCCTCCCCATTCAAAAGATTTTTACACAAATATATTTTGAAAGTGCTCAAATATTTATTTAATAACTGTACAAACATGTACAACGAAGAATTATAATATATATATATATATATATATCATTATATATTACCTGAAGTTATCGACGGTTTTTCCATGTTAGGGTGGCCATTTCCTTAACATCAAAAAGGAGGACACTTTGCATACACGGGGACACGCAAGCAGATATTTGTATGGTATGATCCGGTGTTAAGTTTAATATGTTTTACACCAGATTACATAAAGGTTCATACACATACCACATAGCTAATAATAATATACAAGATACAGCTCATGACAACGTGCCCTTCCAATTCAGATTACATAGGTCTAATAAACATCATACAGAAACTGTTCTTAATGTTTTTATCTGGATAGATAAAGGTATAGGCTTTGCCTTTACGTATGAGCATTTTCAGAATTTCAGTCCAACAACCAACGTTAGCTAACGTTACGTTCTCTGTTGCTGAGAGCTAGATTGACAGCCTGGTGGTAGCAACTGCGGAGAGCATGTTTTGTGGCAAATCAACACATGGCTCATTTGAATATTAAAATTTGCCATGTGTTGATAAGTCAAGACACGAAAATGTAACCAATGAAATTACTTATTTTGACTTTTGACTATTGAATAAGTTTGTTCCGTTTGTTCCCCCTTTTCCCCGAAATAATCTTGCCGCTTTTGATGCATCTATTTGTACCAGGCGCCACAGGCGGGAATGCTGACCAGCCAACTCTGCCAGACTAAGCGTGCACGCTTTACTGCCATACAAAGCAAAACCATAGAAACAGTAATTTTTTTCTTGATCTGGGTAGTGGGTACAAAAAGAACCGATTGCAGGTATCATTTGACAGGCGCAGTTTTGATACTACTTGGTACCGGGTTGTTTCGGTCGATACCTGAAAGGTATCAAGAACCGATACCCAGCCGTAATGGTCACCCTTGTGGACCTTGTTGGTCCCGATGGACCTACCGTAAAGTCGCTGGATGCCCCAGACGTCATCCTGTGCGATGTTCCTCTGCCCTGTGTACGTGGCGTTGGGATGCATCAGAGCCTGAGGGTCTCTGGAGTGCCACAGACCGAGAGCGTGACCGATCTCATGAGCCGCCACCTGGACCAGGTCATTGAGCCACACCCCTGCAGGTCACATGACAACACCTGTATCAAATACTGCTATCAATACCATCAGTACTATCAATTCTGCCAGTACTACTTTTACTGCAGGACCTTGTTTCCAGCTGAACCTGGACTTGCCGAGGATCCAGAATTCATGGTTGTCAAAGTGGATTTCGCCGCGTGGTGGCAGGAAGGCGTGAGCCAGCTCACCATTCAGCCCGTCGAAACACGGGTGGAGAGGAGACCACCAGCAGTCAGTGTGGTTGAAGGTGTAGAAACCTAACACACCCACACATACACATTAACTTTAAATTGACTTCCTTTATCTTTGCTGGTTTAAACTCCACCTACCAATGGTGATGTCAGTGGTGGCATTGCTGTCGGTAACCTCGGTGAAGGTCAGCGGAGACACATCGCTCCACTTGGTGAAGGCGATGCTGATGGCCTTCCTCGTGTCCTCGACGTTCAGAGTGTTTGGAAACTTTATGATCCTGAGACGGACAGACAGACAGACAGACAGACAGACAGTAATCAGTGGGTTTTGGTGCCCTAAGTGCAGCCCCTCAGGCTCAGGAGTCTGATTGGCAGCCTGTGGAGCTCAGTGGCAGACATCCTGTGAGGAGCAGTTTAGGGTAAAAACACCCTTGGGCCAATCAGAGATCATTCAGCTCAATCAGCTCAATCAGCTTTTATCATCATTTACTGGTTCCCAACCTGAGAGTTGGGACCCCCACTAGGGGCCGCCAAAGCTTTACAGGGGGGCGCGAGGCCTTCTTGATTTTACAGGGTTTAAGAAAACTTTAAAAATATACCCAGTATCTGGTTCAATTCTGTGAAGAAAAGAAAATATAAAGTAAATTGTCTAATAGAACAATGTCCAAGCTTAAGGAACGAGAAAATACTGAAGCTGTGTAATATTTATTAGAAAGATATTCACAGAATTGAGCTTTAGATCAATGTTTCTGATCTCCAGAGTAAAACAACTGTTTATAAAATAAAATCTGATACATTTAGTATTTATTAGAAAACATATTGACACATTTTACTCAGATTTTACTTATAAAAAGTACATTTTCACTAGTTTCAGCCGAATACTCAACAGTTTATAATTAGCTCACTTACTGCTTGCACACATTCATAAATCAGTAATAATAAAAATAAAGCTGAAAGCCCTCACAGTGCTGAGTTTACAGAAAAATAATTATTTTTTACATTTAACAAGGCTTTGCAGTGGTCACTCACTTTACATCATTAGTACTTTTGATACTTTAACTTCTCTGCATTGGCTCCCTGTAAAATGTAGAATTGAATTTAAAATCCTCCTCCTCACCTATAAAGCTCTTCATGGTCAGGCCCCTTCATATCTTAAAGAGCTCATAGTACCCTATTACCCCACTAGAACACTACGTTCTCTGAATGCTGGGCTACTTGTGGTTCCTATAGTCTCTAAAAGTAGAACAGGAGCCAGAGCCTTCAGTTACCAAGCTCCTCTCCTGTGGAACCAGCTTCCATTTGTGGTTCTGGAGGCAGACACCCTCACCACATTCAAGAGTAGGCTTAAGACGTTTCTCTTTGATAAAGCTTATAGTTAGGGCTGGATCAGGTGAGTCCTGAACCATCCCTTAGTTATGCTGCTATAGGCCTAGACTATCGGGGGATTTCCCATGGTGCACTGAGCTCCTCCCTTCCTCTCTCTTTCTGCACTCATTCATGTCCCATTAATGCATGTTACTAACTTCACTTCTTCCCCGGAGTTCTTGTGCTTTCTCGTCTCGCAGGTTCTCATGGATCCTGGTGGAGCCTCCTGCCATGGTCCTGCTAGATTGCCATTGCTAATATCACTGATATTAGTGTTATTATTATTATTATTATTATAGCTACGGTTGCTATTGTTGCTGTTGTCATGTTCATCATCATCAGTCACTACTATTAGTGTAGTTGTTGCTACTGTTGTTGCTGTGCACCTGTCTGTCTGTCTATCTGTCTGTCTCTCTCTCTCTGTCTCTCTCTCTCTCTGTGTCTCTCTCTCTCTCTTTCACCCCAACTGGTCGAGATAGACGACCACCCACCTAGAGCCGGAGGATCTGTCCTAGGTTTCTGCCTTTTAACAGGCAGTTTTTCCTTGCCCTTGTCTCCAAGGTCTTGCTCATGGTGGTACTGTTGGGTCTCTGTAAATAATGTTTTAAAGAGTTCGGTCTAGACCTGCTCTATTTGAAAAGTGTCCTGAGATAACTTCTGTTATGAATTGGCGCAATACAAATAAAATTGAATTGAATTGAATTGTAGTGCAGTAATATCCACTGTACTGCAGTAATATCCACTGTACTGCAGTAATAGTCACTGTACTTCAGTAATATCCACTGTACTGCAGTAATATCCACTGTACTGCAGTAATAGTCACTGTACTGCAGTAATAGTCACTGTAGTGCAGTAATATCCACTGTTTTGTACTGTACTGCAGTAATAGTCACTGTACTGCAGTAATAGTCACTGTAGTGCAGTAATATCCACTGTACTGCTGTAATAGTCACTGTAGTGCAGTAATAGTCACTGTACTGCAGTAATATCCACTGTACTGCAGTAATAGTCACTGTACTGCAGTAATAGTCACTGTACTGCAGTAATAGTCTAGTGCAGTAATAGTCACTGTACTGCAGTAATAGTCACTGTACTGCAGTAATATCCACTGTACTGCAGTAATAGTCACTGTAGTGCAGTAATAGTCACTGTACTGCAGTAATATCCACTGTACTGCAGTAATAGTCACTGTAGTGCAGTAATAGTCACTGTAGTGCAGTAATATCCACTGTACTGCAGTAATATCCACTGTACTGCAGTAATAGTCACTGTAGTGCAGTAATAGTCACTGTACTGCAGTAATAGTCACTGTACTGCAGTAATAGTCACTGTACTGCAGTAATAGTCACTGTACTGCAGTAATAGTCACTGTAGTGCAGTAATAGTCACTGTAGTGCAGTAATAGTCACTGTACTGCAGTAATATCCACTGTACTGCAGTAATAGTCACTGTAGTGCAGTAATATCCACTGTACTGCAGTAATATCCACGTACTGCAGTAATAGTCACTGTAGTGCAGTAATAGTCACTGTAGTGCAGTAATAGTCACTGTACTGCAGTAATAGTCACTGTACTGCAGTAATAGTCACTGTACTGCAGTAATAGTCACTGTACTGCAGTAATAGTCACTGTACTGCAGTAATAGTCACTGTAGTGCAGTAATAGTCACTGTACTGCAGTAATATCCACTGTACTGCAGTAATAGTCACTGTACTGCAGTAATAGTCACTGTACTGCAGTAATATCCACTGTACTGCAGTAATAGTCACTGTAGTGCAGTAATAGTCACTGTACTGCAGTAATAGTCACTGTACTGCAGTAATAGTCACTGTAGTGCAGTAATAGTCACTGTAGTGCAGTAATAGTCACTGTACTGCAGTAATATCCACTGTACTGCAGTAATAGTCACTGTACTGCAGTAATAGTCACTGTAGTGCAGTAATAGTCACTGTAGTGCAGTAATAGTCACTGTACTGCAGTAATAGTCACTGTACTGCAGTAATATCCACTGTACTGCAGTAATAGTCACTGTACTGCAGTAATAGTCACTGTAGTGCAGTAATATCCACTGTACTGCAGTAATAGTCACTGTAGTGCAGTAATATCCACTGTACTGCAGTAATAGTCACTGTACTGCAGTAATATTCACTGTACTGCAGTAATAGTCACTGTACTGCAGTAATAGTCACTGTAGTGCAGTACACCGAAGGCTACCTGTACGTGATGTTGTGGTGAGTCCACTTATGTCCCACTGGGTTGATGGCATAGCGTTTGTTTCTTGTCCCTCCGAACGTCTCCGTCACTCTACTGCTGCCACAAGTCTGAAACATACAACAACCACAACCAATCAGCAGCCTCCAAGTCAGTGATGTCACTTCCTCTAATGGCCACTAGAGGCTTGCATTCACTTTGACCAAACTATAAGTGAATGCACTATACTGCATGCTGCATACTACACGCTGCATACTGCGCTGGTCAGTATGTAGTAGGTGGTTTTCAATACAGTCTATAATTCTGATTCACAGAAGCAGAGGCTGATTGGTATTGTAGTATTTAGACAGCATGTAAATGGAGGAGAACACTGACCTCCTTGATTGGATTTGATAGAAGAAGAAATAATAATAACTGAACAGAGTAAAGTTTCCACAGGAAGGGTTCTGGTTGAAACGTGGCAGCAGACTGATTGACTGCAGATGTGGAACTCCTCCTCCTCCTCCTCAGATATCTGTCACCCACATGTGAACCTCCTCTGTTCCTCCAACAGGCACTGAACCAGATCTACTCACTTCCTGTTCTGTCTCTAAACAATAACAACAGTAAACAAGCCGAGACCTTCAAAATAAAGGTCCTGTTCTCAAGGTAAAAATACTACAGAGAAAGTTCTGTAGGTCCAACAGCTCTATATGTACTCTATATAGAGTTGATTCAATCAATAATCTATAATCAATGAACAGTGTATAAACTGTAGAGCTATGTTCTATATGTAGTTGATTCAATCAATAATCTATAATCAATGAACAGTGTATAAACTCTAGAGCTATGTTCTATATGGAGCTGATTCAATCAATAATCAATAATCACACAACCCCTTATTCTTTTGGTGGTTTTTTTTTTATCCTTTTTAGGTGTTATATATTTTCAGTGCTGTTTTAAACGTTTAACTGTTTGATAAAAATAATCTGTTTTCTTCGCGACTAGTTTTTTTCTTAGCATTAAGCTATTTTCTACACCTTAAGTTGTGTTTATATGGAGATGGTAAATGGTAAATAGTAAATGAACCTGTACTTGTATAGTTTCCTTTCTAGTCTTCCAACCACTCAAAGCGCTTTTACACTACAGACACATTCATACACATGTGGACAGATGTGGTAAGGCAGGCGTTTAGGCTGGGGTGTAACCACTCATTGTTTAAAAAAAAAAGGTCGGAAGACATTTCTTTTTAGCAAAGCTTTTGGTCCCCTTTAGATGGTTTGTGTGTGTGTGTGTGTGTGTGTGTGTTTTTTCTTTGAGATCTTTTGATGAAAAGCGCATTATAAATAAAATGTATTATTATTATTATTATTATTGTTTAAGGGGAACATGTTCATTACTGCTGGATCCTGATTGCTACCTGAGTTTAAAGTCAGAAAGAAAGACAGCTAATATTTCACAGACTGTTCCTTTATAACATTAATACATTAATATTGTTCTTATGTTCTAAATGTGCACATTTCATCAATATCATTATTGGGTTCAGCAGAAACACTGAGGTCCAAAACTGAGCATCAAAGCATCAAATAGTTCATAGTTATTAATTAATAATTATTTCATTCATTTCATTATTGATTGTTATTATTATTACCCCAGAGGTGCAGACCTCCGAGACCTCAGTGGTGGGTTCGGTGGCGGTCCTCGATAAGAAGTAAGGGTACTCATGTGGACAAACATCTGTACAGTACTTTACAGTTTATTGTAATAATTATAATTTATCTTCAAAAATCATTAATTTGATCCAGTCGTCAGTTAAGTTTATTGTTTCATCCTTATTTTTACCGGCTGATCTCAGGACCAAATATTTTATATTTTTATACATTTTACTGTTAATTTATTATTAATTTACTGTTAATTTATTATTAATTTACTGTTAATTTATTGTTATTTTACGGTTAGTTTATTATTAATTTACTGTTAATTTATTATTAATTTACTGTTAATTTATTGTTATTTTACTGTTAGTTTATTATTAATTTACTGTTCATTTATTGTTATTTTACGGTTAGTTTATTATTAATTTACTGTTAGTTTATTATTAATTTACTGTTCATTTATTGTTATTTTACGGTTAGTTTATTATTAATTTACTGTTAATTTATTATTAATTTACTGTTAATTTATTGTTATTTTACTGTTAGTTTATTATTAATTTACTGTTCATTTATTGTTATTTTACGGTTAGTTTATTATTAATTTACTGTTAATTTATTATTAATTTACTGTTAATTTATTGTTATTTTACTGTTAGTTTATTATTAATTTACTGTTAATTTATTGTTATTTTACGGTTAGTTTATTATTAATTTACTGTTAGTTTATTATTAATTTACTGTTCATTTATTGTTATTTTACTGTTAGTTTATTATTAATTTACTGTTAGTTTATTATTAATTTACTGTTCATTTATTGTTATTTTACTGTTAGTTTATTATTAATTTACTGTTCATTTATTGTTATTTTACTGTTTGTAAACATTCAGACATAGATAATAAAATGAAACTATTAAATAATAAAATAATGTATTATAATTGTAATAATAATAATGATGATTAGATGTTTGAGGTTTGTATTATTGATTAATCTCTCTCTTTTATTTCAGTGTGAGGGAAAGAACTGAAGAGGTTTCTAAAATAAAGATAATCATTGTGATCGATGAACTATTGATTGATTATCTTTCAGTGAGTGTAAATCTGAAACTGGAGTCACTTTTTATAATCAGCTTCATTGATAAACTCACTGACCTTCATCATCATCATCATCATCATCATCATCATCACCAGCAGCAGCAAAGGGGGGTCCATGATGAGAGCTGGACTTTACACAGTCCGACACATCGCCAGTCAATAAGTAATCAATCAATAATCAATGAATAATCAATCAGTCAGAGGAAACGTCTCCACGCGCAGGTTAACGCAGTCCCTCCAGGTTTCCTCGGACCCCCGTTGGTCCCGGCACAGACCCGAGCCAGAGACGCGTAAAACCAGCACAGAGTCCGGATCCGAGCCGCCTCCAGTCTCAGGATGAGGAGACCCGTGTAGATCTGGTCCCGGACCCGGTCCGTCCTGCTCGGCTCTGGAACAAAGTGAGGGGAACTTCCCGGACTGTGCGCTCGCTACTGCAGTGGGGCTGTCCGGAGGGGCGGGGTCAGGTGTGTGTGTGTGTGTGTGTGTGTGTGTGTGTGTGTGAGCGGTGTCCATTTACACCGAGAGTCTGAATGTGGATTTTAACCCTTTTGATCCGGATCAGACTCCGGTTCTGTGGTTCTCTCGGTGCAGACCTTATTTTAAACATGAAGCAAAAGTAAGATCACAGTAACCCAGACCAGGTTCTTGTTGTTGGCTCTGGGGCCCCTTGGGGTCCGGGGACACAGGTAGGGCCACCCAGAGGTGTTTTCCCAGCAGCGGTCCAGACGTGCAGCATTCTGTCCTCAGAACATCTGTCCAAACAGAGACAGCTGGAACTGATCCCAGAGCTGCTGCTGGTGGTTCTGTATGTTAATCTGTAAATAAACAACAAATAATAAACAGAGTGATTACAAAACCAGGGGGCGGAGCCAGACGCTGTAAACATTCAGGGCTTAGCTCAAAGCTGTGGGGGGTCCAGGGGCATACTCAGTACTGGGGGGGGCTTCACCATCCTGTTTCATCATTAACATTGAATAACATTTTGGAGAAATGCTGCGTATGAAAGTAACTTTAATTCATTTACCTGTAAAGTTACCTTAATAATAAATACTTCAGTTACTTTTACTCAAACCAAATATTTGTTTTGAGTAAATAAACTTAAACAGTTTAAGACAATTGGCTTAACTTACAGTGTGGAGTTACAGTTACCTTTCATTTTTTTATGAATGATACAAAAAAAAGCAAAACTGTTTACAATTTTCACTTTTTGCCAAAAAACAACAAAACAATTTCTGGCCAAAGTTGCCATGAAAGTTTAAGACGTAGCGATCCCAAAACCAGCCCCGAGTGCCCCCCCAGCTACTGGTCCCAGAGCCGGTCCCAGTGCGAGTCCCAGTGCCGGTCCCAGAGCTGAACACGAGGGACTGAAGCCAGAGGAGGAGCAGCTGGGAGGATTTATTCGTTGAACATAAATAAGGATACACTACGGCTGAAAGCTGCACAGAAACTGACTGAACACAGTGAGAATAATCAGACAATCAAAACGGGAGGGAAAAGACAGGAAATGAAGGAAAAGAGGAGGAGAATTACAAAATAAAACAGGAAACAACCCAAACCCAAAATCACGGCAGGGACTGATTGAAGTAAAAATTTAATGTAAAATGTCCAAACTGTATGGAATAACTTTTATCCGGATTCATCCAAAAATAAATAGATGGACTAACAGACGCTGCCATCTTTCCCCATTCGGAACCAGAGTCCGGTCAGTATTGATCGGGGTCGGTGCCGCAGTATTTAGGTCCCACCCAGACAATGAACAGACACAATTATAAGTAGTAGAAAATGAATCCAGTGAAACTGGTTTGTTTATACGAAAGATTCATCTGGACCCAAATAATCCAGGACCTGAGACTGTGGCGCCTGAGAGGGGTTTCTTCATCAGGTTTGTGCAATGTGTGACGTACTGTTTACTGACTCAATGTGCAAGATAAAACCCAACAGAAGTGCTTTAATGTTTAATATTTAGAGTGGGTTTAAGAGTCAGTGGGGGTCCTGGTCTTGTTGATGAGAGATCATGAGACCAGCAGATGGAAAAAGCTGTTAATCCTGCTCCTGGTGGCTTTACAACCGTTCCCTCCGAAAGTACACATATTGACTTCCTTTGCTGTTGTTTTGAAAAACTGAATCTTCTTTGCAGCTTCATGTGTTGACTCTTTGTCCTTCTGGCGGGCAGAATTCCACCAGTCCACTCCTCTAACTTACAGAGACTCAGCTGCTTGTCATCATCATCACTCCGGTACAAGACTCACTGCAATCTAAAGTGCTTTTCTACCAAAACAGGTTTTGGAGGTTTTTGGGCCAAAGTACAAGAACTTCATTTTTTTTCTGAGTTTAACATCAGAAAATTGTAGCTCATCCAGGATTTTATGTCCTTTTGTAATTTAGATATTTGATTAATTTCATCGGGCTTGATTGATAGATATAACTGCATATCATCTGCATAGCAATGAAAGTTAATGAAGTGATTCATAATAATGTTGCCTAAAGGGAGCATATATTAAGTGAATAGTATTGGTCCAAGTACAGAACCTGTGGAACTCCATGACTAACTGTAGTATTTATTGAAGATTCATCGTTAACATGTACAAACTGCGAACGATCTGATAAATATGACTTAAACCAGCTTAGTGCGGTTCCTTTAATGCCAGTTTGATGCTCAAGTCTCTGTAAAAGAATATTATGGTCAATGGTGTCAAATGCAGCACTAAGATCTAATAATACAAGTACAGAGACAAGTCCATTGTCTGAAGCAGTCAGAAGGTCATTATTAACTTTAACCAGAGCTGTCTCTGTGCTATGATGAACTCTAAATCCTGACTGAAAATCCTCAAATAAACTATTGTTATGTAGAAAGTCACACAGCTGTTTCATATTCTATTGATTAGTATCAATAACCAGCTAATAAACTGATCAGTGAACCAAACAGCGAACTCAATAACTGCAAGTTTGATTGCTGTTTGGTTTCTGATGCAGGACGAGGCTGTTTATTAAACAATAACATACACCTTAAAAAGAAATTTCATTTCATTCAATAAAATTACAAAAATATCCTGTGAATTTACATCTAATATAAAATAACATGAAAAATCTGCAACTAAATAATAATAAAATTACTGATTATTTAAAGAAAATTAACTTTTTTCACATAAAAAGATTAAAATACTTTTTGTAAATCTATAATTTGTTCACAGATTTACCGTTTATTTCATAGATTCAACTGTTTAGTTCAAGTCTAATACATTTGTAAAATTAGTAAAGTAAATTTACATTAATTGTTTATTAACTGACAGATATGTTGTATAATGATGGAAGTAGAATAAATGTTGTTTATCAGTGTATAAGCATTGGTAAACTGTCCAAATACAGTTGTTATCAGTGTAAACAGCAATAATTACTGTAATCTCACAGATAATGACTTTTATTACACTTCTATAACTTTTAACATTCACATTAAAATAATAACAATCCAATAATAACAGCACTCTGCTGTAAATGTAAATCTGATTATTGTATTATAGCAGAGTTCACCTGGATTTATAGATCATTGTTTACACTGTAAATATCTTTAATTAAACATAAAAAAGACAAAAAAGATTTTATGTAAAATTGAAAAACTATTATATAAAATTACAGTGTTTTTACAGTTATTTTCTGTTATTATTTTTGGGGGGTTAGGGAATATTAAATATTGAATATTAAAGTTGTTTTACAGTGTTTGACAGTGAGGGAAGATTAATGTTACATTATGGATGGACACAAACATTAATTTACATTTTCTATAGATTGAGTTATAATCTGAGCCTCTTCCACATTACAGTCACTTCACTCACTGCTGATAGAAACATATTGATTAGTGCGGCTTTAATTTGTGCACTAGTCAAGCTGCTGATGAACATTCACAGATCATTCAAACACACTCATTACAGTGGCACATTTCTCATTGTCTGCATTGTTGTGTTGTTTATCAGTCGGCCTGCAGCTCTTGGCCGCGGTCACCTTCGCTCTGACAAACTGCCTGCGAGGCATCTTTCACAGGAAGTCATCATATGGTGCATGTTAAGCAGCTCGTTAGAGCCGCATTGTGTGCTGAATGAGGTTTGAATGTTGGCAGCTGAGCGGCCTGGCAGACTCCCATCATGCACTGCAACAATGCTCTGACCTCACTCTGATTCTCTGATCGATACCTCGACAGAAACCTGAGATGAGAACTCATCTGAGAACCCAGAACCCAGAATCCAGGAGGCAGTTTGTTCAACAGTCAGGAGGATTTACTGATTCTTTTTATTTTCCTATATATTATATATACTATAATATATAATATATAATATATAATGTATGAAGTCTGCTTGTTGATTCATATTTATTCACTTTTATCTTTTATACACAAACACAGTGTGCAGTTTCTACCACCAGGGCGGCGCTCACATCCAAACAATCAGAAAAGAGGAAGTTTGAGGTGGTGAAGTAGCGTGGGATCACGCCACATCGAATCGCACGGATGTCGCATCCTGTTGAAGTGAATCGAGTCGCCTGCGCAGGCGTCACCGTGCCGTCTGACAGATCTAACAGAAGGACAGACTTTTGTTGGTGAGCCACGCTGCGCTAACGTTACCCTCTTGTGGCGAGACCCAGGCGTTGACCTTTGACCTTTCAGGAGAGTGGAGACTCTGTCAGCAGCAAAGCTTCAGTCAACAAATTCATAGCTTTAGAATCTGACCATCGACCGGTTGGTGGTACATTAGATCATCCAGGAGTTGTAACGGTAAAACCGATTTCTTTACACCCCTGATATTCAGCATCCTGAGGAGGAGTATCCCATCATGCTTCAGTGTTTCTGGGCCCGGGGGGCCTCCTGGCAGCCGTCCAGCCGACCTTGAGGCCGCAGCGTTGGACTACCGGCGGCAAGTCGCCCAGAAAGACGAGCAGAGAGACGGAGGAGGAGACAGACTTTCAGCTGGAGGAAGAAGGACGAGGATTTAATTACACCTCTGTCCATTCATCTGTCCATCACACACACACACACACACACACACACACACACACACACTGAATACACACACACACACAGAATACACACACACACTGAATACACACACACACACTGAATACACACACACACACACACACACACACACACACTGAATACACACACACACACACACACACACACACACACACACACTGAATACACACATACACACTGAATACACACACACACACACACTGAATACACACACACACACACACACACACACACACACACAGAATACACACACACACAGAATAAACACACACACACAGAGAATCACACACACACACTGAATACACACACACACACACAAGAATACACACACACACACACTGAATACACACACACACACACACACTGAACACACACACACACACACACACACTGAATACACACACACACACACACTGAATCACACACACACACACACACTGAATACACACACACACACTGAATACACACACACACACTGAATACACACACACACACACTGAATACACACACACACACACACTGAATACACACACACACACACTGAATACACACACACACACACACTGAATACACAAACACACACACTGAATACACACACACTCAGCAGCAGGTTCCCACACTATCTGTCGTCATGGCAACCAGCAGCAACCAGAATGTTTCAGTTTTACTGCAGTTTCATCCATTTACAGTCAGAAACACAAAAAGTTTCAGATTTCACCTAGAGCCGGAGGATCTGTCCGAGGTCTCTGCCTCTTAAAGGCAGTGTTTCCTTGCCCTTGTCTCCAAGGTCTTGCTCATGGTGGAACTGTTGGGTCTCTGTAATTAATGTTATAAAGAGTTCGGTCTAGACCTGAGATAACTTCTGTTATACAAATAAAACTGAATTGAATTTTGATTATTTAAAATATTTTTTGTCAGTAGGACGAGTTTATTGTTCAACCCCGAACCCCAACAGTAGACCCCGAACCCCAACAGTCGACCCCGAACCCCAACAGTCGACCCCGAACCCCGGCAGTCGACCCCGAACCCCAACAGTAGACCCCGAACCCCAACAGTCGACCCCGAACCCCGGCAGTCGACCCCGAACCCCGGCAGTCGACCCCGAACCCCAGCAGTAGACCCCAAACCCCAACAGTAGACCCCAAACCCCAACAGTCGACCCCGAACCCCGGCAGTCGACCCCGAACCCCGGCAGTCGACCCCGAACCCCGGCAGTCGACCCCGAACCCCAGCAGTAGACCCCAAACCCCAACAGTCGACCCCGAACCCCGGCAGTTGACCCCGAACCCCGGCAGTCGACCCCGAACCCCAACAGTCAACCCCGAACCCCGGCAGTCGACCCCGAACCCCAACAGTCGACCCCGAATAATAATAATAATAATATACAGTTCACTGGATCAATAAAGTTTCAATGAATCAGGAATCAACATGAACAGTCAGAGTCAGTCGGACTGATTTTATTGAGAAAACAGAACATTTGGCAAAATGACTTCAGACAGACAGACAGAGGTCTGACTGATATATATTGATCTGCTCACACACACACACACACACACACACACACACACACACACAAAGGACTCCATATACATCATTATGTCTGATCAGTTTCTGATAACCGACACATCTGGATACAAAAACTATAAAAAATAATAAAAAATAATAGAAACATATTTTCAGGAGAGATGAATTCAGAATAAATGTTTAAACTGAGCGAGAGTGAAGCATGCTGGGTAATAGACTGGCTATGAGACAGGAGGACTCTCAGACCTTTTTTATGTTCATATTGGAGGAAACTATGAAGGAAGATCAGAACTGGTTCCATGCAGAGCTGCTGAACCGTCTCTGAAGAGGAAGTCTGTACCCGGACTGAGAGCGTAGCAGCTTATTCTGTTAGCATTTAACAGGCTGCTGTTCACATACACACATTATAATCAATACATTAATATCAGAAACCATCAACAAGTAAATGGTTAGCCGTTGCAGCTCCATTTCCGTGTTGGTTCTGTTGGTTTAAACTTCCTGTAACACTTTAAAGACCTTCAGAATCACAGTGTTACAGTAACAGCTCTAATGAGAGACACACTCCAGGTGCATCATGGGAAATGTAGGATCCAGTGGTTCTGGATTTAATCTGTCTCTACAACAACAACAACAACAACAACAACAACAACAAGCACTGTATGGAGACAGTGAATCTGCAGTCACCCTGCAGGAGGCGGTCTCTGTGGGTCCACAGGTGTTCTCTGGAATGTGATTGGCTGACCTCCGTCCTCACGCAGAGCTCAGCAGACTCAAACTCAAAGTCACCATGAAAACAAACACACAGATCTGTAAATAACAACAATAATGTCAGGGGCCATCCGTCTTTCCCATCAGCCCCGCTGGCGGCGGCGGCGATGGTGGGGTCAGCAGCGCGTCTCGTAGATGCCGCTGCGGCCGATGTAACGAACCCATTTAATGACATCGTGATCGCTGTAGTTCAGCTTCGGCTCAAAGACCTTCAGGTACCGAACCTTCAGACCAGACGGAGCAAACGGAACCTGGAAGAGGAGGACAGTTAGTGGACTGTACACTGTAGGAGGAGCAGAGGACTGTACACTGTAGGAGGAGCAGAGGACTGTACACTGTAGGAGGAGCGGTGGACTGTACACTGTAGGAGGAGCTGCAGTGGACTGTACACTGTAGGAGGAGCGGCAGTGGACTGTACACTGTAGGAGGAGCGGTGGACTGTACACTGTAGGAGGAGCGGCAGTGGACTGTACACTGTAGGAGGAGCAGAGGACTGTACACTGTAGGAGGAGCTGCAGTGGACTGTACACTGTAGGAGGGGGGGAGCAGAGGACTGTACACTGTAGGAGGAGCGGCAGTGGACTGTACACTGTAGGAGGAGCAGAGGACTGTACACTGTAGGAGGAGCAGAGGACTGTACACTGTAGGAGGAGCTGCAGTGGACTGTACACTGTAGGAGGAGCGGTGGACTGTACACTGTAGGAGGAGCAGTACACTGTAGGAGGAGCAGTGGACTGTACACTGTAGGAGGAGCAGTGGACTGTACACTGTAGGAGGAGCGGTGGACTGTACACTGTAGGAGGAGCAGAGGACTGTACACTGTAGGAGGAGCGGTACACTGTAGGAGGAGCGGTGGACTGTACACTGTAGGAGGAGCAGAGGACTGTACACTGTAGGAGGAGCAGAGGACTGTACAATGTAGGAGGAGCGGTGGACTGTACACTGTAGGAGGAGCGGTGGACTGTACACTGTAGGAGGAGCGGTCAGTGATTTGGGGTCAGAAGTAATCCATCCTCAATTGAAATGAAAGCGGCTGATTGACATCTGAACCCTGATTGGAGGAATAAAGAATGATCAATAATGAATGATCAATAATTAATGAGCTATCAGACTGACCTCAAAGTTCATGGAGATCGGAGGTCGAGCCCACTTCTTCTTGTCGTTGGTCGGCAGCAGTTCAATCTCTGCACTGATCTGAGACTCCTTCATCCCCGCCATCCGCTTAATCCTGGAACAGTGAGTCACATATTAATTATAAACTCTGTAGACCTGTACAGAGACTGGTTCACAGTCCAGGTCTCTGAGGCTGCAGGTCTCAGAGACTGCAGGTCTCTGAGACCTGCAGGTCTCAGGAGGCTGCAGGTCTCTGGAGGCTGCAGGTCTCAGAGGCTGCAGGTCTCTGAGGCTGCAGGTCTCAGAGGCTGCAGGTCTCTGAGGCTGCAGGTCTCTGGAGGCTGCAGGTCTCTGGAGGCTGCAGGTCTCAGAGGCTGCAGGTCTCTGAGGCTGCAGGTCTCTGGAGGCTGCAGGTCTCTGGAGGCTGCAGGTCTCTGAGGCTGCAGGTCTCTGGAGGCTGCAGGTCTCAGAGGCTGCAGGTCTCTGGAGGCTGCAGGTCTCAGAGGCTGCAGGTCTCTGAGGCTGCAGGTCTCAGAGGCTGCAGGTCTCTGAGGCTGCAGGTCTCTGGAGGCTGCAGGTCTCTGGAGGCTGCAGGTCTCTGAGGCTGCAGGTCTCTGGAGGCTGCAGGTCTCAGAGGCTGCAGGTCTCTGGAGGCTGCAGGTCTCTGAGGCTGCAGGTCTCTGAGGCTGCAGGTCTCAGAGGCTGCAGGTCTCTGAGGCTGCAGGTCTCGGAGGCTGCAGGTCTCTGGAGGCTGCAGGTCTCTGAGGCTGCAGGTCTCGGAGGCTGCAGGTCTCAGAGGCTGCAGGTCTCTGGAGGCTGCAGGTCTCAGAGGCTGCAGGTCTCTGATCCACCTGCAATGATGATGTCAGCTCAGATCAGCTGATTGATGAATAGAGCTCTGCTGTAGTCTGTCTCACTGCGTCCTCACACTGCACACCGGGGACGCAATGTGGAGGAGGAGCAGGAGGAGGAGCAGGAGCAGGAGGAGCAGGAGCAGGAGGAGGAGCAGGAGGAGCAGGAGCAGGAGGAGCAGGAGGAGGAGCAGGAGGAGCAGGAGGAGGAGCAGGAGCAGGGTGTCAGCACTGATCCAGAGCTGATTAATGGTCTCGTCAGCAGATGATGTAATCGCTCAGAGGTGGAACTTTTGATCAATGACAAACACTGTCAGCACTGGAACACCCCTTCAAAATAAAGTTCTGTTTGTACAGTAATCAATGAGTTAGCTAGCCATGCTGTCAGCTATCTAATGAATCTTGGCTCCGTGTGGATATCAGCTGAAGATTGATTGACGGGTTAATGTCCTGATATGATTGGTTGAAATCAGTTAGTTCATGCTGACTTCCTGTCGATCACCCAGCCTCATTGAGCCGTACTGTTGGATGTAATGATCACTTACTTCCAGACGATGGCGTTCTCGCTGGCTTTGTACTTTGCTTTTCCCTTCATACAGATGAGCTGAACTCCACTGGTGTTGAGGGGAGTCGGGATCCGAACCTACGCAACAGATATTATTGTGTTATTTTAAATGGGTTAGCTGTTAAACAAGTATTGATCAGATCTGATTACTGATCAGAGATACGTTTTCTACAATCAGACTCAGAATATTCAGTTATTATATGTCCGAGGCTGCTGATCACAGATCAATAATAATATATGCTGTGTTTATTCTTTATGTTCTCGTTGGCGCCCCCTGGTGGAGGCCCCGACCCTCGTGTTGGGAACCACTGATATAATGTGATGTGTTCAGGTTCCACAGCACTGGCATGAGTCAGCAGGTATTCAGAAGATTGATGACTTGGCTCAAAGTGAACGATCAATAAATCCATAAACCCCCTCTGTGTCCTCTGCCTGACCAGACTACTGCAGGGGGAAAATGCCCTCTAATACTCTGGGTCCTCTCTGCGTTACCTGTACAGGTGTGTGGACCTTACCTCGATCTTCTGAGCCAGCAGCGACGACTTGAAGTTGGACTTGATGACGACTTTGACCTCCAGCTTGGTGCGGCCGACCTCTCGGACCAGAGGGATGACTCTGAAGGGCAGGATGATGTCTTTGGTGGTGCGGTACCTGCAGACAGACAGACAGACAGACAGACAGGCTGTCTCACTCTGCGTGCTGCTGTCTGATGGACTGCGTGCTGTCAGTGAGTGACCTCTGACCTCATGAGCTCGTAGTCTCCGTCCGGAGGGATGAAGCTGATGCTGCGCTCGGAGTCAAACTTACTGAGACGGACGCACTGATGGAAGGTGCAGTCGTCGATCGCTATTGACTGTTTACCACTGAGGAGGGGGAGAGGGAGAGGAGGAGGGAGAGGAGGGAGAGGAGGAGGGAGAGGAAGAGGGAGAGGAGGGAGAGGAGGAGGGAGAGGAAGAGGGAGAGGGAGAGGAGGAGGAGAAGGAGAGGGAGAGGAGGAGGGAGAGGAGGGAGAGGAGGGAGAGGAGGAGGGAGAGGAGGGAGAGGAGGAGGGAGGGGAGAGGAGGAGGGAGAGGGAGAGGAGGAGGGAGAAGAGGAGGGAGAGGAGGAGGGAGAGGAGGGAGAGGAGGAGGGAGGGAGAGGAGGAGGGAGAGGGAGAGGAGGAGGGAGAAGAGGAGGGAGAGGAGGAGGGAGGGAGAGGGAGAGGAGGAGGAGAGGGAGAGGGAGAGGAGGATGGAGAGGAGGGAGAGGAGGAGGGAGGGAGGGAGAGTAGGGAGAGGAGGAGGGAGAGAGGGAGAGGGAGAGGAAGGACAGTTGGTGATTGTTGGAAGGATAACTGGTGCTGAGTTTTGTTTCTGTCCACTCTGAATGAAGTTCAGATGTTTTTGTCTCTGGAGTTTGGTGGAGAAACATTCCGGCTGTTTGTGGTGGATCAATAATCAATAATCAAAAGGAAACATCCAAATTCAATGGAAAGTCGATACTGGAGAGAATATACCAGAAGAAGAAGGAAGTGGCATGCTTAAAGGGGTTTTAGCCAACTATAGACCGATTTCTAACCTCCCCTTCCTCTCTAAGATTCTGGAGAAAGTAGTCGCCAAAGAGTTGTGTGACTTTCTACATAACAATAGTTTATTTTGAGGATTTTCAGTCAGGATTTAGAGTTCATCATAGCACAGAGACAGCTCTGGTTAAAGTTAATAATGACCTTCTGACTGCTTCTGACAATGGACTTGTCTCTGTACTTGTATTATTAGATCTTAGTGCTGCATTTGACACCATTGACCATGATATTCTTTTACAGAGACTTGAGCATCAAATTGGCATTAAAGGAACCTGCACCTGTCTGTCTGTCTGTCTGTCTGTCTCTCGCTCTCTCTCTCTCTGCCTCTCTCTCTCTCTCTCACCCCAACTGGTCGAGACAGACGACCACCCACCTAGAGCCGGAGGATCTGTCCTAGGTTTCTGCCTTTTAACAGGCAGTGTTTCCTTGCCCTTGTCGCCAAGTGCTTGCTCATGGTGGTACTGTTGGGTCTCTGTAATTAATGTTAAAGAGTTTGGTCTAGACCTGCTCTATTTGAAAAGTGTCTTGAGATAACTTCTGTTATGAATTGGCGCTATACAAATAAAATTGAATTGAATTGAAGGCCCAGCAAAATACAATTAATGCAAGATTGACATTGCTCCAATATAAATGGCTCATCAGTCCAGTAAAGCTGAATACAATGGATCCTAATATTCCAGATACTTGTTGTAAGTTCCACTGTGTTTGGGAATGCTCAAAAGTACAACTATTTTGGCAGCGTGTGATGGAGGCCATTTCCCAGATGGTGGGTAAGAATGTTCCCCTGCTAGTGAAACTTTGTACCCTGGGTATATACCCCGAACATCACCAGCTCTACACAATCAGTGTTGATTGACTTTGGGCTTCTTCAAGTTAGAAGACTGATCGCTCTTTTCTGGAACAATATCCAACAACACAATGTAAAGTTATATTATATATTGTTAGAGGGAAAGAAAAGAGTTTGTTAAAGTGTGGAAACCTTTTGGGAATTTTTGGAGTTGCACTAACTTGATTTGTTTTTATTTACTTGTTTTATTTGTACAGTTATTTAATTTGTTTGTCATCTTTTGATTGTTTTGTTGTATAGTACACTTATACATTAGTTTTTATTGCTGTGGTTATTGTTATTTGTATGTTTTCTATATGTGAAAAACTTAATAAAACATTGTTTTAAAAAATGTAAAATAAAATAATAATAATAATCAATAATCAATAATCAGTAATCAGAAGCTGTCACACATTGACTGTTTACCATCCACTGTTTAGATCTTGGTGCTTTTTAACTCTAGATTTGAACCGGATGAAGGATTTTAGTCATCGGACGTCTGGATCTTAAGTTATCAGAGAAACAAGCTGAGCTAACGTTAGCAGCAGCTCGGCTCGCAGCCCCTCCGGGACGTCCTTTGTCTGTCCAACAGCGTGGGAGAAGCAGTGATTGTTAAGGTGGAACTGCTTTATTCAGTGTGTTTAAGGTGGAACTGCTTTATTCAGCGTGTTTAAGGTGGAACTGCTTTATTCAGCGTGTTTAAGGTGGAACTGCTTTATTCAGCGTGTTTAAGGTGGAACTGCTTTATTCAGTGTGTTTAAGGTGGAACTGCTTTATTCAGTGATTGTTAAGGTGGAACTGCTTTATTTAGTGTGTTAAGGTGGAACTGCTTTATTCAGTGTGTTTAAGGTGGAACTGCTTTATTCAGTGATTGTTAAGGTGGAACTGCTTTATTCAGTGTGTTTAAGGTGGAACTGCTTTATTCAGTGATTGTTAAGGTGGAACTGCTTTATTCAGTGATTGTTAAGGTGGAACTGCTTTATTCAGTGTGTTTAGTGGTTTGAACCCATAAAGAGCTTTCAGGAAGTGACCATATATGGAGCTCTGTCAGTGTGACCTCTGACCTCTTGCCTCCGTCCTCAGAGCTTCCTCCTTTCCCCTGCTTGTCGATGACGATCTTGTCGTTCATCCCGAACTTACACTCTGGCATCCCGCTCAGGTAACTCTTCATCACCACCCGACCTGAGACATGAGCACTGAGCACCTGACCTACACACACACACACACACACACACACACACACACACACACACACACACACACACACACACACACACACACACAGACACAGACACACACACACACACAGACACAGACACACACACACACACACACACACACACACACACACAGACACACACAGACACAGACAGACACACACACACACACACAGACACACACACACACACACACACACACACACAGACACAGACACACACAGACACAGACAGACACACACACACACACACACACACACACACACACACACACACACACACAGAGGTTGTTAGAGGTGTGATGTCGTCCTCTGGTGGCTCAGTGAGCTACACTTCCTCACTAACAACAACAACGATGATGTCATTATGTACTATAATAATATAATACAGTATTATTAGAGCATATTATTAGAGTATTATTAGAGTATTAATAGAGTATTATTATTAGGTTTTTTGAGTATTATTAGAGCATATTATTAGAGTATTATTAGAGTATTAATAGAGTATTATTATTAGAGTATATTATTAGAGTATTAATAGAGTATATTATTAGAGTATATTATTAGAGTATCATTAGAGTATTAATAGAGTATATTATTAGAGTATATTATTAGAGTATTATTAGAGTATTAATAGAGTATATTATTAGAGTATTATTAGAGTATTATTATTAGAGTATATTATTAGAGTATTAATAGAGTATATTATTAGAGTATATTATTAGAGTATTAATAGAGTATATTATTAGAGTATTATTAGAGTATTAATAGAGCATATTATTAGAGTATTATTAGAGTATCATTAGAGTATTAATAGAGTATTATTAGAGTATTAGAGTATATTATTAGAGTATTATTAGAGTATATTATTAGAGTATTAATAGAGTATTATTATTAGAGTATATTATTAGAGTATTAATAGAGTATATTATTAGAGTATCATTAGAGTATTAATAGAGTATATTATTAGAGTATTAATAGAGTATATTATTAGAGTATATTATTAGAGTATTAATAGAGTATATTATTAGAGTATTAATAGAGCATATTATTAGAGTATCATTAGAGTATTAATAGAGTATATTATTAGAGTATTATTAGAGTATATTATTAGAGTATTAATAGAGTATTATTAGAGTATATTATTAGAGTATTAATAGAGTATATTATTAGAGTATCTCCAGCTACCAGTCCACACTCCATATTGGGGTCTGTGGGACTTGAGCCGGCGACCGTCCGGTTCCCAAGCCAAGTCCCTACACGCTGAGCTACAGGGTTGGCTAGCCTCCCTAATAGATTATTATTAGAGTATTATTAGAGTATATTATTAGAGTATTAATAGAGAACACAGAGTATTAATAGAGTATTAATAGAGTATTATTAGGGACCGAGCCAGCGACCGCTGGAGGTCCCTATTGTATTTGCTATGTTTCTTCTTCCCTATTATTATTATTTTTAGCACTTTTGATTGCGTTTTTTCCCCCCTGAACATATACGAAAAGTCAATTTTATTTGGCAAAGTTGTCAGGCCTTGTGAAAATTTTGATATTCTATGTGTCGCTTTCGGGTCAGCCACTAGGTGGCGCTACTATCATGAAAAGTGCGTTTAGGCTAATAACTCCCGCATCGTTTGTCACACATTCAAAAAACTTATATCCATGCGTTCGGTGAATAGAGCTGAATCTCCCCATATAGGCCACGCCCACTTCCGCCTGGAATTGTTTTCCAGCAGAGCGCGAAATGTCCATGAACTACTTTTTCATGTTCCTCCTATGTGCTTTGTCCAATTCGCACAAAAATTTTCACGTAGCATCTGAGGACCCTCATAATAAAAAAGTAATTCAAACTATTTTGATATTTCAAAAAATAAGCACGTTATAAAATTAGCACTTCCTGTAAATTTTTTGTCAACAAAGGAAGCGGACAATTTCTCCACATTGGTATGTCCGATTGACACCAAGCTTGGGTCCATAGTTCCTCATGTCTTCCTTAAGCACCGTGCCCAATTTCAGGCCATCGCCACAAGGTGGCGGTCTTTAAAATGAAGAAGTTTATATCTCTACAACGGTGTGTGTGATTAATATGAAACTTGGTACGATGCTTCCCCATGGCTCCCTGAGGCTCGCTAAAAAATGTGACAACAATCCGCCACAAGGTGGCGCTCTGGTAATGGTAAATGGACCTGTACTTGTATAGCGCCTTTCTAGTCTTCCGACCACTCAAAGCGCTTTTACACTACGTGCCACATTCACCCTTTCACACACATTCACACAGTGATGGCAAAGTCCATCGAACAGAAACTAACATTCATACACATTCACACACCGATGCACGGCATCGGGAGCAATTTGGGGTTCAGTATCTTGCTCAAGGATACTTCGACATGTAGCACCAGGAGCCGGGGATCAAACCCACAACCTTCCGATTTAGGAATGACCCGCTCTGCCTCTGAGTCACAGCCGCCTGCCTCTGGTGGCATGATAAATCACTGTGCGGAGACCGTAATAGTTATGAATATGAAATTCACAGGGTACGTGTAGAGTAGTGCCTGAAGCTCACATACCAAAAATCGTGTTTGTCGTGTGTGTAGCGCCCCCTACAGGATAAAAAAACAGCAGCCCCGGCGTCACGTTTCACCGATATGTACGAAACTCGGTAGGCACGTGTAACATGCCGGGACGTACAAAAAAGCCTCTTGGACCCATACCCCAAATCCCACAGGAAGTCGGCCATTTTGATTTTCATTTTCACTCTCGGCAAACTTTTCGCGTTGTATTTGCACAAACTCCTCCTAGGGAATTTATCAGATCTACTTAAAAATTGGTCAGTCCAGTCAAAAAATGGTGCTGATTAAAAGTTGTGCTATTTGTGCATGTACGTTGAAGGGCGTGTCTGTGGCGTGCCGTCAAAGTTGGCCATTTTGAATTCTGTGGTCATACAAACTAGATGAAAAGTTGAGCTGTGACTGTACATTAAACCGCGTGCCAGTGACAACTCGTCCATTTCAGCAGATTCGCCATAAAACAGTGCTCATAACTTCAGTGTGCAATCTCCAATAAACTTCATATATTCTGTAACAGTCTCGCCCTGAACACGTCCTCATAACTTCAGCGTACGTGGTCCAATCTCAATGAATCTCAATTAATAGCGTATTAATAGAGTATTATTAGAGTATATTATTAGAGTATTAATAGAGTATTATTAGAGTATATTATTACCTTGTGGGGACATGAGCAGGTTGACGCTCTCTAAAACGTCCAGAAACAGTTCGTTCCGTCTGTATTTGATTCCCTCTCTCCTCCAACCGATCTGACCTGTCACCTGACTGGTGATCTGAGACTGCTCCTCCTTGGTCTGGGGGGTTGGGGGGGGGGCACAGGGGTACAGGGGTACGGGGGTGGGGGGGGCAGGGAGAGCACAGGTGTACAGGGGTACAGGGGTACAGGGGAGGTACAGGGATGCAGGGGACACAGGGGGTACGGGGGGGGGACAGGGGGGGAACAGGGGGGGGTTATCAGACATGTTGTGTGTTGACTTTATGTAACTGTGTGAAATGAGTCTGTTTCCAGCTGCTATTAATGTGTGTGTGTTCCACTGTAGGGCCCCACTGCAGACAGACAGGCATTAATGTCAGAGACACAGACAGGGTGCGTCCAGCTCTCACTGTGGACAGAACAATGACCAATCCGTGTCTCGCTCACTAACTCTTAAATTGAGTGATTTTTGAATGGAGTCTGGTTGTGCTCAATAGTTCCACAGCAGCTGGAAACAGACTCACAGTGTGTCGGACCGATGTGGACTCACGTGGTGCTGCAGGAGGATCGAGGAGAGCAGGAGGCCGACAGAACACAGACAGGAAACAGTTAGTCTTACGCTTCCTGTAGCTGTTTCACAATAAAAGCCCAGCACTTTACTGTGTAATGAGCTCCGGTCGTACCTGACTCTTGATGCCCTGCTGAGTGATGAAGGTCTTCAGAGCTCCGGTCTCCGAATTCTGAGGGTACCCGAAGTCCAGAATCTCTGCAGGACACAGAGACTGTTACAGTACACAGACAGACAGGCAGAGAGAGAGACAGGCAGACAGATACAGACAGAGAGAGGGAGAGAGAAAGAGAGAGAGAGACAGGCAGGCAGGCAGACAGACAGGCAGACAGACGACTCCCGTCAGCGCTGTATTTTCTTTAGGCTTTGATTTTCTCGTCCAACGTTTACAAAAATCAAAACCTAAAAAAACCACAGAGCGGCGGCGGCTTCAGGAGGCGGAGTCACGGCACTTCCTGTGGGAGTGATGTCATTTCCTGTCCAGCGTTTACCGTCGAGCAGCTCGTAGATGAGCACGAAGTTGTTCTTGACGTTCTCCTCGCTGATCTTGCCGAAGTACGCCGACATGACGTCGCACATCTTGTAGAGGAACTCGAACACCATGGTGGCGTTGACGTTCTGCTTGGTGACCGCCGCCAACCAGATGTTGGAGCGTTTGACGTGGAAGAAACTCGTCCGGGCGATGTTGGTGACCGGAGAGCGAACCTGCTGCCGGGCGTGGATAACGTTGACCCGGAACGCATCCACGGCATTTCTCCTGGACAGAGAGACGATTTATCTTTATTGATCATTGATCAGTATACACTGTATCTGTATGGATTATTGATCAGTACACACTGTATCTGTATGGATGATATTGATCAGTATACACTGTATCTGTATGGATGATATTGATCAGTATACACTGTATCTGTATGGATGATATTGATCAGTATACACTGTATCTGCATGGATATATTGATCAGTATACACTGTATCTTTATGGATGATATTGATCAGTATACACTGTATCTGCATGGATTATTGATCAGTATACACTGTATCTTTATGGATGATATTGATCAGTATACACTGTATCTGCATGGATTATTGATCAGTATACACTGTATCTGTATGGATGATATTGATCAGTACACACTGTATCTGTATGGATTATTGATCAGTATACACTGTATCTTTATGGATGATATTGATCAGTATACACTGTATCTTTATGGATGATATTGATCAGTATACACTGTATCTTTATGGATGATATTGATCAGTATACACTGTATCTTTATAGATGATATTGATCAGTATACACTGTATCTTTATGGATGATATTGATCAGCATACACTGTATCTTTATGGATGATATTGATCCTGTATTGACAGTCAGACTGTGGACATATGACGGCCTTTAGCTCGTGTTTCTAGAGTTACGTGTTGTTACGAACACGTTAGGAATTGTTAAAATGTGATATTTCTTAAAGGGAGTTTGGTGCAGGGAGCTTTTAGTTGGATTCAAACTGCTGATATGGATCATTGTTAACGTTTAGTCTCCACTACAGAAACACTAGCTGACTGCTGAAGGCTGATCAGGTTGTTTGACGCTATTAGATTGATTGATTCTTTAATAATGGGAGTATTGATCACTGATCAGGCTGATTATCGACGCTCTGTGTGCCTGTTTTTAAGTCATTTTCCTTATTCAAGCTGAGGACAGGTAGACAGTCAGTGAGAGTCTCTCAGTGTCTCACAGTGACAGCCATGTTATCAGCCCACACTGAGATGGCCTCATCTCTCTGTTAGCGCCACAGGGCTCGGCACTACACTGCTGTTGCCTAGCAACAGGCTCCCAGAGCCAGAGAGAGGCTGCAGCACAGATCACTGCAGGGTGGACGAGAGGAAGCATTCAGAGCGTCTGAGGAGGGTTTCACTGCCGGGAGATGAATCTAAACCTCATTTAGAGAACAGAGACGATGAGAGACCGACTGTACGGGACAATCACTGTAGTGTCCTCTGCAGGACTCTGCAGGACTCTGGAGGACTCTGGAGGACTCTGCAGGACTCTGCAGGACTACTCTGGAGGACTCTGGAGGACTCTGCAGGACTACTCTGGAGGACTCTGGAGGACTCTGCAGGACTCTGCAGGACTCTGCAGGACTACTCTGGAGGACTCTGGAGGACTCTGCAGGACTCTGCAGGACTACTCTGGAGGACTCTGCAGGACTCTGCAGGACTACTCTGGAGGACTCTGGAGGACTCTGCAGGACTCTGCAGGACTCTGGAGGACTCTGCAGGACTACTCTGGAGGACTCTGGAGGACTCTGCAGGACTCTGCAGGACTCTGCAGGACTCTGGAGGACTCTGGAGGACCCTGCAGGACTACTCTGCAGGACTCTGCAGGACTCTGGAGGACTCTGCAGGACTACTCTGGAGGACTCTGGAGGACTCTGCAGGACTCTGCAGGACTCTGGAGGACTCTGGAGGACTACTCTGGAGGACTCTGGAGGACTCTGGAGGACTACACATAGTATTTCTGTGATGTCTATATCTAACTAGTTAGATAACGGGTAATGCGAATGTCTTTAAGAAATAATCAGTTTATGTTAGCTAGCATTGTGCTAATATTAGCACAGAGTAGGTACAGTGAGTCAGGATTTCACAGGTTAAAGGTTAAAGGTTAAAGGTAACATCTCTATAATCTGCTGATCAACCATTATATGGTCCTGTCCTGAACGCATCCTGACTGTACCTGAACGCATCCTGACTGTACCTGAACGCATCCTCACTGTACCTGAACGCATCCTGACTGTACCTGAACGCATCCTGACTGTACCTTAACGCATCATCGCTGTACCTGAACGCATCCACACTGTACCTGAACGCATCCTGACTGTACCTGAACGCATCCTGACTGTACCTGAACGCATCCTGACTGTACCTGAACGCATCCTGACTGTACCTGAACGCATCCTGACTGTACCTGAACGCATCCTGACTGTACCTGAACGCATCCTCGCTGTACCTGACTGTACCTGAACGCATCCACACTGTACCTGAACGCATCATCGCTGTACCTGAACGCATCCTGACTGTACCTGAACGCATCCTCGCTGTACCTGAACGCATCCTCGCTGTACCTGAACGCATCCTGACTGTACCTGAACGCATCCTGACTGTACCTGAACGCATCATCGCTGTACCTGAACGCATCCTGACTGTACCTGAACGCATCCTGACTGTACCTGAACGCATCCTGACTGTACCTGAACGCATCCTGACTGTACCTTAACGCATCATCGCTGTACCTGAACGCATCCTGACTGTACCTGAACGCATCCTGACTGTACCTGAACGCATCCTGACTGTACCTGAACGCATCCTCGCTGTACCTGACTGTACCTGACTGTACCTGAACGCATCCTCACTGTACCTGAACACTTGGGGGGGGGACCTGCGGGACTCACCCGATGTCATCGCGGTACACCCTGGAGATCAATACCTCCCCCTTGTGGTTGTAGATGAAGAGTCCTCCGATCATGGCCGACGCCCGTCAGTCAGTCACAGCTGCTCATAACGAAGAGTCACTGTGGGGAGAGGAAGAGGAGGAGGAAGAGTATCAGTAGAATTAATATATAATACTTAGCTGCTAGTTAGCATGATAGCTTAGCTGCTGCTGCGCTTTTACATATTGAACGTACTGAAAGAGAAACGCTTAAGAACACATTCAGAACTCCATTTACAAATCCGACGTTTTAGTGTTTTCATATTTTAAATAATGAGCAGGTTGTTGTGTTAGCTGTGTTAGTGTTGTATTGGTGCTTCCAATACAAACATGAATGATTCTGGTAGGAAGTGAGCATTGAAACCCCAAATCTAATGTATAATCTAATGTATAATATAATGTATAATCTAATGTATAATCTAATGTATAATCTAATGTATAATCTAATGTATAATCTAATGTATAATCTAATGTATAATCTAATGTATAATCTAATGTATAATCTAATGTATAATCTAATGTATAATCTAATGTATAATCTAATGTATAATATAATGTATAATCTAATGTATAATCTAATGTATAATATAATGTATAATCTAATGTATAATATAATGTATAATCTAATGTATAATCTAATGTATAATCTAATGTATAATGTATAATCTAATGTATAATGTATAATCTAATGTATAATCTAATGTATAATCTAATGTATAATGTATAATCTAATGTATATAATCTAATGTATAATCTAATGTATAATATAATGTATAATGTATAATCTAATGTATAATATAATGTATAATGTATAATCTAATGTATAATCTAATGTATAATATAATGTATAATCTAATGTATAATGTCTAATCTAATGTATAATATAATGTATAATCTAATGTATAATGTATAATATAATGTATAATATAATGTATAATGTATAATATAATGTATAATATAATGTATAATCTAATGTATAAGGTATAATCTAATGTATAATCTAATGTATAATGTATAATCTAATGTATAATGTATAATCTAATGTATAATATAATGTATAATCTAATGTATAATGTATAATCTAATGTATAATCTAATGTATAATATAATGTATAATCTAATGTATAATCTAATGTATAATATAATGTATAATCTAATGTATAATGTATAATCTAATGTATAATGTATAATCTAATGTATAATCTAATGTATAATATAATGTATAATATAATGTATAGTCTAATGTATAATGTATAATCTAATGTATAATGTATAATCTAATGTATAATATAATGTATAATCTAATGTATAATGTATAATCTAATGTATAATGTATAATCTAATGTATAATCTAATGTATAATATAATGTATAATATAATGTATAATCTAATGTATAATGTATAATCTAATGTATAATGTATAATCTAATGTATAATATAATGTATAATCTAATGTATAATCTAATGTATAATATAATGTATTTGTATCCAGTTATAACAGCAGCAGTAACTTCCTGTTTACATACCTAAGATTCTTTTTGGGGCTTTTATTTTGTAATATGTAACGCGGTAACGTTATCTATCGGTTAATCGGTAAGTTATTGGCTGAAAAGTCTCAGTAATATTGAACACAGCTGCTGTTTGTATGCGCCGAATTGAACGGAGGTCCATATTGATTGATGACAGATACTGAGTCACAACGTCCACACAGTGCTCCGGTATCGATCAGCAATAAATCGTTAAATATCGGGTTTTTTAAAGGATGTTCGGAGACGACGAGCAGATACGTTACCGCAGACGGTGACGAGTCCGCCGCGGTCACCGCTGCTGCAGTGCAGACAGACAGACAGACAGATAGACCGACAGAGAGACAGACAGGCAGACATACAGACAGACAGACGGTGGTGCTGTCTTCCCGCCACATTCTCACCCGCTCCGCAGAGATTCCCGCCGTTGTGTCTCCGGCCCTGCCGTCACTCCATCCGGACGTTTGACCGTGAGCAGCGGACTCTCCCTCCGTCTCCTCCAAGATGTCGGCGGCAGAGCGACTGTCAGCTGACGGCAGCGCTGCGGCCGCGTCCCGTTCAGAGCGACCTCCCTCCTCCTCCGTCCTCCTCCGTCCTCCTCTTAGACTCTGACCCGCAGTTAAAGCCTCCACTGAGGCTGTATGAGCTGGCTTACCGCCGGTGTGTCGGTGAGCCTGAGACACCGGGAGAAAATCCGGCGGCAGCTCCCGCCCTCTGCCCGCTCACTGTGACCGAGGCAGCGGGCGAGCGGACTGGGACGCGGCCCTCCCTCCTCCGTGCGTCGGATAAAGGAAGCAGAGAGCGGAGCATGAATCATGATCATTAATGCACAGCAGGCCTCATCCACAGACCAGAACCCGGTCCAGGGCCCTCGACAGGCCTGAATGTGGTCTGGGTGGCACAGAGCAGGTCCGACCCTAAATCCAGGACCCGAAAACTCTCTGTGTGTAAATGTGCACCTCTAAAGGGTCCAGATTAACCCTTAAAGGGTCCAGATTAACCCACTAGAGGGTCCAGATTAACCCTTAAAGGGTCCAGATTAACCCACTAGAGGGTCCAGATTAACCCTTAAAGGGTCCATATTAACCCACTAGAGGGTCCAGATTAACCCTTAAAGGGTCCAGATTAACCCACTAGAGGGTCCAGATTAACCCTTAGAGGGTCCAGATTAACCCACTAGAGGGTCCAGATTAATCCACTAAAGGGTCCAGATTAACCCTTAGAGGGTCCAGATTAACCCACTAGAGGGTCCAGATTAACCCACTAAAGGGTCCAGATTAACCCTTAGAGGGTCCAGATTAACCCACTAAAGGGTCCAGATTAACCCTTTAGAGGATCCAGATTAACCCTTTAGAGGGTCCAGATTAACCCACTAAAGGGTCCAGATTAACCCTTAAAGGGTCCAGATTAACCCTTAGAGGGTCCAGATTAACCCACTAGAGGGTCCAGATTAACCCACTAAAGGGTCCAGATTAACCCACTAAAGGGTCCAGATTAACCCTTTAGAGGATCCAGATTAACCCTTTAGAGGGTCCAGATTAACCCACTAGAGGGTCCAGATTAACTCTTAAAGGGTCCATATTAACCCTAGAGGGTTCAGATTAACCCTTAGAGGATCCAGATTAACCCACTAAAGGGTCCAGATAAACCCTTTAGAGGGTCCAGATTAACCCACTAGAGGGTCCAGATTAACCCTAGAAGGTCCAGATTAACCCTTAAAGGGTCCAGATTAACCCTAGAAGGTCCAGATTAACCCTTAAAGGGTCCAGATTAACCCTAGAGGGTTCAGATTAACCCTTTACAGTGTTTTCTTTGTATTTTCTATTTATTTGGGACAATCAATCAAAGAGCCCAAAACTTTCTCTTCACTTAAATGAAGATAAAGATAAAAGTAGAAAAATCACATTTTCATCAAATATAAATCAAATAATATACGTGTGATTGCTGCTGATGGTGAGCATCGGAAGTTATTGAACACTGTATTGATCGATAGATATCGGTTCAAAAATCATACAGAAGAAGAAAAATATGAATGAAATAAAGACTAAAGATAACAATGTCAAACTATTGGACTAAAACTAATGAAATAAAGTTAATATTAATAATATCGTCATTGTTATTATTATATGAATCAAATAGACAGTACTTACCTCTGCCCTGTAGCTACAGCACTGACTCTGCCCTGTATCTGCAGCACTGACTGCCCTGTATCTACAGCACTGACTCTGCCCTGTATCTACAGCACTGACTCTGCCCTGTATCTGCAGCACTGACTGCCCTGTATCTACAGCACTGACTCTGCCCTGTATCTACAGCACTGACTCCGTTCTGTATCTGTCCTGAGCTCTGTGCCTTAGTATTATTCTCAAATAGAATCTTTATTTACTGTCTTTAAAAAACAATTACTGTCAAATTATTTGACTTCACTAAAACTTAAAATAAAGTTTTATATATTCAAAGTTTTAATAATATTAACTCATATTATTACTATTATATATATTATATATTCAAATAGACAGTACAGATCTCTGACCTATATCACAATATAATATTGTTACTGTTGTTTGAACTAACTGAGCAGACCTCCGTCCTGTAGCTGTAAATTAGTATTATTGTAGAGTTATTGTTGGTAGATTTGTATAAAATGTTACACACGTGTCAACAACATTCCTAAACTTCAGTTCAGTTCAGCAGTGAAGAATTATGGCTGTTAAGTAAGTCTTGTTCAGCTTCATCTGATGTTTTATTGCGTGAATGAGTGTGGCCTATAAATCATCCAACCCAGGTGGCGCTATTGTTCTGAATGAAATCACACATAAAAATATTAATAAACATTTATAGTCACTGTGGTTAGAAACCTGATATCTGGTTCATATAAGAATGTCTGTATGGACTTGTTGAGATACAGATATTGATATAGATCAGCTCTGTAGGACCTACAGCTGATAAGCGACCACATGGTGGCACTATTAAACATATCTCGTGGGACACCTTCATAACGTTCTCAAACGGAATATTTCAAATTAAAGTGCACAAACTGTTATGAGACATAAATATCTTATCTGATAAAAGTTAATAAGTCTAAGGAATATTGATCGGTACGTGGATCTGTAACCTCGATATTCATATTTTCAAATTAAAAGTATCTGTTATTTGACTGGTTTCAGCTTTTGTAAATAAAACAAAAACAAATCAACACAAAAGGTTTGTTGGACATTTTTTAATGTTAAAACTCTTCAGAGAGTGAAGACGGACAGCAGAGGAAAATAAAACTATGTTCATAAATAAAAACATCAGACTGATATCTCATATATTAATATGATTAAAGGTGCGCACAATATGATTGCAGGTGAAGACAATGGAAAGATAAACACTGAGGTACAGAACTGAGACCTGAATCCTGCTCACAAACTGGTCCATAAAGAGCCAGTAAACAAATATTCCACCTCGTTTCCTTTTCAGTGTGAGAACCCCGAAGCCTGAACGGGGTGGCAGCAGGCTCAGCAAGGTCCAGGTCTGCTTCCAGTTGGCCAGAACACCTCTAAAGAGAAACCTCCAAACCACATGAACAGACTCCTTTCAACATGTAGCAGTCCTCCTCCAACCTCCTTCCTGATGGCAATCTCCTTCTTTTATCACTAAAGTTCCTAACCAGAGATCCACTGTTAGACCGAGAGCTTCGGTAGTCCAGTAAAAGACCTACAAAGACGATTGTAATCAATCAACCAATCAAAGTCATCAACAGAGGGAGCTTCACAACGACCTGCAGAATATGACACTTTGGTTGGTTCCCAACGATAAACTGATATGTTTCTGGGTATAGATCTCCCAGTAAACCAATAAAGACCCGAGGTACTCCAACTGTTCTGAGTATCTGAATGTAGTCCTGGAGACGACCCAGCCTGAGGACTCTGCTGGAAGATGGTCCAAAACAAACACCGCGTTCAGCATCAACGAGGTTCTACTGAAGTTAAACGTCCCTGAATGAGTTCAAATGCTTAAACACAAAAGTTTATTTTGTTCATTCGGTTCTTTCTGTGGAGTATAAAAACTTAAAGATGGTTCTTTGATCAGCGTCGGCAGATTGTACAAATTTCTTCTTTTTAAAACCAGGACAGGTTGTGACATCATCATCACATGACATCCACAAAGAAATCACTGGGGTTTCCCATGGCCAGGCAGAAGGACTGCCGCGAAGCAGAAAGGTTGCCAGGCTGAGCTTGAGATGGCGATGGCGCCGGCGGGAGGTCCTTAGAGTCTTTGTTACCATGGAGACCAGAGAAGGAGGTTGGGAGTTGACGGGTGCCGGCGGCAGCGGTGGGGGAGTCTGCCACCAGCTGTTTGTCAGGTGAAGTGCTCACTCCCTCTTTGGTGGGCTCTGATCCGCTCCCTCCTCCTCCTCCTCCTTCCTTCAGACGGTCACTACAGTTTGATCCGCTGCTACGACTTCCTGTGAACACAACCCACAAAAAACCTTAATCCTCTGTTGTGTGTCTGTTTAGTAAAAACTAATCCATGCATTTGTTACTTCAAGGCTGGATTACTGCAACTCTTTATTATCAGGTTGCCCCAATAAGTCCATTAAAACGCTCCAATTAATTCAGAACGCTGCAGCACGAGTACTGACAGGAACTAGAAAAAGAGATCACATCTCTCCTGTACTAGCTACTCTGCATTGGCTCCCTATAAAATGTAGAATTGAATTTAAAATACTCCTCCTCACCTATAAAGCTCTTCATGGTCAGGCCCCTTCATATCTTAAAGAGCTCATAGTACCCTATTACCCCACTAGAACACTACGTTCTCTGAATGCTGGGCTACTTGTGGTTCCTATAGTCTCTAAAAGTAGAACAGGAGCCAGAGCCTTCAGTTACCAAGCTCCTCTCCTGTGGAACCAGCTTCCAGTTGTGGTTCGGGAGGCAGACACCCTCACCACTTTCAAGAGTAGGCTTAAGACATTCCTCTTTGATAAAGCTTATAGTTAGGGCTGGATCAGGTGAGTCCTGAACCATCCCTTAGTTATGCTGCTATAGGCCTAGACTATCGGGGGGATTTCCCATGGTGCACTGAGCTCCTCTCTTCCTCTCTCTTTCTGCACTCATTCATGTCCCTTTAATGCATGTTACTAACTCCACTTCTTCCCCGGAGTTCTTGTGCTTTCTCGTCTCGCAGGTTCTCATGGATCCTGGTGGAGCCTCCTGCCATGGTCCTGCTTGACTGCCATTGCCAATACTGTTGTTGCTGTGCACCTGTCTGTCTGTCTGTCGCTCTCTCTCTCTCTCTCTCTCTCTCTCTCTCTCTCTCTCTCACCCCAACTGGTCGAGACAGACGACCACCCACCTAGAGCCGGAGGATCTGTCCTAGGTTTCTGCCTTTTAACAGGCAGTTTTTCCTTGCCCTTGTCGCCAAGTGCTTGCTCATGGTGGTACTGTTGGGTCTCTGTAATTAATGTTAAAGAGTTCGGTCTAGACCTGCTCTATTTGAAAAGTGTCCTGAGATAACTTCTGTTATGAATTGGCGCTATACAAATAAAATTGAATTGAATTGAATTGAATTGAATTGTACCGGACTCAGGGGGGAGGGTCCATTATCCTGATTGTTGGAAACTAACAGAGACAGTTTTAGTTTTATTTTGTTTGGTCAACATGTACAGATCTCTTACCTCCACTGTGTTGACTTCCTCCTCCTCCTCCTCCTCCCCCCCAGGCTGGCAGCTGAGGGAGGGGGTGAGGTGAGCTGTAGGGGTGAGGGACGGGGTACTGGTAGGGAAAGGCTGGGGCCCACTGGGGACCTGAAGCCGGAGCCTGGGGGTCACCATCTGATCCTCCTCCACGACTGGAGGCCTCTCCATGATCCAGCAGAGACATTAGACCCAGATCTGACAGACAGAATCACAGACATACTGTTGGTCTGAGGGGACCAGGACTAGATCCTGGTGTCCTGGTGTTTCTTACCAAAATCTGCTCCAGTTTCCTGCCAGAAATCACTGGATGTATTAACATTAGTGACATTAAGAGAATATACTGGCATTTAGGTATGTTCAGGAATAAACTGCTAATTATATTAATTATATTTTATAGTGCTGTCAGTTTAACGTGTTATTAACAGCGTTAACGCAAACCCATTTTAACAGCGTCAATTTTTTTATCGCGAGGTTAACGCCTAGCACACTTTATAGTTTTTTCACATGCTGTTGCAACAACTAGTAACGTTAGAAAAACTACAACACCCACCGGATCTAGCTAGACCGGAAACAAAACAACAGGCACGCCGCACACACTTGTTTAAGAGTAGTAGAGGTTACGTTTTGAGTGGATGGCGAGCGCGAGACGCCGAAATGGATGAATTCCTTGTTATCTGAAAATGTCAACAGGCTTGTCTGTTTGAGTAACTGGCTCAAAGCAAAGAAGTAGTAGGCTTTCCTTTTATTGGTAACCGTTACTGTTCATTCTTTCTGAAATAAGAGGCTGGGTTGAGCCTCTGGTGAATAAACTGCTATGTTCAAAGCAAACTTGAGAAAAGTATTAAGCCATGGTTTAACTGCACTATAGGCTGAGTCCTAGTTTACCTTACATGTGCACTTTGTAATTTTATTTTGTATCGCCCTGTTTTGATCCCTTAGAAAGGGCTGTTGAAGGGGCTGTTTGTGTGACAAAGTATTTTTTCACCCTTTTATTGATGGACAGTGTTACATTGTGTGAGAGATTATTTGCTCCAAGTGAGAATGTTAGTGTGAAATTGTTTTCAATAAAAACAACATTTGCACAAAGCAAGCCGATCCACTTTTCCATGTTGATAAGAGCATTAAAATGAGAAAAAAATAATGGGACAAAAAGAAATCAAGGGACATTTAGAATAGATAAAAATGTTCGATTAATTGCGAGTTAACTATGACATTAATGCGATTAATCGCGATTAAATATTTTAATCGTTTGACAGCACTAATATTTAATTATCATTAATAGAAGCTGTTGACTGGACTCACCTCCACAGAGGTCCCCGAACACGTAGTAGCACTGTTCGGAGAAGGTCACCTTGTTGACGGTGTGTTTGATGTAACCGGCCTTCAGCAGGTTTCCTGCATACTTGCGAGCTTCGCGGCGGTCAGTGAAACCTTCCACGTTACGGTGGAGCCAGTCCACCACGTCTGAACCTGGACAGGCCGGACACAGACTGAAGTTAGACTTTGTAGGACTGTGAATATGACGCAGCCCTGGATGGAACAACAGCTGCTGAGGATTCTGGGTACTGTAGTATTTTGTTCTCTGAGAGAATCCCTTCTGACTGCTAACGTCAAACAACCGACACCCAGAGTCAAAGCTAACATTACTGCAAAGCTTTTGGAATAATTTGTGATATTGTTAACTGAGTTAGTATGTTAGTTGGATAATGTTAGCTTCCCCAGCTAATGTGATACTAACTAATATATTCTGATTTTAGCCGATACAAAGCTAATGGTTGCTTTCTGCTAGCTAAGAGCGACGCGAGGCAGGGGCATCCAACCGAGCATCTTACCGATGAAGGCGTTGGGGATGGTGATCTTCAGCCACATCCGGTCCCGAACCTCCAGGCCCGACTCAGGATTGGCCATCGCCTTGACAACAGCCGTCATGTCGCTGTGGATGGTGAGATGGTTTTCTTCGTGCACGCCTGAAGAACATCACATTACTGTTGGAGTCATGGAGAAACAGGCGATGGATGGATGCTGCAGTGGCTGATGGGAGTCTTACCGTAGTGTGGGAGTAAACTCCCCGTCATGGCGGCGGTGTGTGACACCCAGGCAGCGGGGTCGATCGGACGGACCGGCTCACCTTCACAAAAAACGGATGATGGAGAACAACGTTAGATGATAGGATGTTATATAAAGGATGTAATAGATTACATTCTGTCTATCTAGGATTAAAGCTAGTTAGCTAGTGCTAACATTAGCTAACTGAAGATGTAACTATAGGCCGATATGTCTCTTTTATCTTTTAACCTTTCAACTTAGATTAGCCTAGCATAGCATATCTAAGCACAGGAAACGAGGATGTTGACCGAGGCTAGCTCAACTGCTATTGGAGCACAGAGCAAAAGGGGCGGGGCTTAGGAAGGGTTAAGGTTAGTACGAGAGTGGTAATAGATTATTTTAATGAGTAACAAGATGTGTGTCGTTGACTCACTCCTCGGCAGTGTGAAGCAGCCTCGTGGGTTTGGATCCCAACACTTTGCCACCGTTAACGTCACCGGACTGCAGACAGACAGGCAGACAGACAGATAGTATTAGTTAGTATTATTTGTTCATTAAACCAACAATCCCACAAAGGCCGGGGGTATAAGGGTCAAGATTTAAGGGTTCAGAAGGAAAGTGAAAGATAGACCAGAGTAGAGGAACTGGAGACCTTTCTGGACTTCTGCAGTAGTAATAGTAGTATTATTATCAGTATTATTAGTATTATTAGTAGTATTATTATCAGTATTATTAGTATTATTAGTATTATTAGTAGTATTATTATCAGTATTATTAGTATTATTAGTAGTATTATTATCAGTATTATTAGTATTATTAGTAGTATTATTATCAGTATTATTAGTATTATTAGTATTATTAGTAGTATTATTATCAGTATTATTAGTATTATTAGTAGTATTATTATCAGTATTATTAGTATTATTATTAGTATTATTATTAGTATTATTATCAGTATTATTAGTATTATTAGTAGTATTATTATCAATATTATTAGTATCATTAGTATTATTAGTAGTATTATTATCAGTATTATTAGTATTATTAGTAGTATTATTATCAGTATTATTAGTATTATTATTAGTATTATTAGTAGTATTATTAGTATTATTATTAGTATTATTATCAGTATTATTAGTATAATTAGTAGTATTATTAGTAGTATTATTATCAGTATTATTAGTATTATTAGTAGTATTATTATCAGTATTATTAGAATTATTATTAGTATTATTAGTAGTATTATTATCAATATTATTAGTATTATTAGTATTATTAGTAGTATTATTAGTATTATTATCAGTATTATTAGTATTATTATTAGTATTATTAGTAGTATTATTATCAATATTATTAGTATTATTAGTAGTATTATCAGTATTATTAGTATTATTATTAGTATTATCATCAGTATTATTATCAGTATTATTAGTATTATTAGTAGTATTATTAGTAGTATTATTATCAGTATTATTAGTATTATTAGTAGTATTAGTAGTATTATTAGTAGTATTATTAGTAGTTTTAGTAGTATTATTATCAGTATTATTAGTATTATTATTAGTATTAGAAGTATTATTATTAGTATTATTAGTAGTATTAGTAGTATTATTATCAGTATTATTATCAGTATTATTAGTATTATTAGTAGTATTAGTAGTATTAGTAGTATTATTATCAGTATTATTAGTATTTGCAGTATTTGCAGTATGAGATGTCTGACCCTGGTTTGTGGACGACCTCTCTGAGGACTCTGACAGCGTCGTCGTTACTCATGTTCTCAAAGTTGATGTCGTTCACCTGAAAGACAGAAAATACTGCAGTTAGTACTACAACTACCAAATACTGCAGTTAGTACTACAACTACCAAATACTGCAGTTAGTACTACAACTACCACATACTGCAGTTAGTACTACAACTACCAAATACTGCAGTTAGTACTACAACTACCACATACTGCAGTTAGTACTACAACTACCAAATACTGCAGTTAGTACTACAACTACCAAATACTGCAGTTCGTACGACAACTACCACATACTGCAGTTAGTACTACAACTACCAAATACTGCAGTTAGTACGACAACTACCAAATACTGCAGTTAGTACTACAACTACCACATACTGCAGTTAGTACTACAACTACCAAATACTGCAGTTAGTACGACAACTACCAAATACTGCAGTTAGTACTACAACTACCAAATACTGCAGTTAGTACGACAACTACCAAATACTGCAGTTAGTACTACAACTACCACATACTGCAGTTAGTACTACAACTACCAAATACTGCAGTTAGTACGACAACTACCAAATACTGCAGTTAGTACTACTACTACCACATACTGCAGTTAGTACGACAACTACCACATACTGCAGTTAGTACGACAACTACCAAATACTGCAGTTAGTACGACAACTACCACATACTGCAGTTAGTACTACAACTACCACATACTGCAGTTAGTACTACAACTACCACATACTGCAGTTAGTACTACAACTACCAAATACTGCAGTTCGTACGACAACTACCAAATACTGCAGTTAGTACGACAACTACCAAATACTGCAGTTAGTACTACAACTACCAAATACTGCAGTTAGTACGACAACTACCAAATACTGCAGTTAGTACTACAACTACCACATACTGCAGTTAGTACGACAACTACCACATACTGCAGTTAGTACTACAACTACCACATACTGCAGTTAGTACTACAACTACCAAATACTGCAGTTAGTACTACAACTACCACATACTGCAGTTAGTACTACAACTACCAAATACTGCAGTTAGTACTACAACTACCAAATACTGCAGTTAGTACGACAACTACCAAATACTGCAGTTAGTACTACAACTACCACATACTGCAGTTAGTACTACAACTACCAAATACTGCAGTTAGTACTACAACTACCACATACTGCAGTTAGTACGACAACTACCAAATACTGCAGTTAGTACGACAACTACCACATACTGCAGTTAGTACTACTACTACCACATACTGCAGTTAGTACGACAACTACCAAATACTGCAGTTAGTACTACTACTACCACATACTGCAGTTAGTACTACAACTACCAAATACTGCAGTTAGTACTACAACTACCACATACTGCAGTTAGTACTACAACTACCACATACTGCAGTTAGTACTACAACTACCAAATACTGCAGTTAGTACTACAACTACCACATACTGCAGTTAGTACGACAACTACCAAATACTGCAGTTAGTACTACAACTACCACATACTGCAGTTAGTACTACAACTACCAAATACTGCAGTTAGTACTACAACTACCACATACTGCAGTTAGTACGACAACTACCACATACTGCAGTTAGTACGACAACTACCACATACTGCAGTTAGTACTACTACTACCACATACTGCAGTTAGTACGACAACTACCAAATACTGCAGTTAGTACTACTACTACCACATACTGCAGTTAGTACTACAACTACCAAATACTGCAGTTCGTACGACAACTACCAAATACTGCAGTTAGTACTACAACTACCAAATACTGCAGTTAGTACGACAACTACCAAATACTGCAGTTAGTACTACAACTAATACATACTGCAGTTTAGTACGACAACTACCACATACTGCAGTTAGTACGACAACTACCACATACTGCAGTTAGTACTACAACTACCAAATACTGCAGTTAGTACTACAACTACGACATACTGCAGTTAGTACTACAACTACCAAATACTGCAGTTAGTACTACAACTACCACATACTGCAGTTAGTACGACAACTACCACATACTGCAGTTAGTACTACAACTACCACATACTGCAGTTAGTACTACAACTACCAAATACTGCAGTTAGTACGACAACTACCAAATACTGCAGTTAGTACTACTACTACCACATACTGCAGTTAGTACTACAACTACCAAATACTGCAGTTAGTACTGCTACTACCAAATACTGCAGTTAGTACGACAACTACCACATACTGCAGTTAGTACTACTACTACCACATACTGCAGTTAGTACTACAACTACCACATACTGCAGTTAGTACGACAACTACCACATACTGCAGTTAGTACGACAACTACCACATACTGCAGTTAGTACGACAACTACCACATACTGCAGTTAGTACTACTACTACCACATACTGCAGTTAGTACGACAACTACCACATACTGCAGTTAGTACTACTACTACCACATACTGCAGTTAGTACGACAACTACCACATACTGCAGTTAGTACGACAACTACCAAATACTGCAGTTAGTACGACAACTACCAAATACTGCAGTTAGTACTTTAGTATTAGTACTGTAGTATTAGTAATGTAGTACTGTAGTATTAGTACTGTCTAAAGATAAAGTTACTCTAGATGGCATTACCTTGGCCTCTAGCACCACTGTCAGGAATCTTGGAGTTATCTTTGATCAGGATTTGTCTTTTAACTCCCACATAAAGCAGACCTCTAGGACTGCCTTCTTTCATTTACGTAATATTACAAAAATTGGACACATCCTATCACAGACAGATGCAGAAAAACTAATCCATGCATTTGTTACTTCAAGGCTGGATTACTGCAACTCTTTATTATCAGGTTGCCCCAATAAGTCCATTAAAACGCTCCAATTAATTCAGAACGCTGCAGCACGAGTACTGACAGGAACTAGAAAAAGAGATCACATCTCTCCTGTACTAGCTACTCTGCATTGGCTCCCTATAAAATGTAGAATAGAATTTAAAATCCTCCTCCTCACCTATAAAGCTCTTCATGGTCAGGCCCCTTCATATCTTAAAGAGCTCATAGTACCCTATTACCCCACTAGAACACTACGTTCTCTGAATGCTGGGCTACTTGTGGTTCCTATAGTCTCTAAAAGTAGAACAGGAGCCAGAGCCTTCAGTTACCAAGCTCCTCTCCTGTGGAACCAGCTTCCAGTTGTGGTTCGGGAGGCAGACACCCTCACCACATTCAAGAGTAGGCTTAAGACATTCCTCTTTGATAAAGCTTATAGTTAGGGCTGGATCAGGTGAGTCCTGAACCATCCCTTAGTTATGCTGCTATAGGCCTAGACTATCGGGGGATTTCCCATGGTGCACTGAGCTCCTCCCTTCCTCTCTCTTTCTGCACTCATTCATGTCCCTTTAATGCATGTTACTAACTTCACTTCTTCCCCGGAGTTCTTGTGCTTTCTCGTCTCGCAGGTTCTTATGGATCCTGGTGGAGCCTCCTGCCATGGTCCTGCTAGATTACCATTGCCAATACTGTTGTTGCTGTGCACCTGTCTGTCTGTCTCTCGCTCTCTCTCTCTCTGCCTCTCTCTCTCTCTCTCTCTCTCTCTCTCTCTCTCTCACCCCAACTGGTCGAGACAGACGACCACCCACCTAGAGCCGGAGGGTCTGTCCTAGGTTTCTGCCTTTTAACAGGCAGTGTTTCCTTGCCCTTGTCTCCAAGGTCTTGCTCATGGTGGTACTGTTGGGTCTCTGTAAATAATGTTATAAAGAGTTCGGTCTAGACCTGCTCTATTTGAAAAGTGTCCTGAGATAACTTCTGTTATGAATTGGCGCTATACAAATAAAATTTAATTGAATTGAATAGTACTGTAGTACTGTAGTATTAGTACCTGTAGTAACATGTCTCCGGGCTCGATGCGTCCGTCTGCTGCCACCGCTCCTCCCTTCATGATGGAGCCGATATAAATTCCTCCGTCTCCTCTGTCGTTACTCTGACCCACAATGCTGATACCCAGGAAGTTATACCTCTCTGACAGACAGACAGACAGACAGACAGGGAGACACACAAACAGGGAGACACAGAGAGAGAAACACACAGACAGACAGAGAGAGAAGACATATAGGGACAGAAAACTGATTATGAGTTGTACCTGTGTGCAGTCAATACTGTAAATAATAATAACAATAATAATCAGATGGTTTAATGTAAACAGGAAACAGCTGAAAGAGAAACATGATCACAGTGATGAAGACTTAAAGTAACTAAAGTACATTTACTCAACTACAGTCCTCAGGTACAAATATAGATTCATGTTTATATATTCAACATTTTTGGCTCTACTTCCTGTACCGGTGTCTCATTTCATTTCAATAACTGATCAAATGATCAATATTTAACTAAAACCAAAGCCAAAGTATTATTGCTAGCAAAATGCTATCTGAGTGGATATATTAGTTGGCTAATGATAGCTTCCCCAGCTTACCTAATATATGATACCAATGTATGTATTCTGACAAACTGTGTTGACTGTTCACTGAGCAGCCACTGGTGGCGCTGTTAGCACCAGTTTAATGAACGGCCACTGGTGGCGCTGTTAGCACCAGTTTAATGAACGGCCACTGTTGACACTGTTAGCACCAGTTTAATGAACGACCACTGGTGGCGCTGTTAGCTACAGTTTAATGAACGTCCACTGGTGGCGCTGTTAGCTACAGTTTAATGAACGGCCACTGTTGACACTGTTAGCACCAGTTTAATGAATGTCCACTGGTGGCGCTGTTAGCTACAGTTTAATGAACGGCCACTGTTGACACTGTTAGCACCAGTTTAATGAACGTCCACTGGTGACACTGTTAGCACCAGTTTAATGAATGGCCACTGTTGACACTGTTAGCTACAGTTTAATGAACGACCACTGGTGACACTGTTAGCACCAGTTTAATGAACGACCACTGATGGCGCTGTTAGTTACAGTTTAATGAACGACCACTGGTGGCGCTGTTAGCTACAGTTTAATGAACGACCACTGGTGGCGCTGTTAGTTACAGTTCACTGAACGACCACTGGAGGCGCTGTTAGCACCAGTTTAATGAATGGCCACTGTTGACACTGTTAGCTACAGTTTAATGAACGACCACTGGTGACACTGTTAGCACCAGTTTAATGAACGACCACTGATGGCGCTGTTAGTTACAGTTTAATGAACGACCACTGGTGGCGCTGTTAGCACCAGTTTAATGAACGGCCACTGGTGGCGCTGTTAGCACCAGTTTAATGAACGGCCACTGTTGACACTGTTAGCACCAGTTTAATGAACGATCACTGGTGGCGCTGTTAGCTACAGTTTAATGAACGTCCACTGGTGGCGCTGTTAGCTACAGTTCACTGAGCAGCCACTGGTGGCGCTGTTAGCACCAGTTTAATGAACGGCCACTGGTGGCGCTGTTAGCACCAGTTTAATGAACGGCCACTGTTGACACTGTTAGCACCAGTTTAATGAACGACCACTGGTGGCGCTGTTAGCTACAGTTTAATGAACGTCCACTGGTGGCGCTGTTAGCTACAGTTTAATGAACGGCCACTGTTGACACTGTTAGCACCAGTTTAATGAATGTCCACTTGTGGCGCTGTTAGCTACAGTTTAATGAACGGCCACTGTTGACACTGTTAGCACCAGTTTAATGAACGTCCACTGGTGACACTGTTAGCACCAGTTTAATGAATGGCCACTGTTGACACTGTTAGCTACAGTTTAATGAACGACCACTGGTGACACTGTTAGCACCAGTTTAATGAACGACCACTGATGGCGCTGTTAGTTACAGTTTAATGAACGACCACTGGTGGCGCTGTTAGCTACAGTTTAATGAACGACCACTGGTGGCGCTGTTAGTTACAGTTCACTGAACGACCACTGGAGGCGCTGTTAGCACCAGTTTCATGAACGGCCACTGGTGGCGCTGTTAGCTACAGTTCACTGAACGACCACTGGTGGCGCTGTTAGCTACAGTTTAATGAACGACCACTGGTGACACTGTTAGCACCAGTTTAATGAACGACCACTGGTGGCGCTGTTAGCTACAGTTTAATGAACGTCCACTGGTGGCACTGTTAGCTACAGTTTAATGAACGACCACTGGTGACACTGTTAGCACCAGTTTAATGAACGACCACTGGTGGCGCTGTTAGCACCAGTTTAATGAACGGCCACTGTTGACACTGTTAGCACCAGTTTAATGAACGGCCACTGGTGACACTGTTAGCACCAGTTTCATGAACGTCCACTGTTGACACTGTTAGCTACAGTTTAATGAACGTCCACTGGTGACACTGTTAGCTACAGTTTAATGAACGTCCACTGGTGACGCTGTTAGCACCAGTTTAATGAACGTCCACTGTTGACACTGTTAGCTACAGTTTAATGAACGTCCACTGGTGACACTGTTAGCTACAGTTTAATGAACGACCACTGGTGGCGCTGTTAGCTACAGTTTAATGAACGGCCACTGGTGACGCTGTTAGCACCAGTTTAATGAACGGCCACTGGTGGCGCTGTTAGCTACAGTTTAATGAAGGCCACTGGTGGCGCTGTTAGCTACAGTTTAATGAACGGCCACTGGTTGCGCTGTTAGCTACAGTTTAATGAAGGCCACTGGTGGCGCTGATAGCTACAGTTTAATGAACGGCCACTGTTGACACTGTTAGCACCAGTTTAATGAACAGCCACTGGTGACACTGTTAGGTACAGTTTAATGAATGTCTACTGGTGGCGCTGTTAGGTACAGTTTAATGAACGACCACTGGTGGCGCTGTTTAATGTTACATAGAGGAGCTGATAATAGTTAGCTACAGTTTAATGAATGGCCACTGTTGACACTGTTAGCTACAGTTTAATGAATGTCCACTGGTGACACTGTTAGCACCAGTTTAATGAACGGCCACTGGTGGCGCTGTTAGCACCAGTTTAATGAAGGCCACTGGTGGCGCTGTTAGCTACAGTTTAATGAAGGCCACTGGTGGCACTGTTAGCTACAGTTTAATGAAGGCCACTGGTGGCGCTGTTAGCTACAGTTTAATGAAGGCCACTGGTGGCGCTGTTAGCTACAGTTTAATGAACGGCCACTGTTGACACTGTTAGCACCAGTTTAATGAACAGCCACTGGTGACACTGTTAGCACCAGTTTAATGAACGTCCACTGTTGACACTGTTAGCACCAGTTTAATGAATGGCCACTGTTGACACTGTTAGGTACAGTTTAATGAATGTCTACTGGTGGCGCTGTTAGGTACAGTTTAATGAACGACCACTGGTGACACTGTTAGCGGCTGTGGCTCAGAGGCAGAGCGGGTCGTTCCTTAATAGCACCAGTTTAATGAACGGCCACTGGTGGCGCTGTTAGCACCAGTTTCATGAACGGCCACTGGTAGCGCTGTTTAATGTTACATAGAGGAGCTGATAATAGTTTATACGGATTTTAATGGAGTATTTTTACTTTGTAGTAACTAAAGTACCTCTGAGTACTTCCTGTGCTGGTACTCACCCATGTTCAGAGTTACAGTGATGACGTTGAGCGACATGGTGGAGTCAGTGACACTGCTGAAAGACACAGACTGACACACAGACAGGTACAGGAGGACAGACAGGAGGACAGAGAGAGAGACAGGTAAGAGAGGAAAGTGAAGGACAGATCAGTGACAGGAAGCAGCTGTTTCACTGTGTGTGTGTGTGTGTGTGTACCCTCTCCATCCGCTGGGTTTTGGGTTTCCGGTGGCGGCGCCGTTGTCGCCTGACGAGTCGCGGCGAGGAGCTGCTCCGCCCTGTTGATTGGCTGAACCTGTGTGACATCACAGAGGGAAAAAAACAGAACTAAATAAATTGATAATCTGACAACAAAAATACAAACATTTAAATAACATAATATATATAATAATATAGATTCAATACATCTGAAAATGCGAATGATTAAATTCATATAATTATGTTGGCGAGCTATGTATGAAAATAATTAATATAATAATAATATTGGTAAAACTGATAAATAATGAGAAACTAAAATCTAAAACTGTAGAATATATTCACAAAAAAAGAAGTGAAACATTTTAGAATTTCCCTCCAATCAAATGTTCAATGTCAGTTATTAAATGAATATATTAGATATAAGAATAAAAACAAACCTTTGAAAACAAAATCATCAAAAATAAAACAAAAGTCAAAAATCTGTTGAAAATAAAGTGATAATAATAAAATATAAAATCAGATGGAAGAAGTCTGCAGCTCCGCGTTTGACTGACAGGAACAAATTATTTCTGCTCTCAGATCAGCTGGGACTCTTTTATCTGATGGACAATACACCGCCGGTCACGTGACCTGCAGCAGCCAATCAGAGCCGGAGACCCGAGTGTGAACTGGTTTACTGGAGCAGAAGAAGACCTGAGGGCAGGTGAATGTGTGCACTCATCAAACCGACCAATCACAGCGAGAGCTGCTGATGATGAGTGTTTATGTTGAGGATACCGCTGGTCTCTGATTGGTTGATACCACGTAAGCCGAATTTACCAAAACACCAAATGTTTTTGTACAAATGTGTCAACTTTTATTTTCTGTGGTTGATTTTCATCAAAACACAAGAAACAAACAAAAGTCAAAAGACACTTTTTAATAATCATCAAATAATATAATGTACCCTTCCTAAGCCCCGCCCCCTTTTTGTTGAACAAACTTCCTCCTTTCCTGTACTTAGATATGCTATGCTAAGCTACTCTATGTTGAAAACACAACCACATTTTGAAAATGGTTAAAAGATAAAAGAGAAGTTTATATATAGCCATATCTTAAGTAAGCTAATGTTAGCAAAACACTAGCTAACTAGCTAACTAATGGTTAATGTAAATTAGCTAGTTAGTTAGCTAGTGTTTTATTCATTTGAATTAATAGAAGACACCCCGAAGCTATTTCACTATTCATATATTTATTATCCATCAATTGTAAGATAATCACATCTTAAGTTAGTGAATGTTAGCAAAATGCTAACTAACTAACGACTGTTTTCTGTCTGCATCATTGCTTCTTCAGATTACTGAGTGTACTTGAACACACCACCAAGGCACATCCAGGTGATCTACACTGACTCAGAGCCAGGTAAAGGTGAGGGCCTCGTATTCCTGTATGACAGTGAGGGTCCTCACAAGTACATGAAGACAGGAACGTGTGTGTGTCTGACCTTCCTCCTGAGTCTTCCTCTGATGAGCAGAAACTGGTCGTCTCTAATTGGCTGCTCTGTTGGGTTGACGAGCTGTCACCACCACCTGTTGGCTCCGCCCCATTCTGCTCAGCTGGTTGGTGGGCGTGGCCATTCAGACACCCACCTGCAGAGAAAGCAGAGTCTTTATTGACCCAAACCAAGATGGCCGCCTGAGAGGTCCCAAGTGATGATTCTTACCTCGATCAGTCTCTCTCTCTCCTCTCTGAGGAGGTGGAGTGACAGCGCTGACCTCTGACCCCTGCTGCTCCTCCTGACCGCTCACAGCAGCAGCACTGACAGACAGACAGACAGACAGACACATTTATGTAAACGACCAGGAAGAAGTGTTTCTACTGATGTCTAAAATTTGAGTTCCACTGGAAACATCTGGAATTAACCTTTCCTAAGCCCCGCCCCTTTTGTTCTGTCAACTTCTTCACCTCCGACGCCAACGCAGGTTAGGGTAGCGAGGTAGCTAGGTAGCATTAGCAGGTAACATTACGCTGATGATTCTGTCGGCTTCAGTCAGTGAGGACCTGTAAGTAATGCGTCAGACGACAGTAAAACGTCTCGTATTACCGCTGTTGTAGTCAAGATGGCGTCCGTTCAGTGCGAGTAGGGTCCATCATTACACACTGAATTGTTTGACCGTTTTTAGGGTTTTAGGGTTTTTAGGGTTGTGCTTTCAGTGCACTGACTTTTGGTGTTATCTCCACTGTATACTTAAAACTAAGTGTTTGAAGAATGAGACACAGCCAGTGTGTGTTGGTAGCTTATCAGCAGCACCCCTGCTGGCTGTTAGAGAGAATGCAGGTTAACACACTCACTGGAAGGATGGAGGTCTGGAGTCTCCGATCCCACCTGTCCTCTCTATGGGGGGCGGGGCCAGGCTGGTGGGCGTGGCCACGGACTGAATGTCTGAACCCCTGAAATCTGACTGACAGGTTTCTGAAGACACGAGCTGGAGAGAGAGAGAGAGAGAGAGAGAGAGAGAGAGACACATTAACACCTGAAGAGAGAGACAGGGAGAGAGACAGAGAGAGGGAGAGACAGACAGAGAGAGACAGACAGAGAGAGAGAGAGAAAGTTTCTCACCCAGCAGACAACTCGTCCGTTTATAATCGGCAGTTTTGCATCTTCATCACTGATCTCCTCCTTCACCACCCTGTGAACACATCATCATCATCATCATCATGGTAAATGGACCTGTACTTGTATAGTTTCCTTTCTAGTCTTCCGACCACTCAAAGCGCTTTTACACTACGTGCCACATTCACCCTTTCACACACATTCACACAGTGATGGCAAAGTCCATCGAACAGAAACTAACATTCATACACATTCACACACCGATGCACGGCATCGGGAGCAATTTGGGGTTCAGTATCTTGCTCAAGGATGCTTCGACATGTAGCACCAGGAGCCGGGGATCGAACCCACAACCTTCCAATTAAGGAACGACCCGCTCTGCCTCTGAGTCACAGCCGCTCCCGAATCAGAACATCATCAATGTTCAGTTTCTGATCAATAATTGATAATCCTGTATTGATAGTAAACTCCTGTGATCATACTGATTAATGAACGTTGGTCCCTCATTGGTTGAACCCTGTGAACCCCTAAACCACAACCCCTTAACAATAACCCCTGAGTACTGACAGGAACTAGAAAAAGAGATCACATCTCTCCTGTACTAGCTAATCTGCATTGGCTCCCTGTAAAATGTAGAATTGAATTTAAAATCCTCCTCCTCACCTATAAAGCTCTTCATGGTCAGGCCCCTTCATATCTTAAAGAGCTCATAGTACCCTATTACCCCACTAGAACACTACGTTCTCTGAATGCTGGGCTACTTGTGGTTCCTATAGTCTCTAAAAGTAGAACAGGAGCCAGAGCCTTCAGTTACCAAGCTCCTCTCCTGTGGAACCAGCTTCCAGTTTTGGTTCGGGAGGCAGACACCCTCACCACATTCAAGAGTAGGCTTAAGACATTCCTCTTTGATAAAGCTTATAGTTAGGGCTGGATCAGGTGAGTCCTGAACCATCCCTTAGTTATGCTGCTATAGGCCTAGACTATCGGGGGATTTCCCATGATGCACTGAGCTCCTCTCTTCCTCTCTCTTTCTGCACTCATTCATGTCCCATTAATGCATGTTACTAACTTCACTTCTTCCCCGGAGTTCTTGTGCTTTCTCGTCTCCTATCTCTCTCTCTCTGTCTCTCTCTCTGTCTGTTCTCTGTCTCTCTCTCTCTCTCTCTCTCTCTCTCTCTCTCTCTCTCTCTCTCTCTCTCTCACCCCAACTGGTCGAGACAGACGACCACCCACCTAGAGCCGGAGGATCTGTCCTAGGTTTCTGCCTTTTAACAGGCAGTTTTTCCTTGCCCTTGTCTCCAAGGTCTTGCTCATGGTGGTACTGTTGGGTCTCTGTAAATAATGTTATAAAGAGTTCGGTCTAGACCTGCTCTATTTGAAAAGTGTCCTGAGATAACTTCTGTTATGAATTGGCGCTATACAAATAAAATTGAATTGAACAATAACCCCTATTTTCTCTATTTTTTAAAATCTTCTTCAGGATATTTTTACACCCAAAAATGAAGATCAGAGGAATCAACTGAGAGAGAGTGTCTTTTATATAATCCCAACACACACACACACACACACAGACACACACACACAGACACACACACACACACACAGACACACACACACTCTGTTATATAACCGTTAAAGCTCTTCAGCTCTGATAATCTGTTTGTTATTTATGACACAAACTATTTTATTTGTCAGTTAAACAACTTAATATTATTATTGATGATTTGAGTGCTAATAATATTATATATGTAATAATATTGTGTGTCAATATGGAAGCTGTTTATTTTATTTGTTGTATTTATTTATGTTTCTGTGGATGTGGTTAGCTTAGCTTAGCATAAAGACCGGAAGCAACAGAACAAAAAACAAAATCCACATTGCAACAGCTCAAAGGACCAGAACCAGGACCAGAACCAGGACCAGAACCAGGACCAGAACCTGAACCAGGACCAGGACCAGAACCTGAACCAGGACCAGGACCAGGACCAGAACCAGGACCAGGACCAGGACCAGAACCTGAACCAGGACCAGTTTGTTGTTAAAAACAAAATATATAAATAATAAAATCCTTGTATTGACACTTTAGTCAATATTATTATTTGTATTAATATTTACTATATTTATATAACACATTTTATATTAACTTCAATTGTTATTATTATTGTTGTTGTTATTATTATTGTTATTATTGTTATTATTATTATTATTTTACAATATGAACAGTGCTGATCCTCCCTATCCATCAGTATCCATCAGTATCGATCAGTATCGATCAGCGGACTCACCCGAAGTCGTCATCCACGGACTTGAAGAAGAATTTGAGGTTCGGTTTGTTCAGGACCTGTTTGAAGTCCGCCAGGGTGACGCGCTGCGCGGGCACGTTGATCCGGATCAGGTAGGGGGTGTCCTGGTCCTCCAGGTGGTAGATGACCCGGGTCTCCTCCGCCATGCTGTCCCCCATGGAGCGGCCCGGCACGGCCCGGCACGGCCCGGAACCCCGCACCGGTCTGCAGGAGAGAGACACCGCGGAGGATGCTGGGAGAGAGAGAGAGAGAGAGAGAGACACCTGTCTGCCTGTCTGTCTGCCTGCGGGTCCACCTGTCCACCTGTCTGCCTGTCTGTCTGTCTGCCTGCGGGTCCACCTGTCTGTCGGTCCCGGTCCAGATGCTGCAGATGTCTGATGCTCTCAGTCTCCTCCGGAAGTCACAGAGATTCACCACTTCCGTCTCAGCCCTTCAAAATAAAAGCCGACAGGACGCTGACGATCCAAATGAATGTGTTTTATTCCAACTAGAATTTATTTCTTTAAGTTTATGACTTGATTTTATAGACAGATTCCCTATAAATATTATTATTATTATTATATATATAATATATAATAGACGTCCCGATCCAACATTATAATTATATCCTAAACATATTTATATTTTATTACAGTAATATTCTCTTCAGTCTGCAGTAATACAGTTTGATCTTTAACAGCTCGAGTCTATAGTCACAAACACACAACAGGGACTAATACTACTACTACTAATAACAATAAAGGTTTAAAGAGTTTGTAAAGTTACAATCATTATTTGTTTCAGTCTCTTTAAGAATAAAAGCTGGATGTTTCCTGTAATATTTAGGATTTATATTTCTGTGTATTTGTTTTATTTATACTGCAGTACTTTGTTGTACCACTGACAGTATATATATATATATTTATAAAATATATATATATATATTTATTTACTGTCAAAATGGTTGACAGAATACTTCATAACAGCATTCTTCCGCTTTTATTTTGAAGGTAAAGCCACACATCTTCCGGTATTTTTCGGAAACAGAATTATTGTGAATATTTCTGACTTTACATTTCCGGTTTTCACTGACTGAACTCTTTCAAAATAACAGCAGAGGTTTTATTTTATTTTTTTCAGATTTGAATGTTGTGACTTTTAAAGCATTAAAATTAATTATCACTTTATTTTATTTTACCATATTACCATCTGGAGGTTCTGCAGAAACCTGGGGCCCCTGAAAGATCCCCAACACCCCATCAAGGTTCTCCAAGGACCCCCCAAAAAACCCCAAACTGACCCTGAACAACACAATGTGGAGTCTCAATCGTTTATTCATTTCTCATCAAACATTCATTATGTGAGGAGGCGTTCACTGACAGCTGGGAACAGTGGGACGATTCAGCTTCAAATCAGTTAAAAAAAACAAAAAATTAACTTAAATATTGATCAGTAGAACGTACTGATCAGGAATTATTGATTCTTCTCAGCATCAGTCTCTGTTGGTGTTTTCTGTCCCATAATTATAGAATATAGAATCAGTGATCGTCAGTTAAAGGGAGATTTTTATTGCAGCTGGTTGAAGGAGAAACAGACAGAATCAACGTTAAAGGGATGGAGGTGAAGCAGAAAGCTCTCAGTTCCCAGCTACAGTGAACGCAGCATTAAGGCCACTCAGGTGGAAGGCTGCTGGTGTGAAAGCGTCGCCCCGAGTCGTCGTCTGCAGGTTTGTTAGAATCAGGAGGTAGAGTTCATTTCAGCTACGAGTTATTAAAGACGACGACAAACGCCGTTCAAAATCACACAATGATTTCTGCCAGGAAGTGATCACAGTGACACAGGAAATAAAAACGAGACATGATTACCATAAAAATCTAAATGAGTTTCACACAACAGGAAGTAAAAGTGAAAGTCGCCGGCTTTAAAGAACATTTCTGTCAGACAGAAACTCACTGAATGTTTCCAATGTGTCTTCAACATTCTCAGTCTGAGAGTTTAGAGTAGCTTTAGAATAGCTTTAGAGTAGATTTACATGAAACCAGTCAGATCACTGAGGCAGTGTCTGTATTGAACGTTACATCTGTAGTATAGAACTTATTGACCACCAGGACCTATTGACCACCAGGACTTATTGACCACCAGGACCTATTGACCACCAGGACTTATTGACCACCAGGACTTATTGACCACCAGGACTTATTGACCACCAGGAGCGCTGTTTCCTCAATCTCCCTGTCTGTTAGCAGCAGTTAGCGGTAAGCTAATAGATACAAGTATATGTCTGTCAGTAAACTCTGAAAAGCCCTGAGAGTGGAGGCAGAGAAGCTGCAGACATCAGAGGAAAAAGCAGAAAAAAAAGTTTGCTCGTCATGATGTCGTTATTTCAGCATCATGTTGATCCGTTGATTGTTCTCGAGGTGACGAGCTGACGTCGGCTGTTTGTCACATAAAGTAGAAAAAGAGGTTGGAAACATTCAGGGTCTGAATTTAGAGCTTTTTACCTCGTTATGTGACACTCATTTAACATCAACATCCCACGTTGGAGCGTTGAATATCCGACAGACTCATTCATTAGTGATTAGCTGGAAACTCTTCTGATGACAGTTTTCTGATCAACAGTTCAGTTATTTTCTGACACTTTTAATCAGCAATCAATGAAAACCAGAGTGTTCACTGAACGTCCAAATATTCAAAAACATCCTCACACAGCGACTTTAATAATCTGAATATTATTATTATACTAATTAACTTCTAGTTTGAACTTTTTTGAACCTTTAGTGGCAGAAATGAGCCTCCAGGTTGTGATCAATCAAGACGATCAATAAATCAACTGTTAAATCTCAGAGAGGATGATGATGATGATGATGATGATGATGATGAAAAAACAAAGACCCTAACCCTAACCCTTACTTCAAGTTATCAGTTAAATTGCACCGAGGAGTAAAAATGTGTAAATCTTCAGGGGACTCCGGCATCGCCGACGCCCAATCAGAGGAGACGTCTCAGGGCTGCTGATCGCAGTCTGAGGGGTCTCACGTGGAAGTCACATGATGATGAGTCATCATCCAGCAGCAGCCCTGAGCGGTGACCTTTAACCCCTGTCAGAATCAACTTCCTGCCGCGACCTGGAGTGAACTTCCTGTCGTACGGAGTTTTCTTCATTACAGTGTTCAACCTTTTAGTGACTGTAGTTCTGAGTCGGCTGGAGCCGTCGCCATGGCAACAGCTTACATCATCACAACAACAGCATCCACGCTTCCACCGCGACCAATCGTCACAGCCACCACGACCTGACTGTCACTTCACGCAGAGACGTTGACGTCCCGCAGAGCGATGGCAGCGGTCGTCCCAGCAGCAGCTGTGGCGGCGGAGGAGGCGGATGGCGTGGTGGCGGGCTGTGGCTGTGGGGAGGTGGAGGGAGAGGGGGGCAGGATGGACAGAGCAGAGCCGTTCTGATTGGTCGGGGCGGCGGCGCTCTGAAACAGGATCTGCTGTAACGTTCGTCTGAGGTTGGGATGCAGGCGGCGCTGAGTCTGGTTGAAGATCTCCACGGCGAAGCACTTCATCACCCCGGCAACCAGGTCGTCGTACAGCGGCATGGTGTACATCCTGGACGTCTACGGAGAGAGAGAGGGATGTTACACATGGCTGACAGGGACCGCCAGACACCTGATTACAGCCGTTACAGTAGTTGCAGTGCGACGGTAGAACTCGGTGCAGTGTTACGGTAGTACTCGGTGCAGTGCGACGGTAGTACTCGGTGCAGTGTTACGGTAGTACTCGGTGCAGTGCGACGGTAGTACTCGGTGCAGTGTTACGGTAGAACTCGGTGCAGTGCGACGGTAGAACTCGGTGCAGTGTTACGGTAGTACTCGGTGCAGTGCGACGGTAGTACTGGTGGTGTTACGGTAGAAGTCGGTGCAGTGCGACGGTAGAACTCGGTGCAGTCCTACGGTAGAACTCGGTGCAGTCCTACGGTAGAACTCGGTGCAGTCCTACGGTAGAACTCGGTGCAGTCCTACGGTAGAACTCGGTGCAGTGTTACGGTAGTACTCGGTGCAGTGCGACGGTAGAACTCGGTGCAGTGCGACGGTAGAAGTCGGGGCAGTGCGACGGTAGAACTCGGTGCAGTGTTACGGTAGTACTCGGTGCAGTGCGACGGTAGAAGTCGGGGCAGTGCGACGGTAGTACTCGGTGCAGTGTTACGGTAGTACTCGGTGCAGTCCTACGGTAGAACTCGGTGCAGTCCTACGGTAGAACTCGGTGCAGTGTTACGGTAGTACTCGGTGCAGTGCGACGGTAGAACTCGGTGCAGTGCGACGGTAGAACTCGGGGCAGTGCGACGGTAGAACTCGGGGCAGTGCGACGGTAGAACTCGGTGCAGTGCGACGGTAGAACTCGGTGCAGTGCGACGGTAGAACTCGGTGCAGTGTCATTACTGACGTGTTTGTGGAGGAAGGCTCGGACACGAGGCAGTTCGGGGTAGAAACTGTTCCTCACAACCATCTGCAGCCAGCGGATCTGAACCTCAGCATTCAGACCATCAAACAGGGACGAGTAACAACCAGACAGACCGGCCATCACGTCTGCAGAGAGACAGACAGAGAGACGATTTCAATGAGGATGAAGCCTTGTTCACACAACACAACTTTCTGTTTTTACCTGGAATCTGAGCTGATATTGATCCTGATCAGCCTGATTAGTAATCAATACTCCCATTATTAAAGCATCAATCAATCTAATAGCGTCAGACAACCTGATCAGCCTTTAGCAGTTAGCTAGTGTTTCTGTAGTGGAGACTAAACGTTAACAATGATCCATATCAGCAGTTTGAATCCAACTAAAAGCTCCCTGCACCAAACTCCCTTTAAGAAATATCACATTTTAACAATTCCTAACGTGTTCGTAACAACACGTAACTCTAGAAACACGAGCTAAAGGCCGTCATATGTCCACAGTCTGACTGTCAATACAGGATCAATATCATCCATAAAGATACAGTGTATGCTGATCAATATCATCCATAAAGATACAGTGTATACTGATCAATAATCAATAGATAGATATATATAGATATCTATATAGATATATATAGATATCTATATATATATGATATCTATATATAGCTATATAGATATATATGTACACATATTATTGTACAGTAGTACCGTGCGGCAGAGGGGAGAGGTCGAGCATGCGGTCGAGGAACAGGACGATCTGAAAGGTGCTCCAGGCCGAGAGGTCAAAGGTCGCCACGGTCTTCAGGTCAGGGGGGTCGCTGCTCCTCCACAGGTCACAGAGATCCTGAACAGGTCGGGTCAGAGCGCCCCCCGCAGACAGATCGGGCTCATACAGCGGGGGTCCACAGCCGCTCAACCAGCGCTCAAACTCCAGACCTGACGCACACACAGGAAGTGATGTCACTTCCAAAACAAAACTCAACTGTACTCATAAACACATTAATCACTAATCAATCAGCTGACTCCTCCTCCTCCTCCTCCTCCTCCTCCTCCTCCTCACCCTCTCTCTGGGCGATGGCGGCGTCCTTCAGCTCCGGGAAATAACCGAGGAAGTAGTCGATGAGGTCCTGAGCCACCACACTCTTAAACTTAAACTCTGAGATATAATCCTGAACACAGATAATCAATAATCAATCAGTCCTGAAAACAGAACTGATATAGTGATCAATAATGATGATTGTCATTAGTTAATAATCACTGTGTGCGATGGATCAGTGATATTTATTGATTATTTATTGGTTTTCTAAGCAAAGCTGCAGTTCCGCTAGTGTCCACCAGAGGCTGCAGCAGCGAGTCAGCCATTATTAACCTTTAATGACAGTAACTCATTAATAATAATAATAATAATAATAAAGTGTGATTAATAATAATAATAATAATAATAACAAAGTGTCTGATTAATAATAATAATAATAAAGTGTGATTAATAATAATAAAGTGTCTGATTAATAATAATAATAATAATAAAGTGTCTGATTAATAATAATAATAATAATAAAGTGTGATTAATAATAATAATAATAATAAAGTGTGTGATTAATAATAATAATGTGTGATTAATAATAATAATGTGTGATTAATAATAATAATGTTGATTAATAATAATAATAATAATAAAGTGTCTGATTAATAATAATAATAATAAAGTGTGTGTGTGTCAGTGTGTGTCAGTGTGTGTCTGTGTGTGTGTGTGTGTGTGTGTGTGTGTGGGCTGACCCTGAGGAAGCAGTCGAAGCGTCTGACGTCTCCACAGATCTCCGACAGGTAGGACACGAAGCAGAAACCTTTCTCGTAGGTGAACAGGTTCATGAGAGAGCTGGGGTTCACACCTGGAGACCAGAGACAGCTGACTCACCTGTACGAGTCACATGACCCCTAACCACTAATCTCACACTGGGTTGTAAGGTATGATGCTAACTTAAGTATTCTGACAGTGTATATTAATAATAATGTGATCATATATTAATATCAGTAATAATGTGTGTGCCTGTTACCTGGCTCAAATTTGACCTGCAGTTTGCTCACAGGGTTGTTGTCTCCAAGGAGACGCAGCTGTCTGTGGAGGGCGTCCAATCGGACGGCAGTTTCCAGACAGGTGAACGCCTCACCTGAAGACGACGAGGAAGGAGAATCAGTAGTAGTATTAGCAGTATTATCAGTATTATTAGTGTTATTAGCAGTATTATTAGTGTTATTAGCAGTGTTATTAGCAGTGTTATTAGTATTATTAGCAGTATTATTAGTATTATTAGTGTTATTAGCAGTGTTATTAGTATTATTAGTGTTATTAGCAGTGTTATTAGTATTATTAGTGTTATTAGCAGTATTATTAGTATTATTAGTGTTATTAGCAGTATTATTAGCAGTGTTATTAGTGTTATTAGCAGTATTATTAGCAGTGTTATTAGCAGTGTTATTAGTATTATTAGCAGTATTATTAGTATTATTAGTGTTATTAGCAGTGTTATTAGTATTATTAGCAGTATTATCAGTGTTATTAGTGTTATTAGCAGTATTATTAGTGTTATTAGCAGTGTTATTAGCAGTATTATTAGTGTTATTAGCAGTATTATTAGTGTTATTAGCAGTGTTATTAGTGTTATTAGCAGTGTTATTAGTGTTATTAGCAGTGTTATTAGCAGTATTATCAGTGTTATTAGCAGTATTATTAGTGTTATTAGTGTTATTAGCAGTATTATTAGTGTTATTAGTGTTATTAGCAGTATTATCAGTGTTATTAGCAGTGTTATTAGTGTTATTAGCAGTATTATTAGTATTATTAGCAGTATTATCAGTGTTATTAGTGTTATTAGCAGTATTATTAGCAGTATTATTAGTGTTATTAGCAGTGTTATTAGCAGTATTCTTAGTATTATTAGCAGTATTATCAGTGTTATTAGTGTTATTAGCAGTATTATTAGTGTTATTAGCAGTATTATTAGTGTTATTAGCAGTGTTATTAGCAGTGTTATTAGTGTTATTAGCAGTGTTATTAGCAGTATTATTAGTGTTATTAGCAGTATTATTAGTATTATTAGCAGTATTATCAGTGTTATTAGTGTTATTAGCAGTATTATTAGCAGTATTATTAGTGTTATTAGCAGTATTATTAGTGTTATTAGCAGTATTATTAGTGTTATTAGCAGTGTTATTAGCAGTGTTATTAGTGTTATTAGCAGTGTTATTAGCAGTATTATCAGTGTTATTAGCAGTATTATTAGTGTTATTAGTGTTATTAGCAGTATTATTAGTGTTATTAGTGTTATTAGCAGTATTATCAGTGTTATTAGCAGTGTTATTAGTGTTATTAGCAGTATTATTAGTATTATTAGCAGTATTATCAGTGTTATTAGTGTTATTAGCAGTATTATTAGCAGTATTATTAGTGTTATTAGAGTGTTATTAGAGTATTCTTAGTATTATTAGAGTATTATCAGTGTTATTAGTGTTATTAGCAGTATTATTAGTGTTATTAGCAGTATTATTAGCAGTGTTATTAGCAGTGTTATTAGTGTTATTAGCAGTGTTATTAGCAGTATTATTAGTGTTATTAGCAGTATTATTAGTATTATTAGCTCCGTACCGTAGGCCTCTGTGGTGATCCGGCGCTGGGCGTAGGTAGCTAGCCCCTCGCTCAGCCACATCTCCTCCCAGGTGGCGTTGGTGACGGCGTTGCCGAACCAGCCGTGTGAGATTTCGTGGATGACGTCGATGAGGAGGAACTCGCTGCTCTCCAGGATGGAGGCGATGATGAAGGTGAGGCAGGGGTTCTCCATGGCAACGATGGGGAAGGAGGGGGGGAGGAAGACGATGTCACACCTGAGGGCGGGTCAGAGGTCGTCACTGAGGCTTTAATGAACGCTGATTATTGATCGGCGCCGCACTCACCTGCCCCACAGGTACGGGCCGAACAGTTGCTCCGCCACCGCCAGCCAGCGCTCCACGCTGCCGCCAAGCTTCTTCACCGCACATGACAGCAGACAGGGTTCCGCCCACACACGACTCCTGCACCACAGCCGATACATAATCAATAAATAACGACGACAATAAATACTGACAGCAACAACATAACCACTGTAACCGCGGTAACTGCTGCTGTTACTGCACACAACAAAGATCGAGGACATGAAAGTGGAAACTCAAAGTTATGATTATTGGAAATCATCTCTCATCTAAGTATTGATCTGTATTCTTCTATCATATGGCATTGACGCTCTTCCAAATTATCAGAATATCGCTCAAATTGGCAAGATAATCTTAAAACTTATAGAAAGGCCCTCCGTAATGCCAGAGGAGCCTATTACTCAGCACTAATAGAAGAACAACCCTAGGTTCCTCTTCAGCACTGTAGCCAGGCTGACAGAGAGTCACAGCTCTATCGAGCCACATATCCCCATAAACTTAAGTAGCAATGACTTCATGAGCTTCTTCTATAATAAAATTATTACTATTAGAGAAAAAATTAATCACCAACTGCCATCAACAGTTATCAGTGGCTCTCCAAGTTCAGGGACTTCTGTCAATGTAAACTTAGATATATATTTAGACTGTTTTTCTGCTATCGATCTTCATCACTTAACTTCAATCATTTCTTCATCGAAGCCATCAACCTGTCTATTAGACCCGATCCCAACTAGGCTGCTTAAAGAAGTTGTTCCCTTAATTGGCACTTCTTTACTGGATATGATTAATCTTTCTTTATTATCAGGATATGTACCACAGTCCTTTAAAGTAGCTGTAATTAAACCCCTTCTTAAAAAGCCCACTCTTGACCCAGGGGTTTTAGCCAACTATAGACCGATTTCTAACCTCCCCTTCCTCTCTAAGATTCTGGAGAAAGTAGTCGCCAAAGAGTTGTGTGACTTTCTACATAACAATAGTTTATTTGAGGATTTTCAGTCAGGATTTAGAGTTCATCACAGCACAGAGACAGCTCTGGTTAAAGTTAATAATGACCTTCTGACTGCTTCTGACAATGGACTTGTCTCTGTACTTGTATTATTAGATCTTAGTGCTGCATTTGACACCATTGACCATAATATTCTTTTACAGAGACTTGAGCATCAAATTGGCATTAAAGGAACCGCACTAAGCTGGTTTAAGTCATACTTATCAGATCGTTCTCAGTTTGTACATGTTAACGATGAATCTTCAATAAATACTACTGTTAGTCATGGAGTTCCACAAGGTTCTGTACTTGGACCAATACTATTTACTTTATATATGCTCCCTTTAGGCAACATTATTAGGAATCACTCCATTAACTTTCACTGTTATGCAGATGATACGCAGTTATATCTATCAATCAAGCTCGATGAAATTAATCAGTTATCTAAATTACAAACATGTCTTAAGGACATAAAATCCTGGATGACCTGCAATTTTTTTATGTTAAACTCAGAAAAAAACGAAATTCTTGTTCTTGGCCCCAAAAACCTTAGAGACTCACTGTCTAAAGATATAGTCACTCTAGATGGCATTAACTTGTCCTCTAGCACCACTGTCAGGAATCTTGGAGTTATCTTTGATCAGGATTTGTCATTTAACTCCCACATAAAGCAGACCTCTAGGACTGCCTTCTTTCATTTACGTAATATTACAAAAATTAGACACATCCTATCACAGACAGATGCAGAAAAACTAATCCATGCATTTGTTACTTCAAGGCTGGATTACTGCAACTCTTTATTATCAGGTTGCCCCAATAAGTCCATTAAAACGCTCCAATTAATTCAGAACGCTGCAGCACGAGTACTGACAGGAACTAGAAAAAGAGATCACATCTCTCCTGTACTAGCTTCTCTGCACTGGCTTCCTGTAAAATGTAGAATAGAATTTAAAATCCTCCTCCTCACCTATAAAGCTCTTCATGGTCAGGCCCCTTCATATCTTAAAGAGCTCATAGTACCCTATTACCCCTCTAGAACACTACGTTCTCTGAATGCTGGGCTACTTGTGGTTCCTATAGTCTCTAAAAGTAGAACAGGAGCCAGAGCCTTCAGTTACCAAGCTCCTCTCCTGTGGAACCAGCTTCCAGTTGTGGTTCGGGAGGCAGACACCCTCACCACATTCAAGAGTAGGCTTAAGACATTCCTCTTTGATAAAGCTTATAGTTAGGGCTGGATCAGGTGAGTCCTGAACCATCCCTTAGTTATGCTGCTATAGGCCTAGACTATCGGGGGATTTCCCATGGTGCACTGAGCTCCTCTCTTCCTCTCTCTTTCTGCACTCATTCATGTTCCATTAATGCATGTTACTAACTTCACTTCTTCCCCGGAGTTCTTGTGCTTTCTCGTCTCGCAGGTTCTTATCGATCCTGGTGGAGCCTCCTGCCATGGTCCTGCTAGATTGCCATTGCCAATACTGTTGTCGCTGTGCACCTGTCTGTCTGTCTGTCTGTCTGTCTCTCTCACCCCAACTGGTCAAGACAGACGACCACCCACCTAGAGCCGGAGGATCTGTCCTAGGTTTCTGCCTTTTAACAGGCAGTTTTTCCTTGCCGCTGTCTCCAAGGTCTTGCTCATGTTGGTACTGTTGGGTCTCTGTAAATAATGTTATAAAGAGTTTGGTCTAGACCTGCTCTATTTGAAAAGTGTCCTGAGATAACTTCTGTTATGAATTGGTGCTATACAAATAAAATTGAATTGAATTTTTGAGAAACCTGCCTCACACAAATATGTCGACGCGAAAGGGAGGAGAATTTTCAAGGCGACTTCACAGAGTTGAGGGTATTCCTGCATCAATGCTGCCCAGAATGACAAAAGAGGGCAGGAGGTAAAGAGTTCCTTCAGCCTACTGTCAGCTCAATAAGCTGTTCCTGCATATCAATTGACAGCTTGTTTGGTGTGCACAGAAATGGATCTCGAACCCACGCAGCTCAGATGCTGATTGAAATAGAGAGGAGAAATCGTGTGACGTGCCTGCATCAGTGATAAAGTCTGCAAGGCTGGGGAACATGTCGCAGTTCCCTCGACGGATGCGGCCCTGCCAGAGGTCGAGTTTTTGTGTGAAGGCGTCCACTCTGTCTGCAAGGAGCAAAATATGAGTTTCGCAGCCTTGCAAAGACAGGTTGAGGCCATTCAAGCGGTCAAATATATCGACCAAATAGGACAGAGATGCTAGCCACAAAGTGTCATCCAGATGCTTCGCCAGATCTGATTTGATTTCTGTCAAAAACCACTTCACCTCCTCTCGCAGCTCATACAACCGCTGTAACACCCGCCCCCTGGAGAGCCAGCGAACTTCAGTGTGCAGAAGCAGCTGTTCGTGCCCTGACCCCATCTCCTGGCAGAGGACCCCAAACAAGCGAGAGTTTAGCGGCCGTGATTTGATGAGATTTATCATTTTCACGGATTGGTTCAGCATGGAGTCAAAGAGAACCAGAATTTTTTTAGCAGCCAGTGCTTTGCGATGGACCATGCAATGTGTCCATTTCACAAGTGGAGCTACTTGCTGAACGCGAGCAGCTAGGCCGCGCTCACGGCTCGTCATTGCCTGCGCACCATCATTGCATAGCCCAAAGAATCGGTCCCAAGCCAAACCATTTTCACAGATAAAAATATCAAGGACATTGAAGATGGCTTCTCCTGTAGTGTGCGACTGAAGAGGCCGGCAAAACAGGACATCCTCCTCAATCGCCTTGTCCTGCAGATACCTGACATAGGTGAGGAGCTGTGCCTGCCCAGCAATATCAGTGGATTCGTCCAGCTGCAGCGCGTAGTAAGGACTCTTTTTTATGAACTCAATCAGTTGCTCTCTGATATCATTAGTAGGGATGTAACGATACACTCAAATCACGATTCGATACGGTTCACGATTTTTTGTTCACGATACGATTTTCTCACGATTTATTTTTCTTTTATCAAAATGAGCTACAGACAAATTATGACCAAATAAAATGATCTTTTATTCGTAGGAAAAAAATCTTAGGTGCGCTCTCTTTACAGAAACTCTGTAAAACAGTTTGTCTCCTCTTATAAAAAGTGCAACTTACATGGTCATCTTAAACAACCAAATACAT
>NW_026136704.1:1114773-1129773 GCF_905237075.1 Dicentrarchus labrax
CAGGTTGGATCAATCAAACGTTCATAATCTCCCCGAACACCTCGGAGGAGATTTTATTTACATTCTCGTTTCATTTTAGAGTCTGTCCTCCAGTGCAGGAGGCGTCGGAGGGCGGAGGTCAGAGGGCGGAGGGCGGATCATCCTCCTCCTCATCCTCCTCTTCCTCCTCCTCATCCTCCTCCTCCTCCTCCTCCTCCTCCTCATCCTCCTCTTCCTCCTCCTCCTCATCCCTCCCCTCCTCCTCCTCCTCCTCCTCATCCTCCTCCTCCTCCTCCTCCTCCTCCTCATCCTCCTCTTCCTCTTCCTCCTCCTCCTCCTCATCCTCTTCCTCCTCCTCCTCCTCCTCCTCCTCCTCCTCATCCTCCTCCTCCTCCTCCTCCTCCTCCTCCTCCTCCTCCTCCTCCTCCTCCTCCTCCTCCTCCTCCTCCTCCTCCTCCTCCTCCTCATCCTCCTCCTCCTCCTCCTCCTCCTCTTCCTCCTCCTCCTCCTCCTCATCCTCGCACTGAGATCTTGTTCTCCACGGCGGCCAGCATGGAGCACAGCCGAGAGTTCTCATTGGCCAGCAGCTCGGAGGGCTCGCCGAACTCCGCCACCTGAACCAATCAGACGAGAGGAAGCTTCATTTTCTGAGTTTGATCTCTTTATTGATTATTTCAGTAGGCAGAGGTCACTTCCTGTTGGCCTCCTATTGGCTGAAACAAGCTGTGAAAGTTCCTGACTGACCTTTAAATTTAACCTCAGCTTAAAGTCAAAGTGTCGGCTGGTGACCTGAAGCATCTGAACTAAATTAACTTTATAGTCACAAATTCAACAAGATGTGCCTCAAAGATATAATCCATTATATATTATAAAGATATAAATATATATTTATATACATTTATATATTATTACCTGCGGTAAACTTTATCCCCAGTCCCAGCGCCCGCCTCCTCCCGTACCCATCACGTTATACCTTTATATGTAGGTATAAATGTGTGTGCACTGTCCTCACTAAATGTTTAGTTTTGAAATAAACTAAATATAATATATAAATAATATATATACGTTTTGCTCAATAATCGTTAAATATAATCAATAATTTGCTTTTCTTCTTTAGAATCTTTAAGTTTGAAAAATCTGTTTTATTTCAGAGTGAAAACTGAAAATATAAAATTTTCACTTTAATGTATTTTTTTGGATCCTTTTGGAAGATTCAAGTTTTTCAAAAGAAGAAAATTATATTTTATGTTATATTAAATTAATTATTTTTAGTTTGTTTTCAAATCTTAATAGTTTAATGGAGTAAAGTTTATATTCTACAGTGCAGATGAAAAAGAAAAACGATGTATGTGTACGAATAATTAAATCATTTAAAATAAGTAAAACTCTGCTAACTGCTAACCCAGTTGCAATTATTAAAAGTAAAGTAAATTACCTCAACAACAGATTATTATTAAGTCACAAATAAATACATTTTGATATTTGAGTTTTTAAAATAAAAATAAAAAATAAAAAACCTCTATTTCAGTTGAGAATTTTATGTTTTAAAATTTGTTTTTTGTTCTGACTTTGGTTCAGACTCATGGTCCAGACCTGGACCCCGGTCAGTACCTGTCCCTGGTTCAGCACCATGATGCGGTCTGAGGCGAGGACGGTGTGCAGGCGGTGGGCGATGGTCAGGGTGGTGCAGTCCTGAAACGAACTCCTGATGGTCTCCTGAATCAGAGTGTCCGTCTCTGCGTCCATGGCCGCCGTCGCCTCGTCCAGGATCAGGACCTGAGGGGACAGAACTGACCAATCAGAGGACAGAACCCGGGAGGAGGAGGAGGGGTTTAATGTCTGTGTCTCACCTTGCACTGCCTCAGCAGAGCTCTGGCAACACACAGCAGCTGTCTCTCTCCCACAGAGAAGTTCTCTCCGTTCTCCACCACTTCCGAGTCCAACTTCAGGGGCAGCTGGGACACCTGGTGGACAGGTAGACAGGTAGACAGTGTTTGTCATGTGTTATGTTTCATACATGAATGTGCTGCAGGCAGTTTGTACTCACACACTCCTTCATGTGACTCCTCTCCAGAGCCTCCCAGATCTGCTCCTCACTGTTCTGGTTAAACGGGTCCAGATTGGACCTGGAAACACAAACAAACTCATCTCATCTGAACTAAACTCACATTATGTCACAGAAGACACTCATTGAGTTTCCAACTTCTGAGGAGCTGCAAATATCAGACGGACTCTCCTACCGGACTGTCCCACTGAACAGAACCGGGTCCTGGGGGATGATGGACAGCTTGCTGCGGAGGTCGGCCAGTCCGATATCACTGATGTCGATGCCGTCGATCAGGATGGATCCTCCACAGCGCTCCACCAGCCTGAACAAAACCACGCCCAGAGACGACTTCCCTGCACACAGACACACAGGATGACTCAGATCAGTCAAACCCATGACCTGTACAGAACCCAGAACCCTGTCCTACCTGATCCGGTCCTGCCGACAATGCCGATTTTCTCTTTGGGCCGGATTGTGCAGGAGATCTTGTTGAGAACCAGAGGGAGGTTCTCCTGGTACCTCATCTCCACCTCCCTGAGCACCAGCTCCCCCTGCTGGGGCCAGTCAGCTGGAGGAGCACAACCTTTGACCCGGGCCGGGGCCTCCTGGGACAGGGACTGAGACATAGAGAGAATAGTGATTAATGCTGGCTGAAACAGAGATGATGACATTATGATGAACTGACTCAACATGCACTAAAATCTGACAGGAAGTTGGATTAACCAGTCAGCTTGTTTGATGCTGAACGTGGTCCTCGGCTCCTCTGTGGCCTCTTTTCCACCAAATTAGTTCTGGTTCTTGCACCGGTTCCCTTCAAGATTCTTGGAACGTTTGTGCTATGTAGTGAGCTGGCCCTCGTTTCCACCAGTATTGAGCAGAACTATCGTAATCAAGGATGCGTCATCAACAGAGGCTGTTGCACAATGACCTGTAGAATATGACACGCCCACTTTGGTTCGCAAGAAAAACCTCATATTTTTCCAGCTGGATATCAAGGTTTCAGGTTCCCAACCAATTTAGTTTTTAAGTCGAAATGCTCAAAAGTAGGTGCTTGAACGATGTAGCCAGTCCCCTGTTGGTAGAAGATGCCTATAAGAGCCTCTACACAATAAAGTTTCTGTCTGATTGACAATTTAAGCACTTGGTGTGGATGTGGTTGCTAGAAAAGCAGCTGTACATGTGAAAGTTAACCAGTGCAACCAGCAGGAACAGAACCTGTTGCCAGTACCTGGATGTAGTGATGGATTCTCTCCACAGAAGTGAAGCGAGCTTCAGTCTCAGAGGCCAAACGCACTGTGAACTGGAACAACCCTGTCAACTGAAAGAGGGACAGACAGTTAATATTTGGGTCTAAAGCTCAGCTTACAACGCCAACAGGAAGAGCCTTTGGGTTACCTGGACAGCGTAGGAGATGGCGAGGCCAGCGTAGGCTGGGGAGATCTTCCCGTGCATCAGAACCATCATCAGGGCGGTGATGCTGATCAGAGCCACGCTGATGACGTCCAGACGCACCGCCAGCCAGCGCATCGCACAGCTGAACAGGTAGAACGGAGCCTGGTTCTGGTCCAGCAGAACCTGGTACCTGAAATCAACGACACCTTCAGACTCAGCATGGGGTCTAATCCTGGATCATACCTTGGGTTTTATGGTTCCAACCCTGACCTGGTGAGGAAGTCGCGGCCCCTGTCGTAGGCCTGCAGGGTGGTCAGGCCCTGGATGCTGGAGCTGATGTGGGACATGAAGGGCGACATCGTCACGTTGTCCAGGCGCTTCAGCTCCCGGATGAAGACCCTGGAGACACTGTGGAGCGCTGCGAACAGCAACACCAGGGGACCCACCGCTACCAGGAACCAAGGGAAAACACAGCTGATGACGCCTAGGCAGAAGAAGACCAGGATCACGTTCTGGATGAACATCTCAGCCTGGAAGGGCAGACGAGTGTCGACTGGAGGGAGAATAGTAACACGTTATTGCAAGCGGCACCACAACTCTGCCAGATACCGATCTTAGACTGTGGTGTGGTCCCGTCCTTTACCTTCATCCATGTCCTTGGAGAAGCGGTTGAGGATTTGCGCTATAGGCGTCGTGTCAAAGAACTTCATGGGGCAGCGGAGGATCTTGTGGAAGAGCAGGTCGTGCAGCTTAGAAGAGGCACGCAGAGTTCCCTGCAAGACACAACCAAGTTCCAACACCACTCTGAAGCTCACTGCACAACCTAATGTGTGTCCGATATCAGTATCATTCACCCTTTCCTCCATTGTCCTCTCAGACTGATCATTGATTACAAATAACAACAGATTCTAGAGACATGCTCATGTAACGACTAACGTGGACTAAATAATATTTTTCTGTTTTCGTGGTCTTACAGGTCACGGGGTCGTTAGGATCCTGTGTGACATCCTGACCTTGACGAAGGCGATTCCTCTGATGAGTTTGAAGAGCAGCATGACTCCCATGGAGGAGGCGTAGACAGTGGCGTAGTGTTGCATCATGGGATTGTCCTTAATACTGATGCTCACTGCCGAGCTGTTGCTCCGGGTTACTGTGGTGTTCTGGAGGAGGAGGAGGAGGAGGAGGAGGTGATGAGGTGATGAGGAGGTGACGAAGAGAAGGAGGTGATAAGGAGGAGAAGGAGGAAGAAAAAGAGTTACTAGAGGAGGAGGTGATGAGGAGATGATGAGGAGGAGGAGGTGAGGAGGAGAAGGTGATAAGGAGGAGGTGATGAGGAGATGAAGAGGAGGAGGTGATGAGGAGATCATGAGGACGAGGTGATGAGGTGATGAGGAGATGATGAGGAGGAGGTATCTGACCCCGCTGCCCTGGTTGATCCAGTAGCTGAGCCACCACTGGCAGAAGGCGGAGCTCCCCACATTGAGGACGAACAGAGCCAGGATCACCAGACAGGAGGCGGAGCCACCACACGCCGCCATGTAGAGCCGAAACACGGGCCAGGCCACGCCCCCACTGGGCTGCTCCTCCCCTTTAATGTCACATAACCAAATATGGTAAAAAACAGTAGAGCAGGACCATATAGGTGATGTGTGCAAACATGGCCGACCTGCCTCTCCATATTTATTTCTTATTTGTGCAAAACAATCAAACTAATTAATGCAATTATTAAAAATAGTCAAATTAAAGGGATTTCCTAAACAGAAATTCTTATTCACCAATTTGCTGACGACTCTCCCTTATTCTATAAAAATGTTGCAGAAAAATAATTTTCATATTCAGAGATTAATATTAGTACGAATAAAGATGAACGATGCTCTGCAACCAATAATAAGTAATTAATAACTTTTTGATAAAAAAACATATTCCAATAAAAATAATACACTTTCATCAAAATTAACAAAATACTGTTTCCTCAAATCTAAATATTGTACAATTTTATAAATAAATACAATATAATATAATAATAAGTAATAATTTAATATAATAATATAATATAAAATAATATAATTTAATATCATATAAAATAATATCATATAAAATAATATCATATAATAGAGGTGTTTTGTGTTACTGTTATCTTTGACGACTGGTGCGTTCTTCTTCACTGATCCTGGTTTAATATCTGCTGGTTTCCTCTGAGAACCACCGTTCTTTTTACTGGGAGCCTGAAGCAGACAGACAGACAGACAGACAGACAGTTATTAAGACAAGAAAGGAAAGACAGACAAACACACAAACAAAGAGACAGACAGACAGACAGGTACCTCTATGTAAGGAGTTTCTCCCAGCTGGAAGTGGTTGAACATGGCGGCGTAGTCTCTGTTCAGTTTCATCAGGTTGTCATGGTTACCCTGCTCCACTATACTGCCCTCCCTCATCAGGATGACATCATCACAGTCCACCAGGTACTACATGTACAAACACACTCGGTTATCTCTGCGGCCGCCGTTTGCAGTGAAGCATACCTGCACCTGTTCCGAGAGGCTTTACCTGCAGCTGGTGGGTGACGAAGATGACGGTCTTGTGGTAAAGCTGCTTCCTGATGGCATTGCGGAAGACGTGGTTGGCCACGTGGGCGTCGAGGGCGCTGAGCGGGTCGTCCAGGATGTAAACGTCGCGGTCGCTGTAGAGGGCGCGGGCCAAGCTGATTCGCTGCCGCTGCCCTCCACTCAGGTTGGCACCACGCTCGCCAATCTGATGGAAATATGAACGTCTTTAAAAAGCTGTTCATACATTAATCTGTCAGAGGTTAGTCATAACAAGAATTAGAGTATTAAAGTGGGTTTAACAATCCATCGGAGGCTACTGTCCAACCCGATAGCCTGGGTTTTCAGATGTGTGTAGGACAAGAAGGGCCAGTCCCCTTCTCACCAGTTTGAGGGCTGGTTCAGGGACTAATCTCTAACCAGTTCGTTCTGTTTCAACAGCCACAGAACCGGCTCTTGGGCAGGAGGACTAGGTCCAGCACGGCACCAACACTTTTCTGGTCTAGAATCAAGAACCGCTTACAACAGCAGCTAAAGGTGAGTTTTGGCCATCCAGAAAAAAAAGACTCTCAAGTACCTCCTTTCCACCAACGAGAACCTAGTGCTAGTTCTGGGACTAGAACCAGTTTTCACAGGCTACAGGGCCACCAAAGAACCACATCTAAAATTAGTTACCAAGGTTATGCTAGCTGGCTAGCGAGTTAGCCTTTGGTCAACTAACTAGTCCCTCCAAGATTTTGCTACGGCCTAAAAATCCTGATTCCGGTAGCTTTCCTAAATAAACTGTGATGCATGTTGTGATGTTTTTAAGTATTTAAGTGAAAGTTGCAAAAATAGTTGTTTTTGTATAATTCATTTGAAAGCGTTTTGTGTAGGGAACTGCGATTATTGGTGAAAGTCGCAGCACACGCTGCAGTGAGAGAGCTGACAGCATCTCGCTTGCATGGCGGCTGTGGGGGTCTCTGTTGTTAATAAAAACAAAAAAAACAATTTTTTATCGGGGTGTCTCCCTCCGTCATACTACCTCTAACCAAAGAGTCAAACAGGAAGTGATGTCACCTCTGTAAGGTCAGCGTTGGGCAGCAGGGCGAGGTCTGGTCTGAGACAGCAGGCACTCAGCACGGACTGATACCTGCAGACAGACAACCAGAAGTCAGTCAGTCCGTCCTTGTAGACCGGGCCGGTAGTTCCTCCAGACGTCCTCCCTCACCTGTCCTCCTGGTACTCCTGCCCAAACAGGATGTTGTCTCTCAGGGTTGCATTCAGGATCCAGGCCTGCTGAGCCACGTAGGCCAGCCTTCCTCTGACGGCCACGCTGCCTTTCAACAGAGTCATCTGCCAATACACAGATCAATAATCAATACCACTCATTCCAGCAGCAGCTGTAGGAGGATACTGATTATACAGGAAGTAACTTCACCTGTCCTAAGATGGCAGAGATCAGGGAGGTTTTCCCACTGCCGACACTTCCACAGACACCAAGCAGCTTCCCCTGTACAGACAGACAGACAGACAGGCAGACAGGCATTAATGATACATGATGTTCACTCTCACACAGGTGTTGCAGTATTTGGACCTGGTTCTTGGACCCAGGTAGGTCCAGTACCTGCTCCACACTCAGGCTGATGCAGTGCAGGGTGCTCTGAAGTCTCTGGGAGACCGGAGGGACAGGCAGGAGGGGAGGACAGGCTTCCTCCTGCCCCTCTTCCTCCTCTTGACTCGAGGCTACATCTCCTCCTCCTCCCAGCAGGGAGCCGGTCACCTCCTCCTGCAGAACCACTCTGTCTCTGCACCTGAAAGTCACCACACACAACACTAGCTAACGTTAGCTTATAAATGGAGTCTGCTAACGTCTACAAACACCCACCACAACACAGAGCTAACGATAGCTTTCTACTAGCCAAGAGTGATGCGAGGCAGCTAGCTAACTGTAGCTAAGCTAACTGGGGTTGTCCGGCTGGCTGTGTCTTGGCGTTGCATTGTGGGTCTGGTGTTGGCTGATGGGCTGATTTGTAAAACAGCGAGCTAGTTAGTAGCATGGAGCTAACGGTCCAAATAAAATATAGGAACTTTGCAGATAGAAACGTTATTCTAAATATGATTGTCAGTTATTTTACAGCGTTCAGTGTTTGTCTCTGTTGGCTACAGTTCACTGAACGACCACTGGGGGCGCTGTTAGCTACAGTTCACTGAACGACCACTGGGGGCGCTGTTAGCTACAGTTTAATGAACGACCACTGGTGGCGCTGTTAGCTACAGTTCACTGAACGACCACTGGTGGCGCTGTTAGCTACAGTTCACTGAACGACCACTGGTGGCGCTGTTAGCTACAGTTCACTGAACGACCACTGGTGGCGCTGTTAGCTACAGTTCACTGAACGACCACTGGGGGCGCTGTTAGCTACAGTTTAATGAACGTTACACAGAGAAAAAGCAGAAGTCTCAGTGTACTTGTGTCGGTGTCTGCCGGCTGTTCGGACACACGGGCTGGGCTGAGCGCTCTGTCCGCCGCCCTCCCACGCCAGGCTGGCCTCACACATCTCCACGGCAACCTGAGGATCACCAGGCAACACTCGCACACTGTCGACCTCCGGCAGCAGGAAGAGACTCTGAGAGGAGAGACAGAGGTCAAACGGATTCATCCCTTCATCAACAGCAGGTAGGAAGCTACGTAGGTTGGTGTCAGACCTTGAATCTCTCTGTGGCCACTGATGCCTCGGACAGAGACTTGACAGAGAAGGGAGTGACCTTCAGGGCGAAGGTCATGGCGTTAAACACGGTCACTACAGTGAAGGCCTGCAGAGACAGACCAACATTAGCTGCAGCCTGCTAACATGCTAACAATGCTAAAAAACTACGCAGCACAGGTACCTGAGCTGCTGTCAAGTCGTATCCGAGCAACAAGTGGGCGGAGAACGTTGCCACGCTGGCGATGACGACGACGATGGGAGCCACGCCCACAGTGATGCTCTGGAAGTAACCCGTCAGCTCCAGGATCTTCCGCTCCTCGTCGCGGATCCCTGCATGAAAGCTTGAGTTAGAAAACCCGCCACCACCTCCGTTACCATGGCAACCAGGTGAGCAGGTGAATACGTACTGTGGACGTCCTGGGCGAAGGCTTTGACCCAGGCAAACATCTTAATGAACTTGATGTAGCTGAGGATCTCGTTCATCTTCTGCACCCGTCTGTCAGTGACGGCCACGCCCTTCCTCCTGAAGTACGCCGTCAGTCTGGAGCTGAACATCTGATCAGAAAGTAACAATTAATATACCTGATCAGGTAGGAGATGATTTAATCACAGACAGTATCTGTGGTGTGGTATGTAGGCTGGCTCAATACCAGACTCCCTTTAAGAAATAGTGTTTTTAAAGCACAATAATTAGTTAGAAAAAGGAGGAAGATACGCACATAAAAAACTCTTTACAGGAGCTGGAACCAAAAAGGAGCAAAGAATAAATATAATTTAGATTCAGAGAAAACATTGGACGACTTTTATACTGAAGAAAACTTAAAAACATCATGATTCTGTTTTCTGTGATTTCTAAGTGGAGTTCTGAATGTTCATCCTTACGAGGTTACACTGGCTGATATCAATGTGTTCACTGTCTGTGAGGTATAACTACAGACAGACAGACAGACGGACAGACAGACAGACAGTGACTGACCATGGTTGGGTAGAAGAGGATGAAGACGGCTGATCCCAGTAACGATGTCGGTCCGAGCACAAACAGGTTGTAGGCGACTCCGAGGACGGCCACCAGGGGGCCTCCTGCTAACAGACTACCCACTGCTGCTGCCTCAAACATCCTCTGACCGTCACTGGAACACATGTTCACCAACTGACAGTACAGACAGACAGAGAGAGAGAGAGAGAGAGAGAGAGAGAGAGAAGACAGACAGACAGACAGACAGACAGAGAATATAGAAAGAGAGACAGTACAGACAGTATACAGACAGACAGTACAGACAGACAGAGAGACAGAGAGACAGACAAACAGACAGTACAGACAGACAGAGAGAGAGAGAGCGAGAGACAGACAGACAGACAGACAGACAGACAGACAGAGAATATAGAAAGAGAGAGAGACAGTATACAGACAGACAGTACAGACAGACAGAGAGACAGAGAGACAGACAAACAGACAGTACAGACAGACAGAGAGAGAGACAGACAGACAGTACAGACAGTACAGAGAGACAGAGAATATAGAAAGAGAGAGAAGAATATAAAAAAAAAAAAAAAAAAAAAAGAGAGAAAGAGAAAAAAAAAAAGTACAGACAGAAGAGAGACAGACAGACAGACAGACAGTACAGACAGACAGAGATTGAATATCTGTCTCACAGCAGCATGGTCACAGAATAGAAAATAAAGGAAACAGACAGTAATGAGACCTGTCCCATGGACTTGTCCCTGAAGCTGCGGAGCTTCAGGATCTTGTTGAAGGCCAGACTCAGGATGGCCCCCCTCAGTCGGGACCCCGTCCTGTAGTTCAGGGCCCAGGTCAGAGCCAGAGACCAGGACCGGATCAGCTCTGTCGTCAGCAGACCCAGAACCAGCAGCAGACCGTAGGCCAGATCAGACTCCTCCCGCTGGGTGTACTCCAGCAGACGCCTCACCACAAACGCCTGGGGGGGTGGTAGTTATACTGGTTATACTTGTTATATTAGTTCAATTCAATTCAATTCAATTTTATTTGTATAGCGCCAATTCATAACAGAAGTTATCTCAGGACACTTTTCAAATAGAGCAGGTCTAGACCAAACTCTTTAACATTATTTACAGAGACCCAACAGTACCACCATGAGCAAGACCTTGGAGACAAGGGCAAGGAAAAACTGCCTGTTAAAAGGCAGAAACCTAGGACAGATCCTTCGGCTCTAGGTGGGTGGTCGTCTGTCTCGACCAGTTGGGGTGAGAGAGAGAGAGAGAGAGAGAGAGAGAGAGAGAGAGAGAGAGGGAGAGAGAGACAGACAGACAGACAGACAGGTGCACAGCAACAACAGTATTGGCAATGGCAATCTAGCAGGACCATGGCAGGAGGCTCCACCAGGATCGACAAGAACCTGCAAGACGAGAAAGCACAAGAACTCCGGGGAAGAAGTGAAGTTAGTAACATGCATTAATGGGACATGAATGAGTGCAGAAAGAGAGAGGAAGGGAGGAGCTCAGTGCACCATGGGAAATCCCCCGATAGTCTAGGCCTATAGCAGCATAACTAAGGGATGGTTCAGGACTCACCTGATCCAGCCCTAACTATAAGCTTTATCAAAGAGGAATGTCTTAAGCCTACTCTTGAATGTGGTGAGGGTGTCTGCCTCCCGAACCACAACTGGAAGCTGGTTCCACAGGAGAGGAGCTTGGTAACTGAAGGCTCTGGCTCCTGTTCTACTTTTAGAGACTATAGGAACCACAAGTAGCCCAGCATTCAGAGAACGTAGTGTTCTAGTGGGGTAATAGGGTACTATGGGCTCTTTAAGATATGAAGGGACCTGACCATGAAGAGCTTTATAGGTGAGGAGGAGGATTTTAAATTCTATTCTACATTTTACAGGAAGCCAATGCAGAGAAGCTAGTACAGGAGAGATGTGATCTCTTTTTCTAGTTCCTGTCAGTACTCGTGCTGCTGCGTTCTGAATTAATTGGAGCGTTTTAATGGACTTATTGGGGCAACCTGATAATAAAGAGTTGCAGTAATCCAGCCTTGAAGTAACAAATGCATGGATTAGTTTTTCTGCATCTGTCTGTGATAGGATGTGTCTAATTTTTGTAATATTACGTAAATGAAAGAAGGCAGTCCTAGAGGTCTGCTTTATGTGGGAGTTAAAAGACAAATCCTGATCAAAGATAACTCCAAGATTCCTGACAGTGGTGCTAGAGGCCAAGGTAATGCCATCTAGAGTGACTATATCTTTAGACAATGAGTCCCTAAGGTTTTTGGGGCCAAGAACAAGAATTTCGTTTTTTTCTTTCTTTAACATCAGAAAATTGCAGGTCATCCAGGATTTTATGTCCTTAAGACATGTTTGTAATTTAGATCATTGACTCATTTCATTGGGCTTGATCGATAGATATAACTGCGTATCATCTGCATAACAGTGAAAGTGAATGGAGTGATTCCTAATAATGTTGCCTAAAGGGAGCATAGATAAAGTAAATAGTATTGGTCCAAGTACAGAACCTTGTGGAACTCCATGACTAACTGTAGTATTTATTGAAGATTCATCGTTAACATGTACAAACTGAGAACGATCTGATAAATATGACTTAAACCAGCTTAGTGCGGTTCCTTTAATGCCAATTTGATGCTCAAGTCTCTGTAAAAGAATATCATGGTCAATGGTGTCAAATGCAGCACTAAGATCTAATAATACAAGTACAGAGACAAGTCCATTGTCAGAAGCAATCAGAAGGTCATTATTAACTTTAACCAGAGCTGTCTCTGTGCTATGATGAACTCTAAATCCTGACTGAAAATCCTCAAATAAACTATTGTTATGTAGAAAGTCACACAACTCTTTGGCGACTACTTTCTCCAGAATCTTAGAGAGGAAGGGGAGGTTAGAAATCGGTCTATAGTTGGCTAAAACCCCTGGGTCAAGAGTGGACTTTTTAAGAAGGGGGTTTAATTACAGCTACTTTAAAGGACTGTGGTACATATCCTGATAATAAAGAAAGATTAATCATATCCAGTAAAGAAGTGCCAATTAAGGGAACAACTTCTTTAAGCAGCCTAGTTGGGATCGGGTCTAATAGACAGGTTGATGGCTTCGATGAAGAAATTATTGAGATTAACTGATGAAGATCGATAGCAGAAAAACAGTCTAAATATATATCTAAGTTTACACTGACAGAAGTCCCTGAACTTGGAGAGCCACTGATAACTGTTGATGGCAGTTGGTGATTAATTTTCTCTCTAATAGTAATAATTTTATTATAGAAGAAGCTCATGAAGTCATTGCTACTTAAGTTTATGGGGATATGTGGCTCAATAGAGCTGTGACTCTCTGTCAGCCTGGCTACAGTGCTGAAGAGGAACCTAGGGTTGTTCTTATTTTCTTCTATTAGTGCTGAGTAATAGGCTCCTTTGGCATTACGGAGGGCCTTTCTATAAGTTTTAAGATTATCTTGCCAATTTGAGCGATATTCTGATAATTTGGAAGAGCGCCATTTCCTTTCAGATTTCCTAGCTATTTGTTTTAACTGGCGGGTTTGGTGGTTATACCAAGGTGCTAGTCTCCTATGTTTTAATAATTTCCTTTTTATAGGAGCGATAGAGTCTAATGTTGATCGTAGTGAGCCTGTAGCACTATCGACAAGATTATCAATTTCAGAGGGACTAAAGTCGTTATAGGACTCTGTTAAATTCAGACATGGCATTGAATTAAACACTGAAGGAATCTCCTCCTTAAATTTAGCTACAGCACTGTCAGATAGACATCTGCTGTAGGAAGTTTTGCCTAATGGCTTATAATCTAATAGTATGAATTCAAAAGTTATTAAATACTGGTTATACTGGTTATATGAGTTATATTAGTTATACTGGTTATATAGTTATATAGTTATACTGGTTATATTAGTTATACTAGTTATAATGGCTATATTAGTTATATTTGTCATATGAGTTATATGAGTTATATTGATTATATTAGTTATACTGGTTATACTGGTTATACTGGTTATATTAGTTATATTTGTTATATGAGTTATATTGGTTACATTAGTTATATTAGTTATATGAGTTATATTAGTTATACTGGTTATATGAGTTATATTAGTTATATAAGTTATATTTGTTATATGAGTTATATTAGTTATACTGGTTATATGAGTTATATTAGTTATATAAGTTATATTTGTTATACGAGTTATATTAGTTATACTGGTTTTGGTTATATTAGTTATATAAGTTATATTTGTTATATGAGTTATATTAGTTATACTGGTTATATGAGTTATATTAGTTATACTAGTTATAATGGTTATATTAGTTATATAAGTTATATTTGTTATATGAGTTATATTTGTTATACTAGTTATAATGGTTATATTAGTTATATAAGTTATATTTGTTATATGAGTTATATTAGTTATATTAGTTATACTGGTTATACTAGTTATATTAGTTATATTAGTTATACTAGTTATAATGGTTATATTAGTTATATAAGTTATATTTGTTATATGAGTTATATTAGTTATATTAGTTATATTAGTTATACTGGTTATACTAGTTATATTAGTTATACTGGTTATATGAGTTATACTGGTCTAACTGGTGCGGACTCACCGGCCCACTGAATCCTGCCAGCTGAGTGACGGTGAGACAGAGGATGGAGAGGAGGAGACGAGCCCGACAGAACAACCAAACCACCGAACACAAAGACGCATCGCTGCCCTTTGACCTCTGCTCGTCCTCCCACAGAGACGCCAACCTGAGGACAACAACAACAAATATCAACAACAACATCATCCTTAAAATCCATCATGATGGATTCTGGGAAATGTAGGCAAACTGATTCATTAGCTCCTCCTACCTCAGGCTGTTGGCATGGCAACCCTCCCGCTGTGACACGGGCCAGATGTTGTCCAATAGGAGCTGTCGTTTCCTGTAGGCGTGTTTGGCCAGAGGGGTCAGCCAATGAAACGTCATGAAGGAGAAAAGACCTGCTCTGTCCACCGGATGATCGCACCTGAGGACAGACAGACACACCTGAGGACAGACAGACACACCTGAGGACAGACAGACACACCTGAGGACAGACAGACACACCTGAGAGACAGACAGATACACCTGAGAGACAGATAGACACACCTGAGGACAGACAGACACACCTGAGAGACAGACAGATACACCTGAGAGACAGATAGACACACCTGAGAGACAGACACCCCTGAGGACAGACAGACACACCTGAGAGACTGACACACCTGAGGACAGACAGACACACCTGAGGACAGACAGACACACCTGAGAGACAGACACCCTGAGGACAGACAGACACACCTGAGAGCGACACACCTGAGAGACAGATAG
>NW_026136704.1:1134773-1142273 GCF_905237075.1 Dicentrarchus labrax
ATAGATTATAGATTATATTATTATAGATCATAGATTATATTATTATTAGATATTATTATAGATTATAGATTATATTATTATAGATTATAGATTATATTATTATAGATTATAGATTATATTATTATAGATCATAGATTATATTATTATTAGATATTATTATAGATTATAGATTATATTATTATAGATCATAGATTATATTATTATTAGATATTATTATAGATTATAGATTATATTATTATAGATCATAGATTATATTATTATTAGATATTATTATAGATTATAGATTATATTATTATAGATCATAGATTATATTATTATTAGATATTATTATAGATCATGGATTATATTATTATTAGATATTATTATATATTATAGATTATATTATTATAGATTATAGATTATATTATTATGTTAGATATTATTATAGATTATAGATTATATTATTATTAATATTATTATGATTATAGATTATATTATTATAGATCATAGTTATATTATTATAGATTATAGATTATATTATTATAGATCATGATATTTGATTATATTATTATTAGAGATATATTATTATAGATTATAGATTATATTATTATAGATTATAGATTATATTATTATAGATCATAGATTATATTATTATAGATCATAGATTATATTATTATTAGATATTATTATAGATTATAGATTATATTATTATAGATCATAGATTATATTATTATAGATTATAGATTATATTATTATAGATCATAGATTATATTATTATTAGATATTATTATAGATTATAGATTATATTATTATAGATTATAGATTATATTATTATAGATTATAGATTATATTATTATAGATCATAGATTATATTATTATTAGATATTATTATAGATTATAGATTATATTATTATAGATCATAGATTATATTATTATTAGATATTATTATAGATTATAGATTATATTATTATAGATTATAGATTATATTATTATAGATATTATTATAGATTATAGATTATATTATTATAGATCATAGATTATATTATTATTAGATATTATTATAGATTATAGATTATTAAATATTAATAGATTATAGATTATTAAATATTAATAGATTATAGGTTATTACATATTAATAGATATAGAGTATATTAATATAGATTATATTATCATAGATTACAGATTATATTATTATAGATTATAAACATATTATTATTAGATATTATTAACGATTATAGATTATAATAATATTAGATATTATTAACGATTATAGATTATATTATTATTAGATATTATTATAGATTATAGATTATAATAATATTAGATATTATTAACGATTATAGATTATATTATTATTAGATATTATTATAGATTATAGATTATAATAATATTAGATATTATTAACGATTATAGATTATATTATTATTAGATATTATTATAGATTATAGATTATATTATTATAAGATATTATTATAGATTATATTATTATAAGATATTATTATAGATTATAGATTATATCATTATTAGATAGTTTTATAGATTATAGATTATATTATTATAGATTATAGATTATATTATTATTAGATATTATTATAGATTATAGATCATATTATTATTAGATATTATTATAGATTATAGATTATATTGTTATTAGATAGTTTTATAGATTATAGATTATATTATTATAGATTATAGATTATATCATTATTAGATAGTTTTATAGATTATAGATTATATTATTATAGATTATAGATTATATTATTATTAGATAGTTTTATAGATTATAGATTATATTATTATAGATTGTAGATTATATTATTATTAGATATTATTATAGATTATATTATTATTAGATATTATAATAGATTATAGATTATATTATTATTAGATATTATTATAGATTATAGATTATATTATAATCATTAGATATTTTAATATATTATAGAAAATATTATTTTAGATATTATTATAGATTATAGATTATATTATTATTAGATATTTTTATAACTTATATTATTATTAGATATTATTATAGATTATAGATCATATTATTATTAGATATTATATTATTGTTAGATATTATATTAGATATTATTATTAGATATTATTATAGATTATAGATTATATTATTATTAGATATCATTATAGATTATAGATCATATTATTATTAGATATTATTATAGATTATAGATTAAAGATTAAAGATTAAAGAGTTCGGTCTAGACCTGCTCTATTTGAAAAGTGTCCTGAGATAACTTCTGTTATGAATTGGCGCTATACAAATAAATAAAATTGAAAATTGAAAATTGAACATATTATTAGATATTTGTACAGTTATAAATAATTGATATATTATTTATTATATTATTATTAGATATTATTAGATTACATATTATTAGATATCATATTTAGATTATATCATATTATTAGATATCATTACAGATTATAGAACATATTATTATTAGATATTAGTATAGATTATAGATCATATTATTAGATATTATTATAGATTATAGAACATATTATTAGATATTTGTACAGATTATAGAACATATTATTATTAGATATCATTACAGATTATGGATTATATTATTATTAGATATTATTATAGATTATAGAACATATTATTAGATATTTTCATAGATTATAGAATAGATTATATTTTGGTTTGTTTTTCGGAGTAATTATTTCTTTTTTTGTGAAGAATTTCTTTTTCTGCTTTTTGGACTAATTTTTTTTCTGAGTTTAGAGAAATTTGATACAATAGACACATTCATTCCTTTATTGAGAGCTCGAACCGGCTTGTTTAGTTCAATTTATACTTTGATCTGGTTTCAGACACTGGGAGATAGTCCTGTCTTTAAGTCATATAGATGGTATTATCATTAGGTTGTCGACTCTACGCAGGAACCTGAGGATTTGTGGTTGTTCAGAAGGAAAGCCCATTCAGATCTGCTAGACACAGAAATATATACATAGCGAAATTGATAGATATTATTATAGATTATATTATTATTAGATATTATTATAGATTACTACAATAAACAGTAATAATACTACAATAAACAATGATAATAATACAGGTTCTTGTCGATCCTGGTGGAGCCTCCTGCCATGGTCCTGCTAGATTACCATTGCCAATACTGTTGTTGCTGTGCACCTGTCTGTCTGTCTGTCTGTCTGTCTGTCTGTCTCTCTCTCTCTCTCTCTCTGCCTCTCTGTCTCTCTCTCTCTCACCCCAACTGGTCGAGACAGACGACCACCCACCTAGAGCCGGAGGATCTGTCCTAGGTTTCTGCCTTTTAACAGGCAGTTTTTCCTTGCCCTTGTCTCCAAGGTCTTGCTCATGGTGGTACTGTTGGGTCTCTGTAATTAATGTTAAAGAGTTCGGTCTAGACCTGCTCTATTTGAAAAGTGTCCTGAGATAACTTCTGTTATGAATTGGCGCTATACAAATAAAATTGAATTGAATTGAATTACTACAATAAACAATAATAACACTACAATAAGTAACTAAATTGTATTTCAATACACACTGTGAAATACAGCAGTATTTTATTTTGTATTATTTTTTGAATATATCAGATATAAAACCAGCACAACCCTTCAGAATAAACGCATGCTCCAGAATAAAGGGCCCTTCAGAATAAAAGCCCGGGATGCTGCCGTTATAAAACAAACTGTCCTCGCGCTTTGAGCATCAGACCGGAAACGGTCCAAATAAAAACAACAATCAGCTGATGGTCGGTGACCCGCTCACCTTTCTGTCTGTCTGTCTGTCTGTCTGTCTGTCTGTCTGTCGTCGCTGGGACAGGCTCTCGTCCTGCCTGTCTTCCTTCAGGTCCGCCGTCCTCCGTAAACAGCTCGTGCAGACTCTCAGAGAGCAGCGCGGAGGATCACGGGAAACAGAGTCCTGCGTAACGACAGACCTCCCGCATCCCCGCTACTGACGTCAGTGCCGATGTCATGTGACGGTGTCTCTGATCCCCGAGTTCAAACTGACAGCCTGATCAGGACTGATTATTGATTATTGATCGTCTTTATTCTTTTAGCGTCAGTTAATAATGTAAATGTTCAATAAAGTTCTGAAATATGATTGTTCAGCACAGATCGATATCTGTAGGTATAAATATATAGCAGTGTACTGTACAGTGAAAACATCAATAAAACATTACTCCAAAATAAAGGTCAGTCTGCTGATTCTGATCCAGAACCAGTCCAGAACCAGTCCAGAACCAGTTCAGAACCAGTCCAGAACCAGTCCAGAACCAGTCCAGAACCGACTCTGTACTGAGACTCATCAGGATCCTTTATGTGACCTCACTGATGTGCAGAGGTCACATAAAGCCTCAGTGCCCTCAGCAGCTATAGATCAGACTGTAATATGTGTGGAAGGAGTCACAGGTTCGACTCCGACAGCTGTGACTGAAGCTTATTGATTTATATTTATTGATAAAGCTTTATTGATTAGACTGAACGGTGCCGATCAGTCAGGACAACCTGCGGTCCTCCTCAGAGCTTCACTGGGTCCATGTGCAGGTTCTCCAGGAGCCAGTAGTGTTCAGTTGGGGGCCGTCAGTCTGATATTAAAGGAATTAAAGATCAATAAATCATTGCTTTTTCTTCTTCTACGCTTTTAATTTAGGATGTAAGAGATTTACATTGTGCCCTGATGCATTCTGGGAGGTAGTGACCTGCTCTCCACCGTTAGCTCTCGGCTCTACTGCAGCAGATTATCAGAGATCAATACATTCAGCACATTATTGATCAGTACAAAGCTCACACTGAGCTGATCAATACTGATTGTTTGTTTATAGTTTTTTTATTTATTTTTTTTATTGGTGAAATTTAGTGACAGACCCGTGGACTACAAATACAGACCGTGGACTACAAATACAGACCGTGGACTACAAATACAGACCGTGGACTACAAATACAGGCCCGTGGACTACAAATACAGGCCATGGACTACAAATACAGACCGTGGACTACAAACACAGGCCCGTGGACTACAAATACAGACAACAGAATACAACTGTTACAATATGTATATAGGTAGTATAGGTGTGTGTGTCAGTGTGTGCGTCAGTGTGTTATATATACACACATAATGTAAGTAGATGATACAATAAATATAAATAAGTAAATAAAGTAAATAAAGTAAATAAAGTATAAATATGAGAAGAGAAATAAATGAATAATAATAATCTGTAATACGATACAGCAACATTTACATTATTTAACCTAATATAATTTATTAATATTTGTTTATAGTTAATGATCAATTAATCAAAGTGCAGCCTGGGAATGTGTCCCATAATGCTTTGCTGCAAAGTTCATATTCACTGTCACTGTTGATTGATTATTGATCACAGACAGTATTGATTATCAATAAAGACACACAGACACAGTTTGGACCTGATCAGATTTATTGTTTATGTACAAACAAACAAACAAACGTCAGCTGCAGAAGATTCCTCGTCACACTCGAGACGGATACAGCATCTGAAACAGACAGGAAGTCAGTGAGCGCCACAATAAAGCATCTGAAACAGACAGGAAGTCAGTGAGCGCCACAATAAAGCATCTGAAACAGACAGGAAGTCAGTGAGCGCCACAATAAAGTCAGTTATTGGAAGTTTAACAGTAATCAATCAGCTGTTGGTGTTTACAATAATTGATCTGAACTGATTGATTATTCAGTCAGTAAGAGACTGATAAGTGTTCACTGATCAATAACTGATCAATAAGATGAGTTCTCTCTGACACTGTTATTGATCCTGATGGGAAGCTTGATCAGTATTATTGGTGACAGTTGAGCCGACTGTCTGACACAGTGCAGCATTATTGATTATTGATCATTACAGTTCGGGCAGTTCAATATCTGAAGTGATCAGTTATTGAAATTGTTAATATTTGGCTGTGATCCGGTTCTGCCCCCCCTCCAGCAGCTGGTTCTGGTTCTGACTCACCACGCGGACTCTGTGTCCGATGGCCTTTGCCGGCAGGTTGCTGCTGAACTTGGCTCGGACCATCCCGCTGCTGCCGTGAGCTCTGGTCACCTTCCCCCAGATCACCCGGGTCTTATTGGGTTTCCCTCCGGGCGTCACGGTGTTCCTGAAACACAGACACTGGAGTTATACTGCGGGGCGGCTGGGACGGGTGGAGACACTGGAGTTATACTGCGGGGCGGCTGGGACGGGTGGAGACACTGGAGTTATACTGCGGGGCGGCTGGGACGGGTGGAGACACTGGAGTTATACTGCGGGGCGGCTGGGACGGGTGGAGACACTGGAGTTATACTGCGGGGCGGCTGGGACGGGTGGAGACACTGGAGTTATACTGCGGGGCGGCTGGGACGGGTGGAGACACTGGAGTTACACTGGGGGGCTGGAGGGTGGAGACACTGGATATACTGCGGGAGGAGTCAGAGTCCTCGGAGGAGGAGCCATCCTCGATCTCGGAGCCCAAGATTATTTCCTCCCTCACTACTGCTAATTCTCTCTCTCTCTCTCTCTCTCTCTCTCTCTTGCTCTCTCTCTCTCTCTGTGTCTCTCTCTCTGTCTCTCTCTCTCTCCCTCTCTCTCTCTCTCCTCTCCTCTCTCTCTGAACGAGTGGCGAGAACCCAAACAAAATGTGACTGTTTGCCACTCATAGTTTGTCATTCTAAGAGAAAAGACACACAGCATGCTTTGAATGTGACAAAGTGATGCCATGTGGTGACTAAAATGTTGTTCTGAATGGTTTTCAATGCGGCATTCTTCTACCGAAGGAACAAATGTGAGTTTGTGCCATTTTAGGATAATTTAAGGAACTAAGACCAGAATTCTAAACAAATTACAAAATAAATTAAAGCTGCAAGCAGCGTTGGGCGGGAACTCGCACTCCACACAACTCGGGGCGTGCTGCACAGGACCTACTAAGGGTTAATACACCGATAAATAATCAATATTAATACAAACAGTCAGTAAACAGTCAGTAAACGGTCTCTTACTTCTTGGCTTTGTAGACGTAGGCGCAGCGTTTGCCCAGGTAGAAATCCACCTCGTCTCTGGTGTAACAACCTTCCACCTTCAGCAGCGCCGTGTGCTCGCGCTGGTTCCTCAGACCGCGCTTATAGCCGGTAAAGATAGCCTTACTCCACAGTCTGTAAACAGTCAGACAACAGTCAGTCAACAGTCAGTCAACAGTCAGACAACAGTCAGTAAACAGTCAGACAACAGTCTGTCAACAGTCAGTCAACAGTCAGTCAACAGTCTGTAAACAGTCAGACAACAGTCAGTCAACAGTCAGTCAACAGTCTGTAAACAGTCAGACAACAGTCAGTCAACAGTCTGTAAACAGTCAGACAACAGTCAGACAACAGTCAGACAACAGTCAGACAACAGTCTGTAAACAGTCAGACAACAGTCAGACAACAGTCAGTAAACAGTCAACAGTCTGTAAACAGTCAGAAAACAGTCAGAAAACAGTCAGTCAACAGTCAGACAACAGTCTGTAAACAGTCAGACAACAGTCAGT
>NW_026136704.1:1147273-1157273 GCF_905237075.1 Dicentrarchus labrax
CCAACAGATTTAAATGAAATGACAATATGTAATATTTTAATGGATTGACGGTGGAAATACAGGTGAATCACTAGGATTAATGTTAGCCTGGCTGTTAGCCTGGTCTGGAGCAGGCTAACTGCAGAGAATAAATCACCATAGTAACCTGGCCGGGATAAGTTTAACCTGCTTTCATGCAGCCGACTTGAGGCTAAATTCATCCAGGATAACCAACATATCCCGGCTTAATCCCTTATCCTGGTTACCCCTCCGAACTTTAGATTCATGAAGCAAAAAAACAACAGTTGAATAAACACAAACAGTTTCTGCTCACATAAGAAGGAATCTGTTCATGAACGTCAGAGAAAAGTCAAATTAAAATATTTATTTAATGCACTTAAACTCAACTCTTCTTACAGCGTGTTCAAATCTTTATACAGTATGTCAGCAAAAAATAACACAAAGTGAAAAATGTAAAAACTGTGACAGTCTGTTTGTCCTCCATGAAAAACGGTGGAATGTCCTTTAAAAACCCCCTGACCCCCCCCCCGTCACATGACCCCCCGCCACCGCCACAGAAACACACCAAGAAGAAAAAACATAAAACATCTGTACAAACATGAAACCGTCTCAAACCTCTAAACCTCCAGCGAGCTCCGCTCAGGACGCGCTGGCACTGGATCGGACCGACAACCGTCAGTCACTGTGGGCCCCGAGCTCCGCCTCACAGGCTTCCCACAAACCCTCCATGGAAGGGGACTCAGCCTGCGAGCCTGAACTCAGGGCACACCTGTTTGAAAGGTGTGATGCTGCATTCAGGTGAAATAGGAACAAACAGCGATTTTGTCCGTCAGTTGTTAAGAATGTCCCACGCCCCCTGAATGCAGCAACATGAAAATATCATAATCATTAAATTAAAAACGGTCAGCGGAGTTCAGCAGCAGCTCGACCTCCAGACTGATCTGTTATTGATGTAAACAAACACAAATACTGAAGAATACAAACAGGAAGTGTCCTCAGTCTGTGAACGCACCGCGCAACGTTTGTGGTCATTTATTTGTGACGGTCTGGAGGAAGCCGACTGATGAACTCTACTGCGGTGATTGGAGTAGAAGAAGAAGAGGCATTCACTTTAAAAACCTTTGACCTTAGATTAGGGACTGCGTCTGAGCGTCCATGATGCTCCGTGTGTTGTCATGGCAACACACGCCCCAGCCCCTCATATATATTTATGTATATATGTATATATTTACAGAATATATTTGTACACATACATTTACTAAAGATAAAAACTGACAGTGTGACTGCAGGACACACTCAGTGTTTTAGTGTCAGATCAGTTCACCCTGTCACCATAAAAATGTCCCAGAATGCAACAGAAACACGAGGAGAGAGACAGTCGGAGCTACAGTCACCACCTGATCTTCCAATTACCTCAGGACCTTCAGGCTGCACCGCGTAGGGAACTACAGGCTGCTGGCGTTACAGCGTAGGGAACTAGAGAGTGTCTGTGTTACAGCGTAGGGAACTACAGACTGCTGCCGTTACAGCGTAGGGAACTAGAGAGTGTCTGTGTTACAGCGTAGGGAACTACAGACTGCTGCCGTTACAGCGTAGGGAACTAGAGAGTGTCTGTGTTACAGCGTAGGGAACTAAAGAGCGGTGGCGTTACAGTGTAGGGAACTAGAGTGTGTCTGTGTTACAGCGTAGGGAACTAAAGAGCGGTGGCGTTACAGAGTAGGGAACTAGAGTGTGTCTGTGTTACAGTGTAGGGAACTACAGACTGCTGCCGTTACAGCGTAGGGAACTAGAGAGTGTCTGTGTTACAGTGTAGGGAACTACAGACTGCTGCCGTTACAGCGTAGGGAACTAGAGAGTGTCTGTGTTACAGCGTAGGGAACTAAAGAGCGGTGGCGTTACAGCGTAGGGAACTAGAGTGTGTCTGTGTTACAGCGTAGGGGAACTAAAGACTGGTGGCGTTACAGAGTAGGGAACTAGAGTGTGTCTGTGTTACAGTGTAGGGAACTAGAGAGCTGCTGGCGTTACAGCGTAGGGAGGTACAGCGTAGGGAACTACAGACTGCTGGCGTTACAGCGTAGGGAACTAGAGTGTGTCTGTGTTACAGCGTAGGGACCTAAAGAGCGGTGGCGTTACAGAGTAGGGAACTAGAGTGTGTCTGTGTTACAGTGTAGGGAACTAGAGAGCTGTGGCGTTACAGCGTAGGGAACTACAGACTGCTGGCGTAACAGCGTAGGGAACTAGAGTGTGTCTGTGTTACAGTGTAGGGAACTAAAGAGCGGTGGCGTTACAGCGTAGGGAACAAGAAACTGTCGATGTTCTGATTTATTACAAAGTAAAACTGATTTTGTGCAGTTGTGTTTTTTTCTTCTGTAGTAATTAATTTCGTAATCAGCCCTCAGATTGGATCAATCAGGAGGTGATCAGAGCTCAGACTGTAATAAGAGAATAATATGAAGGTGCAGATAAAAACAATCTTGTGTACAAAGAACAGAAACAGCGACGTCCGTCTGTCAGCTGAGGAACTGAAGACAATGATCCTCAGACAGAGTTCAGGGTTTGGCCGACGTTTGTCTTCATCTCGTGACGTCTGTCGCTAACGTCTGTCGCTAACGTCCGTTGCTAACGTCCGTTGCTAACGTCTGCTAACGTCCGTTGCTAACGTCCGTTGCTAACGTCTGCTAACGTCCGTTGCTAACGTCTGCTAACGTCCGTTGCTAACGTCTGCTAACGTCTGCTAACGTCCGTCGCTAACGTCTGCTAACGTCCGTCGAACACAATAAAGATGAAAAAGACTAATTTAAATATGAAAGTGTAAATTCTGACGTTTGGATCTGACGGAGACTAAAAACTAAAGATTCAACTGACAACAGCGACATGTTAGCTAACATTAGCACTGAGCTACATTAGCTTCAACTCAACATAAAAAAGCTAATGTTTAACTTTATAGCTAGCTGTGTTAGCTTAACCTCCAAACCTACTGGCGTCATTACGTTAAAAGTCACGTTAGCATGGAGTTACATTACAGCTAGCTATAATCGCTAACCCAACAACAATAACTAGTGAGGTTCATAATGTTAGCTAGTGTTAGCAGTGAGCAACCATAACAATTACTGTTAGCGATCAATATTCAAACCGATTATAATATTAAATATTATTGAGTCATTAGCACTGAGCTACATTAGCTTCTGACTCTATCAATGTTAGCTCAGGCTTGCAGCTAGCTATGTTAGCCTAGCCTCTAAGCTAATATTAGCGTTGAGTATTTTCTTGTCATTAGCAATTAGCAGTGTCAGCTAACATGTAGAGCTAGCGGTTAGCACTTTACACCATCTACTGCACTGTAATTATTAGCTAGCTGTTTACAGCTATTAGCTTAATCAATTTATTAACCAACTACATCAACATTAGCTGCCGTTAGCCGCGAGCTATATTAGTGTCATTCTTTAAACTAGTTATTGTTAGCAGTTAGCGGTTAGCATCATCAAAACCAACTTTATCAATCTGATGAACTTTTAATGTTAGCATTTAGCTATATTAGCTTAATCTTATTTGTATTAATACAACTTTAATTATAATTCAGTGTTTGTTTACTCATCTTTTAATCTTTAAAGATTTTATTGTTGAATTTACATGTTTTGTGTCTAAATAGAATAAATAAAATAAACATTGTCCTTCGCGTGTTAAGCAGATTTATAAATAAATAAAAGGTAAATAATGTCAGTTGAAGACCGACAGCCAACCACAGTGTCACAATATATATAAATATATAAATATAAATATATATATAGCAGAGTTTGGGAAGATTCACAAACTACAACATAAGGTTGGACAATGTTAGCAGTTAGCTTCATGCCGCCAAGTTACTCAATAATTCTTCAACTCAAAGATCTTAAACTGTATGAGACAGATTGTGACTGTACTGTGAACCCAGAGTTTAATGATGGAACAGTTCGAGTCCCCAGCAGCTACACACTGACAGTTACCATTATTATCATTATTATCATTATAATATTATTACAGCAGCTGATTGGCTGCACAGCTGCATCCTCTGCCAATGACTCATCTCCCCAAACCTCCAACAGTGTCCCAATCAGCTGCTGAGATATCGTCCATATAGCTCATTACTAATCATCAGTCAGTGTTCTAACAGTTCTAACATTAAACTTTATTCTCTACAGTTCCAGTTGAATGATTATTTACTTCCTGCTGTCTGAGTGAGAGCAGATATTATTTAATATCATATATTTAGTGTGTTACATTTTCTCTCTCAGTTAAACCGAGCTTCACTTTAAGTTTGAGCTGTTGTCAGAAACCTGTCGCTGTGTCTCCATCAGATCCAGACCTGTTGTTCTGGAGGTTTTTATCTAAAACAATCTGCTTGTAGGTTTCCTCTCGTCCTCCTCCTGCTGCACCTTAAAACCAACCCACAGGGGCGTTACAGGAGGCGCACTGAGCATGTGCAGGGGTGGCCGTCTTGTCTAGATGTTTACGGAGGGTCCGGGCGGGGTCGTCGTCGTCGTCGGGGTGATGGGGTGTCGGGGCGGGGCAAGGTCGAGCAGGGCGCTGACGGTCCCGGCCACCTGAGGGAGCCCTCGCTCCTCCAGAATGTGCAGAGGAAGACACAACTGACTCTACAGAGGACGGACACCACAGAGGAAGACACACAGCGGGGGTGGACAAAAAGAAAACACAACGGAAAGGTGGGTCAACAGATGGCAAAAATAAAAGAATGGATAAAATAACAGTAACCATGGCAACACAAAGGAGAAAAAACGAGGAGCAGCGACTGAAAATGAGAAAATGAACTGAAGGGGGCAGAAAGGGTGAGACACAGGAAGATAACCTCAACTCAAGGTCCACTTACTCACTTTACTGTTACCATCAGTCCTACAGCCACGGCAGGGCGACCGCGGCCAATGTCAGCCTGAATATATTCTGTCTTTGATTCATTGTGACCTTTCTGTTTGTGAACATCTGAACAACCCTTGTGGGTCGGACTGTATACAACCAGAAGGATCTTCTACAGTGAGAGAGACACAGTGAGTCGAGGTGCTGCAGTTTATTTTATTAATGTTCAGAGCACAAACACAGTCCTTTAAAAAACATCATCCTCACTCTTCATCTCTTACAAAAAAACAAGTGCCATCAAAGGATAAAGTCGACCAGTAAACAGCTGGATTACAGCTGCTGGTTAAGAGGAGAACTTTCCACTGCAGGAACGTGCCAACCTGGTTCTGACCAGAACCTGAACAGAACCCTGACTGACTCTGAATGACTTCGTCTACACAAACACTAATGAGGCTTAGACACGTTGGTTTGTCCAGCTAAAGTTCTGTCTTTAAAGTGCCGGTTGCTCTCCTCTATACAGATGCAGTAAAATGGCGGTTACTGTTCTTGTGCTTATTGCAGTCGTCCAATCACCACTGACCACGCTGCCATCGACCACGCTGCCATCGACCACACTTTTTACACCTGAACCTGGATTTAACGTCACCTCCTGAGCAGAGCCCAGATTGAGTTCCTGGTAGTCGTTCTCAAAGCAGTCGGAGGACAGTGGAAACAAATGCAGAACCAGGGTTTGTTGGGTTCCTGCAGGGGACTGAAGGGCTTTGTGCTAACACTGAAGGGTTCCTACACGTTCATCAGGTCTTCTTCCCCCAATGAAGGGACGACTGCCCCAAGTTTGTTTACGACGCATCAACTGAGTTGCTCAAACACTGTCAAAGAGAGGAAGACCACAAGTGGAAAACACAGATTTTGGCAGGTTTCTGACCCAGGGAGGGTCTTCAGGGGGGGGGGACTGGCTCTGGACCACAGTAAAAACTGTAAAAAACACACTCAGACAGGCAACCAAACATAAGGCACAGGGGGCGGAGATTCAACTGGCAGGAAACAAGATTTAGGGTAAACCTCCAACTTTGTGGGATTGTCAAGTTTAAACAACCACCCGAGGGACCTCAAGATCCTTTATGGCTTAACAGAAACCCTCAGGGACGCAAGGGACATATGGCAAGTTCAGCAGAGGTGGACTAAAACCTTGTTTTGGATTGTTCTTGACTATGAAGTCCTGAGTCAAGACCAGCAAGTCCCAAATAAAATCCAACATGTCCCAAATATAGGCCAACAAATCCTAAGTCCAGGCCAACAAGTTCTTAGTCAATGCTAATAAGTCCAAAATCAAGGCTAACAAGTCCCAAGTCAAGACTAACAAGTCCCAGGTCTTAAACTTTGTGCATAGAGTCCCAGTAATTATTTGTCTGCCTGCTGGTCTTCACTAACAAACACACCTTTACCTTCTGCTCCTCAAGAAGGTCTTGGTGTGACATCAAGTCACTATCAAAGTTAAGTTTGTCTTTTGGTCATGGCCCAAATCCAAGTCTTACAAGTTGAGTCCAAACCTGAAGTTCTGACAGCAGGGATTCAGGACTTTAAAGGCTTGAGTGATTTGATTTGTTCGTCAGTACAAAACAATTACAAACATTGAAAGCTGAACATCTTTAGACTCAATAAAGTACATTGATAAAATTTGTTTTTACATGTGGAAACAACACTGGATTGTGATCCGATAAAATGTCACTGAATTCTATTGCCTAGCAGAGACCACAGAAGTCCATCATACAAAGCAGACCTACTGAAACTACTACTGGGAGTGATAGGGAGGAAACGACAGGTCGAAATGAGTTTCCTTTGCAGGCTGGTTGTGCTCAGACACCCAGAAGGAGCCAGTAACTGTTTAGGATGCTTCTAGGTATGTCCAGCTGAGAGTAGAAGGCAGGGCAGGACACACTGGAGGGATTACATATCTCATCTGGTCTAGGAACACATCTGGATCTGCCAGGAGGAGCTGAAGGACATCGCTAGGGAGAAAGGCATCTACGCATCCTTTCGGGTTTTGTGTTTCTGGCTCCTGTGGTCATGAGCTTTGGATAGTGACTCAAAGAAAGAGATTCTGGATATCAGTGGTTGAAATGAGTTTCCTCGGCAGGGTGTCTGAGCTCAGACATCCGGGAGGAACTCTGAGAAGAGCAGGTGCTCCTTCGTGTTGAAGGGAGTTAGTTGAGGAGGTTTGGGCGCCTCCCTTTGTGCTGTCGGCTGTGTGGAGGTGAGAAAGTGTGCAGTGTCTAAAGTCCTCTCTCTAGCTCTGCTGTCTCCACATATATCTATCTGGTATTGTTGGACAACATGTCTACGATCTGGTTCTGACTGAGTGTACCCTGACCCATCTGGACTGGGAAAACCTCTGGATCCTCCAGGAAGAGCTGGTGGATGTGGCTACGGAGGAGGACTTCTTACTTCAGCCAGTTCTACGTGGACTTTAGTAAGTGGCAGAAAGAATGGATGATATACAGAGCGGCCAAGCTAGCCGTGTCCCAATGCCTCCAGTGTTTGCTCTAAACAAGTCTAAATATTACTCTTATTTAAACTATTACTTTACATTTGGTGCACGTTATTTTGCGATACTGAGCTATTATTGGTGAACTAGAATAATGTCTGTTGCTGTCTGTTGTCTGTGCTGTCTGTGGGGTATCTGGTCAGGTTGGGTTCAGACGTGCGGCGCCAGGTGTACGTAGATGGCACATAGCACTGACATGACAGACAGGTAGAAGAGGGCAAAGCCTGCCAGCTGGACACGAGGGGAGGGGCTAATCTGGGGCGGAGCCATGGAGAGCAACATGCCCACCGTCCCATAGACCCCGCCTCCGTTCCCCTCCAGGACGTCCCCCACCGAACAGAGACTGTCCTGAGTGTGTCAGGTGGATGGACGAGGGATAAAAGGAGTGAGATGGACAGAATCAAAGATGATTAATGAAAGGTGGGAAGGTGAAAGAGAAGAAAGGAAGCTGTTAGTTGAAGAGGAGCCGAGAGCCAATCAGAGAGTTCCTGTGGTGGATCACAGGTAATATGTGTGTTACCTGTGGAACTCCCATCCGGCGGCACGCCTCCAGGAAGTTCTCAACGTTTCGCCGACATTTAGCCATGGTGAGTTTAGGCTGCAGGACACAGAGGAGCAGCGTTAGAATAAACAACAACAACAACAACAACAACAACAACAACAACAAAACTCACCACAGCGGGGGAGGGGACGTGGATGCTGGGGACGGATCGTGGTCTCACGTGATTGGCCAAGTGACAGAGCACCACCCCGTCTGTCAGAGCTGCTCCCAGGTCGCTAGGCAACGACACCTTCAGACGAGCCTCGATGTTCTGGAGAGAGAGACAGAGACAGATCCTAACCAAGTACAGGCTCAGTGACCACAAACTGCCAATCCAAACAGGAAGACACAAAACATCATGGCAACCAAAGAAAACAGAAAACGTGGTCACTGTTGGACAGGTGAAGACAATTTTTAAAAATTAAATATATGAAACGTTTATTTAAGATCAGCTCGTTGGTTCGATTTAAACAGCTACGACCTCTCCAATTAAAAAGGCTCCTCAGAGACAGAGAGCGTGCACCCTTTCTGCCCACAATGTATCAACATCCACACCAAATACATACTACACACACACACACACACACACACACACACACTGTATATAACTAATATAATGTTCATAATGTTTATATCTTTGATTTATTGTATTTGAATACTTTGCTTTGGCAATATTGTTTTCAAAAAACTTTCATGCCAATAAAGCCCATTTTGAATTTGAATTTGACAGAGACAGACAGAGAGAGAGAGAGAGACAGACAGAGAGAGAGACAGACAGACAGACAGAGAGAGAGACAGAGAGGGACAGACAGAGAGAGACAGAGAGAGACAGACAGAGACAGAGAGGGACAGACAGACAGACAGACAGAGAGAGAGAGACAGAGACAGACAGACAGAGAGAGAGATAGAGACAGACAGACAGACAATGGGATAATTATAGACAATAATCTCTGTGGTCACATGACTTCACCACTGAACTTCCAACCTGTGATTAAATCTTGAATTAAAACCTACAGGTTATAAAGTTAAACACAGCGAGGCTGTGAAGGCGGACCAGAGGAGTCTCTGTGTTGGGGTCATTAATTGTGGCTTCAGAAGGAGGAACCAACCTTTCGCAGCTGCTCCACCAGCTCAGCATCTTCTCCAACCAGAGGAGGAGCAGCTGGAGCCTCCTCCTGGCTCTGAGGAGCAGCATCACCTGGAGGAAACAGAGGAGTCATCACCAAACCTACACACTGCTACCTACACCTCCACACCTCCGCACCTCCGCTCCAGTCCTCACCTTTTCTCTTCTCCTCCTTCTGACCCAGACGAAACAGGAAGCTCTCTGGTCTCAGACTGGCTGTCCGGCAGGAGGCCACGCCCCCTGGGTTTTGGTAGGAAGGCGACTGATTGGCTGGAAGATAAAACCAGTTACACTCAGCGGATGAAAGAATGATTGGATGTTAACCATGGGGGTGATTTATCTCTGCTGCTCTCTTACCTGTAGGAGACAGAGCAGCTCTGTCCTCACCCTGCAGAGACACAACACGGGACAGTTACACACCTGAACACTCCTCAACACACCTGAACACTCCTCAACACTCAACACTCCTCAACACTCCTCAACACACCTCAACACACCTCAACACACCTCAACACACCTCAACACTCCTCAACACCCAACACTCCTCAACACACCTCAACACTCCTCAACACACCTCAACACTCCTCAACACACCTCAACACTCCTCAACACACCTCAACACACCTCAACACTCCTCAACACACCTCAACACACCTCAACACTCCTCAACACTCCTCAACACCCAACACTCCTCAACACCTCAACACTCCTCAACACCCAACACTCCTCAACACACCTCAACACTCCTCAACACTCCTCAACACGCCTCAACACGCCTCAACACCTCAACACTCCTCAACACTCCTCAACACGCCTCAACACTCCTCAACACACGCCTCAACACGCCTCAACACTCCTCAACACGCCTCAACACTCCTCAACACTCCTCAACACGCCTCAACACTCCTCAACACGCCTCAACACTCCTCAACACGCCTCA